>NC_072736.1:168896365-169224310 GCF_026930045.1 Uloborus diversus | reverse complement strand
ATCGCCATTTTAGTCGCCAAGTTTTGTCGCCAACTTGGGGACAAATTTGGCCCTTTTTTTTTAAATCTGATTTCAATTTGGCCACTGTTGGTGATATTTAGAGAGTAAACTATTGAATCACATTAAAACTGCCAGTAATGGGGAAATGACATTAAATTGGAGTAAAAAGAAGTCATGTGATGCACACATCAGCTCGTTTACTTTATTCTTACTTGTCAAATTTGGCCAACGTTAAAAAGAAACTACTTGTTTGTCATCATCCATTTGTCTTTTTAATGGAGGTGTAAACAATACAAGTCATTGTTCAAGACAAAAAATTTAAAATAATCCTCATACGTATATATAATAGCCGATGATCGAGTAACAAACGAGCTTGGACACTGAAACTCGCGCCACGGCATGATAATTTGATAATATGTTTTGGTAATGTTTTGAATGCAGGGAAAGGCTTTATTGTGACAAGGCTGAACTCGATCCGGTCACTTAACTCTTTAACTGGTAAGACTATCATTTCAGGGGAAATGGTCAACAATGAAGGTTACCTCCTGGAATTTACGGTTTATCCACTAGAGTGAGGGTTACAATTTCAACTATCAAAATATCATCAAACAGGCAATGGCTTCGTTCAAATGTTGAAGCAATTTTTCACCCGTCATACCTTGACGAGCGATTTTCCAGTGTAAAAATAATATGCCATACATTTAAAGGAACTCGGTAAAGTGTTACAAAACCCCGCCAACTAAAAAAAAAAACGCTAGTCCATTGACGTGAGTTTTTTTTTTTTTTTTTTTTGAAAAAACTGGTAAAAAACGATGAAGTTTTTATTTTTTGAAACAAAATGAATACACAAAAATACTGTTAGTTAAGTTATCGAAATTTCAATTGGCGGTGGCGGGGGGAGCAAGGATGGTGTTGAGGTAAATGTTATTTAAAAAATATTATTACAAAGCGTAAGCGTTTTGATTACAAATCTTCCACCACGCAAGAGATCATCACTTTCATCGCTCAAACATCCTGATAAATTGGCATATTCAAAACTGGCAGAGTCGCTCATTACCAGATAAATTTTCTAAAAAAGTAACAAAAACACGTAATGAAAATTGATTTTTGATCAAATGTTTAGTTTTAAAACAGCAAAAATGGATATAATACCTTTTCCACTCCCATTAATTACTTTGTAACAGAATTCCTAGAAATTTTATTTGCTTATCATTTAGATGCACCACGTGGTTTACACAAGAAAAATGGTGCACGGTGTCACCATCTATAGAAAAAAGTGAATTATGATTTGACCTATATATTTTCCAAGAGAATCATTCCACGGAAAACGGTCACTTTGTCCCGTATGTGACGCCAGATACATATTTCAATAAAAATAATACTTTAAAATATTAATGAACAAATTTCTTCCAAACTTATGTGTGATATCTTAAGCAAGGAATTTTGTCATTGCCCTTTAAAATGATTACTTTTTAATGAAATATATGAAGCGTCACGTGCGGGACAAGCGATTGGGTTTTTCTTCGTAGAATGGCCATAAGAAGAAAGTTATAAAAACAAAAATAATTTCTTTACAGTAAATAAAAGTAAGGTTTCAAAGAAATTCTGGAAGGAAATCTGTGACGGACGTGCGTTCAGGAGACCCCATAGCACCTACAGCCTTAAAATTTTGTACAAAATTACTTCGAGCAACGGGGGTGTGCATCTGGGGTTCTATTTTTTAAAATTCGAATTAGTTTTTTTTTTTTTTTTTTTGAATAAATTTTTTAAGCTCAAATTTCGCGTAAATTGCCTATTATTGCTTATTAAAGGGGTGAAAAATTGCTTGCACTTTTTAATATTATATATCGTTGTAAAGGGTAGAATTTTCCGTGTTTTACGCAATTTGTTTCAATGCTCTAACTTAAATACGGCGGGAGTCATTTGCGTTTTTAGCTCGACCTTTTTTAGACTTACCTAAAATTTAGGCACTGCTTTCTTCATTAAATCTATCAGTAAAAAGTGAAGGAATTGTCCAAAAGTTTTCTTTTTGACAGCACTGAAAAGAGCGGCTTATTTTACTCCAGATCTAACTCGACCTATGGTCAAAAAACTAAACTTCTAGCTTCAAAAGGTTACAAGCCGTTAAAAATCAATTTAGAATAATCTCATCCCCATTAAAATTTTCGAGGTTTTATTTGGCGTTGCCATAGTTACGTCTTTTTGATTCGCAAGAGTCTTCTTTCTTATTCAAACTTTAAGGGTTTCGATTTTAACGGAAAACCTTAGGCTCAACTCAATTCAAGCCCCGAGCTAAAGAGCAAAATGTATTACTAGAGACCCCGAATATGAAAGCGACTTTTCAAACGTACAAAACTGCAGTTTTGCAATGCTCAGGAGCCCCTTAGCCCTTATGGCTCTGCAAGTTGGTACAAGTTATTTTGAAACCTTGGGAAGGGGTGATTTTTGATCCGAAAGGAGTTAATAATGTGTTTTTAATCTGTTTCTTTTTAATTGACGGTTTTAATCTTTGCTTCGCAATCCTATTTTGATTCGCAATCTTCGGAGTTTGATGAGCGATAACGAGCAGGGTTCAGAGAACCCTAGTAATAATAAAATAATGCAACAAGTCTTTAAAACCATAATGCATATTATTTTATCCGTAAGCGTTTTACTTTAAGTAATTGAACTGCTACTTCTTTACTAATAATAAAGCTGAAAGTCTCTCTGTCCGGAGGATGTCTGGATGTCTGTAGGATGTCTGTGACAATTATAGCGCCTAGACCGTTCGGCCGATTTTCCGGAAATTTGGCACAAAGTTAGTATGTAGCATGGGGGTGTGCACCTCGAAGCGATTTTTCGAAAATTCGATGTGGTTCTTTTTCTATTCCAATTTTAAGCCCATTTTTCACAGAAATTTAATAAAATGGGAAAGAATTTGTTCTGAAAATTACCTTTCTTTTCTTTACTTCTTTATCTTTCTTCTTTTCTTTTCTTCTTTACTAACAATAAAGCTGAAAGTCTCTCTGTCCGGAGGATGTCTGGATGTCTGTAGGATGTCTGTGACAAGCATAGTGCCTAAACCGTTCGGCCGATTTTCATGAAATTTGGCACAAAGTTAGTATGTAGCATGGGGGTGTGCACCTCGAAGCGATTTTTCGAAAATTCGATGTGGTTCTTTTTCTATTCCAATTTTAAGAAAAAAAAACTATGATAAATTACGAAATTATCATAACGTGGAACCGTAACATGGGCACAAGCCAATTGGCGAGATACGAAATTATCATAACGTGGAACCGTAACATGGGCACAAGCCAATTGACGAGAAAATTCACAATCCATTATTTGTAAACATACAGGCGAACCAAAAGACCTTTTAATTTTTCTATTGCGGGCAAAGCCGTGCGGGTGCCACTAGTAATAAAATAATGCAACAAGTCTTTAAAACCATAATGCATATTATTTTATCCGTAAGCGTTTTACTTTAAGTAATTGAACTGCTACTTTTACTATAAAACTTCACATTGAAACGAAATGCAGAAAACAAAGGACAGCCATGCATTATGTAAAAATCTCACGATCGCCGCTGGTCAGATAAATCGATCCCCTTTGTTTCCTAAGTGATTCTTGGCACGCATTTGCCCACAATGATGGTCACCGAAGCTCTCCCCTTTTCGCCCCCTTTCTGCCAGCCCAGGCGAATCATCCCCTGAACTCAGGTGTACGTGCTATGTTTCGAAGAGTATGGTAATCTCCAGAAAAACGCACTGGAAATATGCCTTTCAAAAATGCGTTTGACAGCCATGAGACTGCATTTTTTTTTTCATTCCTTTTTTATACTGCCGTGTGCAGGTAAACGGCAGTATCTGCAAAAATGAGTTTTCGAGATATTTGAAGAAACACGTTTTGCTTTCAATACTAACAATAGGGAAATGTTGGAATTAGACCTTTTTTTCACCGGAAACCAAATAAGCGAGCTTGTACAATAAAGATAACGTACAATGGATGACAAATATGCAAAAAAATTAAAAATGAAAAACTTGCAGTTACCTGCACACGGCAGTATAATTCTAGTTTCGGAAATTGCTTTTGACAGCCATGAGACTGCATTTTGTTTTTCATTCCTTTTTTATGCTGCCGTGTGCAGGTAAACGGCAGTATCTGCAAAAATGAGTTTAGAGATATTTTAAAAACACGTTTTGCTTTCAATACTAACAATAGGGAAATGTTGGAATTACACCTTTTTTTTTCACCGGAAACCAAATAAGCGAGCTTGTACAATAAAGATAACGTACAATAGATGACAAATATGCAAAAAAATTAAAAATGAAAAACTTGCAGTTACCTGCACACGGCAGTATAATTCTGGTTTCGGAAATTGCTTTTGATAGTAGAAAAATAGAACTTGTTTCTTTCGTTTCATCGTTTTGGAATTTTATAACTAACTAGCAGTACCCGCACGGCTTTTCCCGTAGTAGAACATTGAAGGGTCATTTGGATCACCTGTATATTTATTTACAAATAATGGATGATGAATTTCTCGCCAATATGATACGTTAATTTGCTTGTCCATGTTATGGTAATTTGCTAGTCCAGGTTATGGTAATTTGTTCGTCCACGTTTAGAAAATTTGCTCGGTAAAATGTTCTTAAAATTTGAATAGAAAAAACAAAATCGAATGTTCGAAAAATCGCTTCCAGGTGCACACCCTTTGCTACAAACTAATTTTGTGCCAAATTTCAAGAAAATCGGCCGAACGGTCTAGGCGCTATGCGTTTCTATACAGAGATCCAGACAAAGAGACTCAGCTTTATTATTAGTACAGATAATGCTTTACCATTTATTAAATGAAACCAATATCCTAAACTTTTATTTAAAATTTAAAAAAAAAACCCTTTTGATTGCATATGAATAAACTGAATATATTTAATCTTCCGTCAACAACGAGGGAAAAAAACTGCATTCGTAATCCATCAAAACGATCTAACTCTTCTACCCAATTTTTTTAGCAGGAAAAAAAAATAATAATTTGAATTCTGAAATGTTGAATTCAAATTATGTTTTTCGCAATCACGAGCTGCGACAGGACCCTACTCATTTGGAGTTATTGTTTCTAGAAACGGCCTATGTCCCCCCCAAGTCTGCCCCTCCTCCTGAGCGGTTTCGTGTGTATAGTTGAGTGTGTGTGTGTAGGCTTGTGTGTGTGTGTGTGGGTGTAGACCTGTGTGTGTGGGTGTAGACCTGTGTGTATGCACGTTAGCGTGTGTATATGTGTGTGAAGGCGTGTGTCTGTATGTGTGTGAGTGTGCGTGTGTGTAGAACATCGACGCCTCCGACCAGGAGAAGCGAATTGATCAGAACCGGAGTGGCCGCGCCTGCAGAGGACGGTAGGCGGGGGTGCTGCATAGGCCCCTGGTCCAAGCTGAAAGAAGAACCGGACATCAAAGACGGTTAAGTGAGAACAATAAGCAATAGTGATTGCTCAAAAAAAAGTTACAAGCTATAATTTAATTAAATATTTTAAAGAATTATGAAATATTGCAGAAGATTATTAATTTCGAATTATAACGCTTGAATACGTACCCCTACGGCGATTTAATCAATAGCCAAAGGTTAAAACATTTCAATTTCGAGCGGACAAAGTAAATGTGTTCACTGCACAGGCTATATTCTACATGAGTAGGTCGATCTTGAATTTTCATTTTTTAGCAGGTTTTATCCTGAGACTTTCTCCTACAGTTTATTTGATTTGCAAAATATTAAATAGTAAATCTGAAACACAGCACATTATATATTTACGAACAGCAGTAACATAGCTTTTTCTTTCAACTGGTAACGAAAACAGATTTTTTTTTTAACGAAGTTGTAAAATTGCCAAATATTTTATCTAAATAATAATTACCGTTTAATGTTTTAATTAACTCAGACATTCAAAAATTATCATTCAGTATTCATATTTCCTTGTTATGTTTTTAAATTTTTTTTTTTAAATTTTATACACGATAGAAGTGGACGGAAAATCGTAAATATTGTCCATTTAAGACGTCAAATACTATTGTTTTGAGCAAACTAACAAGCATGCTTATCAACTAGCTTTTTAATTTTATATTAAGCCAATTGAAAACATAAAAAGTATTTAACAGCAAGTAACTAAAAAAACAAGCTCGCTCCCCCCTAAAAAATAGTCTTGAATTTTGCAACGCCATAAAGAATAGAATACGTTGTGATTTATTCATTTTTGACTTGACCATATACATATAGTGTAAAATTAACTGAAATGGAGCCCAAAAATGAGACACAAAGCACAGATTTGTTTTGCTGAAACATTCCAGAATTCTACTGCCAGATTTTGCCACTGGCACTTACCAGATAAGTGAAGGGTCAGACTCAGCATACAGTATCTTTAAATTTTACAAGAAAATCAGATTGTTGAAAAATCTAATCAAGCACTTATTTCTGACGGTGCATTGTACCTAATACTTCTAAAAGTTTGAACAAGGATGCTCCTTCTCTCCTAAATTGGTAGTTACATTTTTGTCAAAAAGAGCGCAAAACATCGCTTGCAACATTTTGTTACATGTGTACTTATTTTGAAACTGATGACTTGATTTCGAAAAAACATTTACGAGATTTCAGAGTGCTATAATACCAGTAAACAGTACTTATTTATAAAGAATTATCTTTTTGAGTCATTACCAAATTAAATTCAAAAATCAAAGGATTGCACACCCTGAAACCATACCCCACCTTCATATGAAGATAAAAATCCGCTACCTGACAGTAAAAATGTTTTTAATGTCTTTAAATCTATACGTTGCTGTTAACCTTTGAATTTGCTAGTTGCACTTTTATATTTACCGTTGATTTTCTGAAAGTAATAACAGATTTAACGAGCTGATGTGTGCATCACGTGACTTCCTTTTACTCCAATTTAATGTCATTTCCCCATTATTGGCAATTTTAATGTGATTCAATAGTTTACTCTCTAAATATCACCAACAGTGGCCAAATTGAAATCAGATTTAAAAAAAAAAATCAGATTAAAAAATTTATTTTTTACTTGGCCAAGTTTTGTCGCCAAGTTGGCGACAAAACTTGGCAAAAAAAAAACACTGGCGATATATCGCCAAGTATTCGCCAAATTATAACACCACTCGAGTTTGCATCGAAATTAACGATGATTTCCACCCAAAAAGGGGCAAAAGACCCCTTTAGAAACACTCGAATGCAACCAAAAAGGGAAGTGCACAACTGGAACTCACTAGGAGTCCACGTACCAAATTTCAACTTTCTAGGACATATACCGTTCTTGAGTTATGCGAGATACAGACACACATACGCACGTACATACGGACGTCACGAGAAAATTCGTTGTAATTAAATCGGGAATCGTGAAAATGGATATTTCGCGTGTCTATACGTTCTTAGGTCTTAATCCACGTGTGGGCGAGTCGAAAAAAAAAAAAAAAAAAACTCAACATTCATTCGGGGGTGAGCAAAATGGAAATTAAGGTCGATTTTTGAGTGAAATTTTTTTCGCGAATACTAGTCTTCCTTTTTACTTCCTTTTACAAAAAAGGAAGTATTGTATTCGCGAAAAAATTTTCACCCAAAAATCGGCCTTAATTTCCATTTTGCTCATCCCCAAATGAATGTTGAGGTTTTTTTTCAACCCGACCATACACGGATATGTGCCTAGGAACGCACAGACACCCGAAATATCCATTTTGACGATCCCCGAGTTAATTACAATGAGTTTTCTCGTGACGTCTGTAAGTGCGTATGTATGTATGTATGTGTGTATGTGTGTCGCATAACTCAAGAACGGAATGTCCTAGAAAGTTGAAATTTGGTACGTAGACTCCTAGTGGGGCCTAGTTGTGCATCTTCCTTTTCGGTTGCATTCGGATGCTCCAAAAGGGGTCTTTTGCCCCTATTTGGGGGGAAATCATTGTTAAATTCGATGTAAACTCGAGTGGTGTTATAATTTGGCGGACACTTGGCAATATATCGTCAGTCTTTTGGTCGCCAAGTTTTGTAGCCAACTGGGCGACAAATTTGGCAATTTTTTTAAAAATCTGGTCTTAATTTGGCCAATGTTGGTGATATTTAGAGAGTAAACTATTGAATCATATTAAAACTGCCAATAATGAGAAAATGACATTAAATTGGAGCAAAAGGAAGTCATGTGATGCACACATCAGCTCATTTGTAAAAGGAAGTAACAAACCAAAATATTGGGAATTAATCGCTTATTGAAATACATTTCCCTCCAAATCCCATTTTTCAACAGCAGCTCAATTTCAAAAACTATTTATCAACCCAACCTCATAAACTGAATTCACTTTTCTGCTCAACTCCATTCAGTCCCCCTCAAACAATTCCTTAATAGTAGCCAAAGGCTACGTTTTGCACGAAACTTGAATACGCGTTTCAAAAATGTCTCTAAGTGGAGAAAAATGCCGCGAAGCCATACCGAAGGATGCATTTATCATAAAGCCATCATTCTTATCATCCGCGTGGTTATGTCACGTTAATTCAAGTGAAATACTTCCTGGGGCGAAGTCTCTGTTGAAAAAAAAAAGGGGGAAGCCTGCAAGTAGCAGATTTATCGTTCACTCTTCCCCAAATGATATTGAATTGAATTATGGATAGGTGCCAAATGTTTCTGACTTTGAAATGAGAGCCGAGTTTGAAGCAGATGTGCCGATTGCTTAGCGGAATTATTCAGAACTTAGATTCGGAAATATAAACTTCAAAATGTTCTCTTTCATTCACATTCTGGTATTCTTCCTGGACTAATGTATATTAGGGTGGTTGAAAAAAAAACTTTTTTTCAGCTAGAGTCCAGGAAACCCCCTATTTTTTTTACACTTATTAATAGTATTATGCTGTAAAAGTTTTAGCTTCTTTCAAATTAAAGACGGTTCTCAATGACCCCTTTATTTAACACTAGTGGTACCCGCACGGCTTTGCCCGTAATAGAAAAATTAAAAGGTTTTTTGGTTCGCCTGTATATTTACAAATAATGTGTGGTGAATTTTCTCGCCAATTGGCTTGTACCCATGTTACGGTTCCCCGTTATGATAATTTCGTAATTTATTCTTAACGTTGTGATAATTTGCTCGGAAATTTTTTCTCAAAATTGGAATAGAAAAAGAACTAAATCGAAAAATCGCTTCGAGGTGCACACCCCCATGCTATAAACTAATTCTGTTCGAAATTTCATGAAAATCGGCCGAACGCTCTAGGTGCTATGCGCATCACAGAGATTCAGACAGAGAGACTTTCAGCTTTATTATTAGTAACTAGTGGTACCCGCACGGCTTTGCCCGTAATAGATAATTAGAAGGTCTTTTGGTCACCTGTGTATTTACAAATGATGTACGGTGAATTTTCTCGCCAATTGGCTTGTGCCCATGTAACGGCTCCACGTTATGATAATTTCGTAAATTACTCGTCGATCTTATGATAATTTTGTTCTTAAAATTGGAATAGAAAAAGAACAAAATCGAATTTTCGAAAAATCGCTTCGAGGTGCACACCCCTATGCTACGAACTAACTTTGTGCCAAATTTCATGAAAATCGGCTGAACGGTTTAGGCGCTATGCGCGTCACAGACATCCTCCAGACATCCTACAGACATCCTCCGGACAGAGAGACTTTCTGCTTTATTATTAGTAAGATAAGATAAGATAAAGATGGTAGATCATGTCCTTGAATGTATAGATTATGCCTTGAATCAGATTAATAAAATGTATGGAATCAGTAATATACAACATAATGCAACTGTTTCGTACTTGAAACTACACTCGTAAAATTAAATAAACCGCACGTATTTCTTTTAAGCGTGTATTTCTGTTCCGTACTATGCTCTTGTTTATTTAAAGTTACTTTAAGATATAAAAAGAGGCCAAAGTAAATAAAAATGATTAACCTTTGTCGAGCTCTCTCTCTCATGAAAGCTCCTTTTTTTTAGAAAGCAAACAGCAATTAGGTTTCGATTTCTTCGAACCTTGTTCTCCGAGTTCATTTAAATGAAATTAATCATTCAGAGATTTTTAATCAAGCTGAACCAATCGAGCAAAGTTCAAAAAAAAAAAAAAAGCTCTAGGTTTTTTTTTTCCTCCGGCTTAATGTGCATTCAGATTTTTTGTGACAGAAAGGAAAAATTTTTTATTTATTTTTATATTTTTAATAATATAGCAGTAATGGTATACTACAGAGGGTTAAACAAACTTTTCTGAATTTTTATTGTTGCTACATAGTTTTATTATTTGAACACATTTTAGTTTATTTAAAATATTAAAAATTATTGTATTTCGGCAACACTTTACATTTTTTTAAAATATTTTAATTCTGATAGACGTAGGTGTCAGTGTCCGTTTAAATTTCAAGTTATTAGCTTCTTGTAGTGTGATTTTTGGAAAAAATTAACAATTTTATATATAACTAGCTGCGTTGCCCGGCTTTGCCTGGTCTATTTTGAAAACGAAAATTGTGTCAAGTGACGTATATTCAACAATCAGGCCTAAATAAAAGCAAAAAATCAGCATGCAAAATTTCCCCTCCAAACAATGACGACAGATATTAAAATACTTTTAAGAAATTAAAATAAAATGAGAAAGATGGATATAAAAAGTGTAACCATAGAAACACAAAATAAAATAAGTTTCAGAATTGAAAATGAGAAAGATGCAAATAATGGATTCAAAAAGCGTTACCGTGGAAACGCAAAATAAAATGGTTAAAAACTTGAATAGAGAACAGATTTTTGAACTTCATTTCATTCGCTTGTAACTTTTTTTCTAATGGAGATAGAGGGTTAAACTTCCGACCATAGGTCGAGTTAGATCTTAAGTAAAAAAGGTAGCTTTTTTTAATGGTGTCAAAAAGAAAACTGTAGGACAATTCCTTCACTTTTTATTGATGGATTTAATGAAGAAAGTAGTGCCTCTAAATTTCAGCTAAGCCTAAAAAAATTCGAGCTAAAAACGTAAAAAACTCCCGCCGAAATTAAGTTTGAGAATTGGAACAAATTGCGTAGAACGCGGAAAATTCTTCCCTTTCCAACGATATATACTGTTACTATTTGCGAGTAATTTTTCACCCCCATATTCGGGAATTTATGTGAAAATTGGGCCTAAATTGGAATAAAAAAAGAAGTATTCATCGAATTTTTTCGAACTGGTCTGCAAACCTTCTCAGGACTTAAAGGAACAAATTGTGAAAATTTCAGCGAAATCGGCCGGGTAGTTTTCGAGTTTTGCGAGTTCAAACACACAGACGCTTTTTGGAGACTTCATTTTATTTTATACTATGTAGAGAAAAGATACTAGGTAGCTCAGGATGCCATATCATGCACTGAAAGCATGCCACGTCGCGCCGCATCCAAGCCATGAGAGCAGCAAAACTCGGAGATACTAAATATAAAATAATTACTTTTTTAACGTATTTGTAGTACCTATCGATCATAAGGTACTTTACGTGTAATGTATTTAATTCATATTTTAAAAATACGTTTAAATTTGTATAAATAACAAACCTATGTAACAACAACATTAAAAAAAATACGATAAAATTGCAGAAAAATTTGTTTGAGTATAATAATTTGTTACCCTCTGTTTGTTGGGGAATGTGGGACAGAGTGAAATAATTAAGATTCAGCTTTTTCAAAATGAACAAACTGAAATTTTTTTAAGAAAATTACTTTACAACAATAAAGAGCAATACATTTTATGATAAAACTTACATTGAAACAATATTTTTTATTTTTGGCAGTAGATTTGCGTCTTCAAAAATAGTGGAAATTTTTCAACTTTTTTTTTTCATGGGACAAAGTGAAAAGGAAGTATTTTTCGAATAAAAAATTTTCTATTCGATTGCAAAAAATATTGTTGATCAAATAATGAGTAAATAAAATGATAAATGAATATATGAAAATACAATGAAATAATGAGCTAGAGGTGAAATAAATCTTTACTAATAATAAGCTGAAAGTCTCTCTGTCCGGATCTCTGTCGGTCAGGATCTCTGTGACGCGCATAGCACCTAGACCGTTCGGCCGATTTTCAAGAAATTTAGCAAAGTTAGTTTGTAGCACGGGGGTGTGCACCTCGAAGCGATTTTTCGAAAATTCGATTTTGTTCTTTTTCTATTCCAATTTTAAGAAACTTTTCCGAGCAAATGATCACAATGTGGAATAGTAAATTACGAAATCATCATAACGTGGAACCGTAACATGGGCATTTAACATAGCCAATTGGCGAGAAATTCATCATCCAGACCTTTTAATTTTCTACTACGGGCAAAGCCGCGCGGGTGCCACTATTTAGTTAATAAAACAATGAATGAATAAGAAAATAAGTGAATGAATGAATAAGTGTAAGTGAATTTTGAAATGAAGGAATGTAAATAAATTAATTACTAAAGGAATATGTTAGTGCTTTAGAAAATGATTGATTGAATAAACGAAATTTACTATTTCACTTTGTGCCGTTCACTTAGTCCCAAATGCACTTGAATACTTGTGTAAAATATTTAAATTATAAAGAAGCTTATTATTACCAATCAATACCGCAGAGAATATTAGTAGGTCTCATTTAATATTTAAATCGTTAAAAAAATAACTTTATGGTTTGACGATAATAAAAATAATTTTAATTTACAACAAAATATTCCAATTTGAGTATCAGTTTTTGAAAACTGCTTGCATTATCACCATGTGTTTAGATCTTCAGAAGTTCTTTTTTTTCCCTGACTGGTATAGACTACATGTGTTACTAAATTGTCAAAAATATTATCAGATAGTTGGCGCTAAAAGCAGAGTAAATATTTCACCATTTCACTTTGCCCTACTATTTAACTCTGCCCTACATTTTCCTACTTTTAAATTTAGTATAGTAATACCTTTGAATATGTTCAATTTCTATCCCTGATGTTTGCTTGCGCCCTCTCTCACTTCATTAGTTCGTGCAAAAACTAATCAGCAGATGTTCTTAACCGGTTCCCCTTTTCTACCATTTTTAAAGCACTTACATATTTTCTTAAAGTACAGCAGTCATACTTAAAGAGGAAGACATACTTTTGAAAGAATGGGATCCAGGACTAAAATACAAGCGTCCTTCATATAACACGGTTAATTATTTCCTTGTACAGTCGACGCTCGATATAACGACCATCTCCGTCCCAGAGAAAAAGGTCTTTATAACGAGTGGTCGTTATAAGAGGTATAAATTAAAAAAATTTACATCGTCATCATGCATGCCCAAATGTTTTTATCATAGGAATTTTTAAAAAAGTAGTGTGCAAAATATTATGACAGAATATTAAACAAGTTTTAAAGTAGAAAATATAGGGAGAAAAATGTTACACACTTTCAGATATGCTACTACTACTACTACCACAACAATTTCTGAAGATAAAACCAGAAACAGAGGTCTGCCTTTTTAGCAGACGTGATTTTTGCAAAACATTATTTTCTGTTTCAGATATAGGTGATAAATTTTGTTTCTCTTGCTTTCCAAAGAAACATTTAAAAGTCCCTCGAGAACCCCAAATCTTTAAAAATACTAGATTTAAACACCAAACTACCAATACATCTGTCAACTCCCTTTTCTTAGGAATCTGGAATTTTCTCGATTTTTCTTCCCATTATTTTTTCTGTGCTAGCTGTGGTGAATGGTAATCTCCCCTCCCACCCCCTCTTAAAGTCGGATTTGACATTGAAAACTTCAGGCAGATATCCGTAAACAATAATCAATGTCATTTTAAGCTACAAATTTGTTTTATTGGAAAGAACACAAGAAATAGCGTCCGCTGATTCGGTCGCTGTCTTGGATTAGACGATACAGAACGGTCGTTAGAACGAAAGCAAATTAACATAGAGTTTATAGGAACAAAGTTGGGACTTCTACCACTGGTCGTTATAATGGGATAAATGTCGTTATAATGGGAATAATATGTGTGGTCGTTATAATGAGCGCCGACTGTAGTATCGAAACCGTGTTATAAGAGACTTTTTTAAAAATAACTTTTTAACTTATTTTTCACACTAATTAATCATGTACATAGTGAAAATCATGTCAATATGTATCGTGTTGTATCGAAACCGTGTTTCGTGTTATATCGAAACCGTGTTATACGAACAGAAATAAGATAAACCAAGGGATGTGTAACATCGAAACCAAGTTTCATAAAAACAAAGTAAAAACTTATTTTAGAGTCATCAAACATCAACAGAATGTATTAAACAAAACTGAAATTCCATCTTTTTTAAAGACTAGTGATACCCGCACGGCTTTGCCCGTAATAGAAAAATCAAAAGGTCTTTTGGTTCTCCTGTATATTTACAAATAATGTATGGTGAATTTTCTCGCCAGTTGGCTTGTACCCATCTTACGGTTCCACGTTATGGTAATTTCGTATCTCGGCAATTGGCTTGTGCCCATGTTACGGTCCCACGTTATGATAATTTCGTAATTTACTCGTCCATCTTATGATATTTTTTTTTCTTAAAATTGGAATAGAAAAAGAACCACATCGAATTTTCAAAAAATCGCTTCGAGGTGCACAACCCCATGCTACGTACTAACT
This sequence comes from Uloborus diversus, assembly GCF_026930045.1. NCBI lineage: Eukaryota > Metazoa > Arthropoda > Arachnida > Araneae > Uloboridae > Uloborus > Uloborus diversus. The sequence goes on along the minus strand of NC_072736.1, from coordinate 169,209,735 downwards.
CTGTGCCAAATTTCATGAAAAGCGGCCGAACGGTCTAGGCGCTATGCGCGTCACAGACATCCTACAGACATCCAGACATCCTCCGGACAGAGAGACTTTCAGCTTTATTATTAGTAAAGAAGATAACATTCGTGTTGTATCAAAACGATGAAGTGTTAAATTCAATTTTCGTACCGGGGGTTTAATATCGAAACCGTGTTATAATAATCGCAAATTTGGTACCTTGTAATATCGAAACCGTGTTGTACAAGTACCGTGTTACACGAGGGATTCCTGTACAGAGTTACTGAAAATGATTCTTTCGTTTTCGGAACGCCAAAAATGCAAAAGTATTGCACATACAACGATAAAAAAATACAGATGTTTCTCGTATAACACGATTTATACGATTTATATATCGCACCGTGCTATATCGAAGCTGTGTTGTGCGAACCTTTTTATTTATTTTTTAGTAGTGGCACCCGCACGGCTTTGCCCTTAGTAGAAAAATTAAAAGGTCATTGGTTCGCCTGTATATTAACAAATAATGGAGGATTAATTTCTCGCCAATTGGATATGTTAAATGACTCGCCCATGGCTCATAACGGTTCCACGTTATGATGATTTCGTAATTTACTATTCCACGTTGTGATCATTTGCTCGGAAAAAGTTTCTTAAAATTAGAATATAAAAAGAACAAAATCGAATTTTCGAAAAATCGCTTCGAGGTGCACACCCCCATGCTACAAACTAACTTTGTGCCAAATTTCATGAAAATCGGCCGAACGGTTTAGGCGCTATGCGCGTCAGAGACATCCTACAGACATCCTCCGGGCAGAGAGACTTTCAGCTTTATTATTAGTAAAGAAAACTTTTATTTTCTTTAAATGAATCAATTAACCAGCGTTTTGATGCACAAAAATTGCAAATTACTGCAGACACGTGTTTCGGTGTTACAAGGAATACCTTTTTCAATCCAAAGAAGAGTGAGCTTTTGGATGAAAAGTCATTCAAAGAGGAAAAGGTCATCCAAAGAAAAGGCTTTCCTCGGATGACTTTTGATCCAAAAGCTCACACTTCTTTGCATTGAAAAAGGTGTTCCTTGTAAAACCAAAAACACCAAAACAAGTGTTTGCAGTAATTTGCAATTTTTGTGCATCAAACCGTTTTGAGAATTGATTCATTTAATTTTCAAGCAAAAAGGTATTTATTCGTTATTAGTTTATTTATTTTTATCCGTTTAAATACCATAAGATTAGGGTAACTTTTACCTTAATGTATCGAAACCGTGATCGTGTTATATCGAAATCGTGTAGTACGAATTTATGAAAAAATGTAAATTAAGGTCATACCCTACGTAAGTGGTTCGATCTTGAATTTACCTCTTTCAGCCACCATTAGTCAAACTGCAGCGCCTCTCATACTTTATTTAAGTAACAAATCTCTGGATTTAAACCATATTAGGTTGCTTTCAATGAGCGACCGGTTGCTCACCAGTTAAAATAATAACGTCAAATAATGACGTCAACTCCAATGCTTTAGCATTAGCTGACGTCACTAGTTCTCGCGTGATTATCAACCGGTCGCTACCGGTTGAACTCGTCGAACGTAAGCCTGGAGTGAGCAAGCGATTCTTGTGTCAAAATTATTTTTCATATTTTACATTTTCGAGAATGGCAATAGTCTATGGTAAGAACGGTTAAGGAAAATCGGTTCCTAATTTGAATTTCGAGGGTGTAGGATTTACTGTCACTTAATTTTCAACTACAGATATTGTAGATAAATAAATGCTGTTGAAGTTTTTTTTTATGTTGCAAAGTGTTCTTGAGGCAGCACGAAACCTACTACATGGTGCAAAATGATATGCATCATAAACAGCACATGAATGAAAAATATATTTAATTTCGAATTCCAAAAAGAACAAAATTGAAGTTGCTCTTCGACATAGAGTTTCACTTGAGCACGCTTCGAAGTGATACAAGGAAAATAAGATATTTCTGCATTATTTCTGTGACAGAGGTTTTTTTTTAGAAAAAAAAAACCTGTACCTTAAGTTGTGGTAGCTAGTATAAGAGAGATCCAGAGCTCAATTATAGCGTGTGTGTGCAAATTGCCAGATGGAAACTTCTATCAAGTGAAATTCTCGAAATTATAAAGAAAAGCATTCGTCCTGAGCAAATATTATCATAAATATTCAACACGAATTGAATTTTCTTTTCCATGTGGGCTATCTAGATGTATACGCACTTCTTCTTCATTCCCTTATGAATTAGACTACATTCCCAAACATCCGGGTTATTATTTTTACAGCAAAATGAAAACGTTATTTTCCTTTGTGAGCAAATATTACTTTGTTTGCTTGAGATATTATATTTTTGTTCAACTGCAAATGAAATAAATGTTTCTTTTATAAATAGTTGCTCTTGTGCTATGTTTGAGCATTTCCTATTGCTATTACAACAAAAATCTTATTGAAATGCTACGGTATATCAATTATTCCAATGTGAAGTGATGTTGAAATAAATTTACTCAATCGGTTGTATTTAAAAAATATATGATAGTATAATTTTCCAAAAGTTTTCCAATCTTGAAAATATCCAGAATTTTTCGAAACACCATAGATAATGTGTGTGTGTGTGTGTATGTATGTGTGAGGGTGTAGGTGTGTGTTTGTGAATAACTACATGCAGCCATTTCTAAATTTTTTATGTTTGTTCTGCGTATTTGGGATTTAATCGATTTAATCGATGCGCAAGACCAAAATGTATAACAGCAATTATAAAGTGAATTGTAACTTATCTCGATAATAAAGTAAGCAAATTAATTACAAGTCTTAACTTAAGAAAGTTGAGAACTGTAGACAAAGTGAATGGGCTTTAAAATTGTTCTAACTTTAAAAACAAACCAGGATTTTGAAGCTTTCCTCAAATCAAAAAAATATTTTTAAGAGTATTTTCCATTTATTTTTTCACAATATACTGTATTCTACTTTTGCTAGAGCCCCCCCCCCCACAAAAAAAACTGTTTCATATATCAAACGTGAAAAACTGATTTACGATTCTATAAACTCTTGTCTTTAGATTTAGGAGCGGTTTTAGTTTATGTCTGTTAGGTACCTACCATTTGTAAGCATTTCTGCAGCATTAGGTATTAAATCTCCTAAACTTGCTTCTAACTAAATCCTTGAGGATTACTCACGGATCAAGTACTTTGGCATATTGAAAATTAGTGGAAGCTCAAATGTTTAATCACTTCTCTGAACATGCTTTAATCCTGATGAAAATCCAGAGGCTATTCTGAATCGAATGGTAATCCAAATGAAGATTCATGCAGTTCGGATGTGCAGTGATGTTTTGGGTGCATTCGACTGGATTGATGATAATGTTAAACTTTCGATAGAATTTGTTTACTTAGTTGTTGGTATTGCAGTTTAAATATAAAAGGATAAAGGAATATCCCGGTTTTAAAAATTTATATTTCATAAACTATTACACTTAGCTCTATTAATGATGCATAAAATTAAAGGTAAACTGTAAAAGTTTTTTTTTTTTGAGCAATCACGATTGCTTATTGCTTTTATTTGACTGTTTTGATGTGCTATGATTTTATTTTCCCACCAGCACCCTCTGCAGCACCACCGTCGACCGGCCGCATCACGATGCTGCTCGTCTAGCGAAAGCCGTCTCCAGGTTGCGTCAATATCCTACACTTACACGCATACATACACGTACACACACACACACAAACACATGCACACACATACATACACCTACACACGCATACACACACACTTATACACAACTACCCACACACTCATGCCTGCACACAGACACAAACACACATGCCTACACACACATACACATACCCCTACACACAAACACTCATACACACAACTACCCACACACTCATACCTGCACACAGACACAAGCACACATGCCTACACACATACACATACCCCCTACACACAAACACACATACCCCCACACAAACGTATAAACAAACACGCCTACATACACACACACTCATGATTGCAAAAAACATAATTTGAATTCAAGAGGTCAAAATTCAAATTATTTTTTTTTATTTTATTTATTTTTTTTTCACGCACGAATGTCGACACACATCTGTAACATACATTTTAAAGTGTGTCAATGTCAATTTTTAGTAATAATACACATATGCAATGTTGGTTAGTTTAAATGCGATTTTTAGCCCAAAGTTAGCAAATGCAATTTTGTTGCATTGGTGGTGTAAAAACAGTCTATGATGAAACATCGTAAAAAAATCGCATGGAGTTAGGTTTGGGGATCTGACTCGCCAACGCATAAATGGTAGATCATCATCACCTGCTCGGCCAATCCAGCGTTGCGAAACGTCGAATTGGGAGGGGGGTTGACCCCCCCCCACCTCTCACTTGGGTCTTGGGGGACCCCCAGAGGTCTTGTTGCCAATCCTAATGCAGTAGTTAATACACGTGTAAGGGCTGTTGTGACCAAAAAAACTCCCTTCAGAATGAATTTTTGGCTGCGCTAGTGCGGAACGTGCACGTTTAAGTAGTTGCGTACGTTGAAAAAAAAATTTTTTTGACAGCTTATCTTTATTTTTATGTATCATTTATAGTGCTAAGTGTGATAGTTTATAAAATATGAATTTTTGAAACCGGGATATTCTTTTATGCTAACCCTCTGTATTGGAAATAATAATTTTAAAAAAATTACACGTTTAGAATATCTCTTTTCGATTGAAATAAAACAAATTAAGTACTTTGTGCAATCGAACTTGTATAGATTTGAAGAACTTTATGTGAAATATTAAGGATGTTTTATAAGTTAAAATTGTTATTCTTTTGAGATAGCAGGATAAATATACAGTGAAACCCTGATTAAAATTCCTCGAATTTACATTTTTGCATCATTTAACGTTTTTTTGTTATCAGGTTCCAGTTTTTCCATACACTAATAACGTTAATTTAACCTAACTGAAAGTTTTTTTTTTTTTTTTTAATTTCCTGTATTTTACGTTTTTCTGGGAAGTAGAAAAAGAGAAAAAAATACTTTAAAATAAACAAATACGTTTCCTTTCTGCTTTTTTAAAGATAACCTTTGTTGAAATGCTACTGGATTTTTCGTCCGCTAATAAAGATGAATAAGAACAACCGGAAGCACAGCTCATAGCTTACAAATAGTGAAAGACCATTTTATTTCTCATAAACACCAAGAAAAAAAACTTTCAAAGTATTTCAATCCTATTTTTAATCCATTTACTTTTAACTCAATGACTGAACAGCAATCTACTATTACGGACTGTTTTCAACTTAAACTCCCGGATTCGCGACTAAATCCGTAACGGTTTTCGTAAAATACAGATATTATACTTTATTAAAGTATCATCTTTGCAACTTTAAGTTTTTCTATTTGATTTTTGCTTTCTACGTATTTACCGTATTTTAAGTTTTTTCCCCTTAGTTTTTTTCTATTTGACTTTTGCTACCTGCGTATGTCCGGTATTTTACGGTTTTTCTCCTTAAGTTTTTTTTTTAATTATTATTTCTGCTTTCTATATGTTTCACGTACTTTACGTTTTTTCTCCTTTTGTTTTTTCTATTTGATTTTTGCTTTCTACGTATTTTACGTTTTTCATCTTACGTTTCTCAAAGAGAAATGTAAAGTCGAGGTTGACTGTAATTGTTATTTTGCTCAATAATTTATTAAAAGAAGTTCCTAGGGATCCAAAGTCTCCTTCGAGAAATAAATTACAAAAAAAACTCGTCCAGTGCCAGTGCAACTTCCTTTTGCATGCACTGTTGTCAATTTTCTGACTTAGAATCAAATGTTAATGTCCAGTATTTCAGATAAGTGCTTTTATAATTTTAAAGTTATCGAAATTACAAAAAAAAAAATAATAATAATAATAATATTTAAATTAAACTTTCAAGGCATACCAAATTTGACTCTCACTAAATCTGGATTTCAGAAGGAATTTTGAAACTTAATGAAAAATAATGCAATGCTTGAGGGCTAGTGCAACAAAAAGGTTCTTTTTAAATCATAATTGCACAAAAAACATTTTTCACGCGTTTCTCTGTTCACTTCAAGTGGTATACATTTTGCTGTTGGTGCACGTTCAGTAAGCATTAGTTATGGAACATGAAAAATTTAATTTTTTAAAGTTCTGAACCACTTAACTCAAGAAACCAGGCCTATGTTCTAGAATGAGCGTATAAAACGGGAGTGTTCTTATTGAATGTTACTTTTTAAGAAAAATTATTTATCTTTGCCTTGAAAATAAAAATTAGCAATCCAGAGTTTAAAACATACCCGTAAATTTGCAGCTAATCACCGACATTTTTTTCTAAATTAAAGTCTTTGTTACACTAGACGTTAAATCCCGGTTATCACAAATTTGCCATTTCAACTGCGCTTGCGCGCTGACTTAGCTTTTTGGGCTTTCTGCTTTAAGATTTCGTGTTGCTTGTTTATATTTAAGCTGAGCTAGAGTGCCAACAAATTAATGAATGCGATTAGAATAATTTCACAGCGACTTCGTGATATATTATATGAAACTACGGATATGAATAACTGATAATCTTTATAATGTTAAGAGAAAAATGACACTTCAATATTTATTGGTTTGGAAATATTTATTTAACGTAAACGTAAAACACGTTGTGTACGTGTTGTACTTCAAAAATGATTGGAATATGAGTACAGATATCCGTCTTATGCGGATAGTTTACGTTAGGCGTAAACAGCTTAGTATTATACATTTTTATTTAAGTTGAGGGTTCGGCTTTGTATTAGAAATGCTGAAATTCAAGTACGCTCCTCTGAGGTTAAAAATTTGGCTCTGAAAAGGGGTAGAAAAATCAGACCGAATCCATTAATAATTAAGACGCTAAACTCAATCTTTACCGAGGCCTAAAAACTAAATCAGAGAAATATTTGTGATTTCTAATTTTTATCTATTGCCATTTCGTATTTATTAATAAATTTAAAATGTTTAATTAATTTTTGCAAGATTTTTGAAATCAGCAAAGTCCGCGCGCAAGCGCAGTTGAAATGGCAAATTTGTGATAACCGGGATTTAACGTCGAGTCTTTGTTACTGACACCTTTTTATCTAAAGGATGATATCCTTTTGCCCTGCTGTAGCTTTCAAACACGTGTTTCTAGCTATTTTCACATTTTGCGTTTATCCTTTGTGTGATCAACTTTTGACTTTATTTAGCAGTATTTTTATTGCAATCATACCTATGAATTTTCCATACGTCACAACTTTGTAATGAATTATTGCTACCCTTTTTTACCTGAATCTTAATTTGTAGATAAACTATTTTAAGAATTAAATTATACAATTTTAAATAGTACATCATTTAGTAGTTTAATTTGTTATTCTTTGTTATTATTTAATTATTATTTATTAATTTTCTGTTTATTAATGATTTATTTCACTGTTTATTACCATTGCTATTAATTATATTCATTTGATTATTACTATTAATAAGTATATTTATCTAAATATTATTACTAATTATATCGATTTATTTTTATTATTATTTATTGCATTTATTTATTTATCAATATTATTAATAATTTAATATTTACTATTTACTTATACAGTTTACAATACACATACCTTTAAATAAACTCACAAAGCATTTCACTACACTATATTGTATTAATCCGTTAACCGACCAGAAAAAACAACCTTCGTCTGAAAGTCATTAAAATTTATTTTCTTTACGCGTACGAGATTCAAGATTATTGATAAGATATTTTAATTACTTAAAAACCGCTCTCCTCTTATCTCCGGCAAACATTTAACGCAGATAATGAAAATAAAGTATGTGCACTTTATTCAAACTGACAGCTTGAAAATTAACTACAAGAATTCTTCTAATTTTTGGGAAACATTTTAAATTACTTTCTCTGTACAAAAATGGGGGAACATAGGGTAGTAGCTTTTTTTCTTCTGAAGTTGCTTTTTTTCGTTTTTCATAAACGCTCTGATTAATTTTACCTTCCACATAATGTAAATAAAGCTTCTTATTTTTCTCATCTTTAGTTAAATCTTGATGAAGTAATTTAGAATGTGATATTGCGGAACAAATGAATCATGGGAAAGTCATGCGGGGACAGGGTTGTAAAATAATGGTATGTTTCATGAAAATTTACTGGAATGTGTAGGATGTGGGCACTACGGTGGGAGTTTTTAAGAGTATTTAAACCTCTTTAAAGTTTAATGTTTCAAAATGTGAAAATATTGTTGTCACAGTTGATATGTTTAATGATTAACTTACGGTTTTGTTTAAACACTTCGCTTGAAGATTTTAAGATGACTGATATGTATGTACAATGTGGTATTTCAAAAATTGTAAATACTTCTGTAGATGTAAACGTTGGTATGTTTCATGAAAACTATTTGCTATTTTTAGACACTGCGGGGGAGGCTTTACAAAGATTGAAACCTTTTTTAAATGTAATATTTCAAAATTTCTGCATAACTGCTGCAATAAACAGACTATTTTCCATTTTGCTTACAATGAATGAGTTTTAATATTTTAATCAGTTTTTGAGTAAAATTTTTTTTTTCAAAAATACAATAATCTAACTTTAAAAATTTTTATAATCTAAAGTAGTTTTGATTAGTGAAGAATAAATACATGGGAGTATTTTGAAGGAAAAAGCTCAAACTGCAAAAAAAAAAAAAAAAATATGATTCTCGACAGAAATCAAAATTTTTCTATTTATTATAATACAATACTATACCTGACAGAGCCAGGTTATCACATCCAGCAACAGCAGTTTCGTTCTTATTAGAACTTATCAGTCTGGATTAGTGAGTAACCGAGCTGCTGGAGGCAGATGTCATCTTATTGAAGCTGAGTATGCCAAAAAACTTGGAAATAAAGAAAATTTATCTCACCAGCAACTATCCTCAGCAAGGTGCGGTTCGACTCGTGAATTGAAGTCAAAGCTGAGGTATTTAGCAGTTAGTTACCGCCCACAAACTGCAGTCTCTGGATGTCATAACTAGGATGGATGGTATATTGCACGTAGTTCTACCTTAGCCCTGGCTTGGGGATGGTAACTTACTGCTAAATATTTATTATGATGTTTGAAACTCAATCGGTTGCATCTCTTTTAATATTTTCGTTGTCCATAGCCTGCTAGAATTATATTATCCATGGGCGCTATACACCACATTGCAATTTTGAGGCAACTATCTGTATGTACGTCCTCCAGAAAACCTTCACTAATTTGAAATACACCACCAGCTCAGTCATTTCCAGCCGAGGACTGCAGTTTCGTGCTTATTAGCACTCATCAGCCTGGCATAGAAAAGTGACTGAGCTGGAGATGGAAAACATATGTATATATATACTAGCTGTACCCGACGCGCGTTGCTACGCCAACAAAAAAATACTTCATTATACTGATTTTCATGACAATCGGTTGAACGGGGCAGAAGTTGCTACTCTGCAGTGCAACCTGGTGGCGAGTGGTTTCAATGAGCATATTATGCACCTTCTCCGTGGAAAAATACATATATATAGCAATTTTCATAATAATCGGTCCAGGTATCCAGTGAAGCCGTGACTATACTCAAATCTTGTACTCACGCAGTTTGCAAGATCAATCAATCGCTAAAAATATCAAATAGAAAAAGTTTTAAATCCCCCCGTTGCATGAAAAGCCATAAAACAATAAAGAAAGAATTTATTTGTTCAAACTCAAGAAAAATGGCAACAGCTAACTTCTTATCAATGAGATCTTTCACGCGAATTAATTTCTGCAGCCGATCATTTTATTCGTATTTATCCAATGGATTGTGACTTAAATTGGAATAAAAAAGGAACTATCGATCGGATTTTTTTCGAACTGGTCTATAAACATTCCCAGTACCAAAAATAACAAACGGTGAAAGTTTCAGCCAAATCTGCCGGGTAGTCTTTGAGTTCATGGATGACATACAGACAAACATTCATTTATATATATATAGATATATGTTTATATATATATATATATATATATATATATATATATATATATATATATATATATATATATATATATATATATATATATATATATATAGTCATCTCCTCGAACAACAAAATCCACACCATAATGCAATGGATTTCAGCCTACGTCGTCAGAGAGGGCTCATTTCTGCTTTAGCCCTGGCTAATGGCGGTAATTTACTGAATATACTTCACTAATTTGTTGCATTAAAGCAAAAATAGCAGGGCAAGATATGATATAATGCTATCCAAGTTCAATTCTGGGGCAGTTTTTACAAACAGTGCTATGTCATTGTTTCGTCTGGTTTGGTGTCCCTCCCCCTGAATTAGCAAGTTCTAAGTTTCACTAAGATTTTTTCTGATTTTCTGTTGGCGTTTGAGTTTGCACTACTGATATTTTTACCTGATGTAGGATTTCGAAATTTTGATTTATGAGCAGAAATATGAAGTGAGAAGGGTAATCCTGAGGTGATATTCTGAAGTGAGAAGGTGTATTTGGGGGTGATTTATTTAGGAGTTTACTTCTTTTGTCCAAGGTTTGTGCAACTTCGTTGCGTAGGCTGAAATCCATTGCAATATGGTGAGGATTTTGTTGTCCGAATCAGTACAGGACAATATATTTATCATGAGACCGTTTTTAGAGGCCTAAAAGGAAGCAATGATGTCACTGAAGATTAATATTTCTTAGGCTTTAAGCTGTTAAAAATTCAGGAAGATTTTCTGGTAATTGTTGCTGTAAAATGGTGGATTTACTGTGTGACCACTGATTGTATGTAATTTGGCAATCTGCCAAGTAAAGACTATTCCATCTGAATTCATCTAGTAGGGGAGAAGGGAAAATAACGATGGGATTATTATTATTATTATTATTATTTTTTTTTTTTTTTTTTGATGCACGCGTTTTATAATGTCACTAGTGTCTTATTCATTTATTGCATTCTCAAAAATAAAATAAGAGGAAACAAAAATAGTTACCATGGAAACAACAAAAAGAAAAGAAAATATTTTCATTTCGTTCAGGAACGTAAAAGCAAAATGGTAAGCTCAAAACTTTGTTGTGAATAAATAAATCAAGTAATTTTTGCCGCGAGAATATAGATCGATTATTCTTTAGATTTAAAAAATGTTGCTGTGAGCAAATTTTCATTTTTACAAAACTAAGGCTAAATAATAAAGAGGAAAAAGTGCATATGTGAAACAAACCAACTAACACCCCTATAAGCTAATAGATACGTCCATTTCCGGTATTATTTTTACGGTAATTTATACCGGAGAAATAAGCGATCCCAGCTCCAATTGGTTGCTGTGACCTACCGAGGAAATCGTAAAATTTTACTGTAACATTTGATTTTTTACGGTAATAGTTACTGGGAACATGGATGCCAGTAACAATTACCGTAAATTTTCCGGAAATTTTTTAAAAGTGTATGAATTTTCTTTTCTTGGAATCAAAACCATTCTGTAGTCAAAAAACTGAAATGATTTTTTGCTCTATTTGATTCTCTTGGATGTGTAACACAAGACTGATTTTTAAAAAATAAGTCCTGAACTTTCAGTCGTTTTTCTACTCTTACACTCCGATGGTTGTCTTATGATATTTCCTATTTTCATTAATGCATAATTATCAAATTAGGTTTACTTATTGCTGCCTCTAGAGCAAAGACTTTTAGACCAGGTGCGCTGATAGTTTTTTATACGTATTTAGATTTACGAATGCATTTACATTTAAGGTGTTTAGCTAAAAGAACAAACAGTTTTGTAACAGGCACATTTTTGTGTAAGTAGAATAATTATTTAAAATTAAAAATACAAACCTTATTTCGAAATGCCATGGAGGATCCTAGTATAATTTTCGAAAAATGGCACAGGGAAACAGTTCTTGTCCACTTGTAACAGAAAATATTTATTTTTTTTACGATAAACTTCTTAGTTATCTACTCAATTGGAAAGAAATAACCTTTTCAAAGAATGAACTACTTATAGTCTGTGAACAAAGTAAAAAAGTTAGTTCCAAAGAGATTGTGGATGGAAATGGGATTCAATGAGAATATTGCATAATATTACTAATATCATAATTTTTTTCAACATTTTGATTCACTTTTCGTTACATAGCCAAAATTAGAGTGATCGTTGAATTATGACGTCACTTTCGCATTAATGTTAAACATTTATCTTTTTTAACCAAGAAAGAGTCATAATTCGGTTTGAGGGAGCAAGTTTTAGATACCCATTTACTGAATAAAACTGTCAAGCTAAAATAAAAACAATAAGCTTTACTTTTTACAAAAGCAATCAATATTCAAGCAAAAACTAAAAACAAAAAAGAAATAGAAGAAACTTCGAAAAGCATTACTTAAATAGAACCTTTTATATTTTACTCTCTCCATCATTTTTTTTCTCGCCATTTTGCATTATTTCTCTTAAACTTTACTTACAATAGCACGTTCACTAGCACAAAGTTTGGAAAGAATTTAGATTACAAATCAAGTCCCATCGGAACGGAAGCAAAATGGAATTTCTAATACCAAAGGGGGAAGAATCCTTATTTGCTCAAAATAAAAACTCGAATCCCCTCTTTCTCAAGTTCGGATATCTCAACTGATTTCTGGGTACACAAACACGCCATGTGGATCAATTTAAATATTTATTAAGTAATTTGGAATGCAAGAATTTGTGCGCAGGAAATTCCTATTCGAAAGTATATTACTTGGGCCAAAGGAAAAGAACTATTTTGTCCGTGTCAAAAATATCTGATATGCTAGCAAAAATTTTTCCAGCAACTTTCATAATTTGTTTGGAAATCAAGTTTTAAAGTGATTTATGTACCTAAAACTCATACATCGAGAAATACTTCCATCAGATAAGAATATTAGAATGCTGTTAAGAATCGCACAATAAAATGATGTAGTTCTGTAAACATTACGAATCATTTTTGACAGAATTCTACGAAGCTCTTCCACGAAAATGAAAAACAAATATTAATGAAATTTTGAAAAATGTTTAGTAATTTCAAGAGATAGATTTTTTTGAGTACTTTCACAGTATACTCTCAAAATATTCAAATTATTGTCTCAAATATTTTAAATTGCATCTGGGAGTTAATGAATAACTTAATGTTTTTTAATAAAACACAGGAAATGTTTTCATCCTTCACTTTTTAGGAGCTATTTAATTGGGCCTTACCAAGATGAAGAAGACATTTTTCTTGTGGAAAGAAAATACAATTGTAAATGTAAAGTTTCTCTTGGTGAAGCTTTTCCATGAAAATGAAAAAATAATAATAATAAAAAATATATATTAATTTGAATTTTTGGCATCTTGAATTCAAATTATGTTTTTCATAATCACGAGCGTGTGTGTATATGTATGCGCCTGTGTGTTTGTGTAGGCGCATGTGTGTGGGTGCGTGTGTGTGTGAGTGTATGAATGCATGTGTGGGCGTGCTGTGTATGCAGTGCTGTGCGTGTAGGCGTTTGTGTGTGTGTAGGCGTTTGTGTGTGTATGTAGGCATGTGTGTATGTGTGTGTAGGTGTGTGTGTTTGTTTCTGTGTGTACGTGCGTGTATGTATGTGTGTGTGTAGGATATGGACGAAACCTGGAGACGGTTTTCGCAAGAGGAGCAGCATCGTGAGGAGCCGGTCGACGGTTATGCTGCAGAGGGTGCTGGCGGCAAAATAAAATCATAGGAACGCCAAAAACAGTCAAATCAAAACAATAAGCAATCGTGATTGCTCAATAATAATAAAATACTGGAAAATGTTTAGCAATTTCAAGCGAACTGATAGATTTTTTTGAGTATACTTTCACAGTATACTCCTCTTATACTATTCAAATTATTGTCTCAAATATTTTAAATTGCATCTGAGAGTTAATGAATAACTAAATGTACTTAAATAAAAGTCCAGAAATGTTTTCATCATTCACTTTTTATGAGATATTTAACTAAGCCTTAAGATGGAAGAAGATATTTTTTCTTGTGAAAGGAAATAAAATTTTCATTGTTTCTGTATTTTGCTTAAAGAAGTTCTTTATATGAAACTGGCGGTGTCCTTACGGCTTTGCCCGTAGTAGAAAATTAAAAGGTCATTTGGTTCGCCTGTATATTTACAAAAAATGGATGACGAATTTCTCGCCAATTTGCTATGTTAATTTGCTCGCCCATGGTCGCATATGGTAGTTTGCTCGTCCAAGTTATGTAATTTACAGTCCACGTTATGGTATTTTGCAGTCCACGTTATGGTAATTTGCAGTCCACGTTATGGTAATTTGCAGTCCACATTATGGTAATTTGCAGTCCACGTTATGGTAATTTGTCGTCCACGTTATGATATTTTGCTCGGTAAAATATTCTTAAAATTGGAATAGAAAAAGAACAAGATCGAATTTTCAAAAAATCGCTTGGAGGTGCTCACCCCTATGCTACGACCTAATTTTGTTCCAAGTTGAATGAAAATCGGCCCAAAGGTCAAAGCGCTATGCGCGTAACAGGCAGAAATCCAGAGATCCAGACATACATACTTTCAGCTTTATTATTAGTAAAGATTCTCTACACTGACTTACTTGTTCCTGCCTTGTAAAATTCCCCGTGGGAGAAAATGAATATTAAAACTCGAAATTGCTCTTGAAAGAAATAGTTTTTGAGTTGTTCACCTGTGTAAAACTTATTAGCCAATTATTATTTGACCAACGATTAAATGAAAGGTTGAACATTCGAATAACACGATGAAACGGACACATTTTTTAGTTTGCAGAGTTGCCATTTTTCCTGCTATAAAAATGCGTTAGGCTCTAATTTAAGCAAAGTCACATTGAAATGAAGGAAACTTGCGCCTCAAATTATTTTTCTTCCCTCTCACTCAGATAGGCTCGTCTTAACTGGCTGCTTGCCAATTCCATGACAAAAGTGCTCATAAAGCTTATTTTATTTACAAAATCAAGAGTATATTTTTTAATTAGGTAAGTTAACATAATCATTTGATTAAAGTTAAAAATTACTGTTATGAGGCAACTTCATAATTCGAAAATGTTGCTTTTAATCCAATTGATAGAGTAGAAAGTAACGGTTCGAGATCTTAATCTTCCTAACAAATTATATACGTCTGATCACTAAAAGCGTTATTTAAGAGTAGTTTTATTCTGTTTTGGAAACATGGTTGCCATTTTTTTTTACTTATTTATTCAATTTATTTTTACGTAATTTAACTTGCTTACTTTTAAGGCATGCAAATGTTAATAATGTTAATGCAAATGTGAATAAGGTTTTCGAAAAATTGAGAGGCATTCTTTAAAAATACTGGAAATGGAAATGAGCAATTTAGACATCTAATATGTTAAATGGGGAACATTTTCAGCTCAGTAAAATATATGGTGTAATGTTTTCAATAAAAAGTTGGATACATAAAATAATTCACCAAAAAGTATTTTTCATTGTAAATAGAATCTTTTGTAAACTCCACAGTACACTTGTTACAAATGTATTTTAATGTTGCTTTGCGTGAGTTCGTCCTGCAATATTACCTATTTTAAATGATTTTAGCTATTAAACAAACATTTACAAAATCCATTCCAACAAGTGCCGTAGTTTTACAAAATTGGGGAATTGGGAAGCACCTTTTTATAGGGTAGGTGTCATGGGTGCCAAATTTTTATTTCATCAAAAAAAAAAAAAAGCTCAGTTTAAATTACTTGTGTCGCCTATAGATCAAAATGCAGATTTTGTTTTCAAAAGATGTGGTTTGAAACATATTTACATTATTCTTGCAAACAAACTTGAATTATTCTCAGAATAATGGTTTATGGTCAGCGTTTCTCTGCACCCCCCCCCCCCCCCCCCCACTCCCTTCACCACTCATTCTAACTAAAATCTATACTAATAATGTAAAGCTGAAGAGTTTTTTTGAGCGCACTAATCTCAGGAACTACTGGTTCGAATTGCAAAATTCTTTTTGTGATGAATAGTCCATTTATTGAGGAAGGCTATAGGCTATATAACATATCGCTATGGCGAATAGGAGAGGATGAGCAGCAATAAATTGAAATTAAATCAATAATAATCATGATCTATTTTTTGTTGCATCAATAGCTCGAACTTTTGTTGCCCGAATTGCTAAGTTGTTAAAGCGCTCGGCTAGCAACCCTAGGGGGTCGGGTTTGAACCTGGCTGCGGGCGGGAAGATTTTCAGCCTTTATTAACCGGCTCATTTAAGAGTAAATCAAGGGTTTTCAATTATTTTTTTATTGATTTTTTTTTTATTATATCGTCGCATCAGAGCAACAGTAGGATAGCTTAGTGTTATTTCTGGGATTAGATATCTTACTGTAGCTCTGAGGTGACGATATATTCGATTATTTCGATATTTCGATTATTTCGATATTTCGATTATTTCGATATATATATCACAGCGTGAAGTATGTTTAAAATAGTTTTTAATGCATTGTTGTCTTATTAACGCGGATGAAACCGCGGGCACTGCTAAAAATAAATAAAGCAAAGCACAAATTGTTTCTCAATATTATTACTGACCCAAGAACGCTGGCTATGTTTGCTATTAAAATCAAAGCGACTGCAATTCTGAAAATTTTCAAGCCTTCAGAAAGTTTCGGAGGATGTTAAGTAGTTCTAATCTTGTCATGCCTGTCCAATATTTGGATACATGCTGGGTGTAAATATCACAGTTTCTCGTCGTCTGCAAACTATCCGCTCATTATATTGGATTCCTGAATCCAGAGTTTGCGACTAAGCTTCCCTTCCGAGTGAAAGATACTTGACAGATGCTCTCCAAATATTGACTGCTCCTTGCTATACATGCATTCAATCAATAGGCAGTTTCAGAGTTTGACATCAATGCTTGAGCTGCGCTGTTATAGCTCTTTGAAGTGGGGCAGCATTTCATATAGTGTCCCGGGTTGGAAGTTTCTGCAATGTTGGTTTATTTCGAGTGTAATTCACGTATTTGATGTAAAAAATCTATACATATTTGGTTTCCGTTTATTTTTTTAACTCAGTCAATGTAATTTTTACCCACTGAGTTCTGAAAAGTAGTAAAATCTAGAAGTCATCATTTAAACTGGCATGCATCTGTTTTGATCATAGTTAGTAATGTGCGTTTATTTCTTTATAATTAACTAGTTGTACCCAAACGACTTTGCCCGTAGTGGAAAATTAAAAGGTCATTTAGTGAATTTCTCGCCAATATGCTATGTTAATTTGCTTGTCTACGGTATGATACGGTTATATATATGATACGGTTCGTCCATGTTATTGTAATTTACTCGTTCATGTTATGATAATTCGCTTGGTGCAGAGGAATTAAATCCAAAATAAAATTATAGAAAGGGACCTAAATCGAATTTTCGAAAAATCGCTTCAAGGTGCACACCCCCATGCTACAAACTACTTCTGTGCCACATTTCATGAAAATCAACCGAACAGTCTAGGCGCTATGCGCGTCACAGAGATCTAGACATCCAGACTTTCAGCTTTATTATTAGTAAGGATAATAGTGAAGTTCTTTTGAATATTCTTCACTCAAACTTAAAAAGAGCAAATGGTTTATTCATTAACTGGTTTTTATAGCGTGATAGCTTTCTATTAATACATTGTGTTAACTGACGATGAACTTTTGCTAATTCTTACACCCTGTTATGTATTTCAACGTCACTGAATGAATCTGGAAAAATGCAACTGTTATTTTAGTTTTCAGGACGAGTTAATAAAACAAAAAAATATTCAAAAAGATTTTAGCCTACTCTCTTAAAATGTAGAGTAGTATAAGTATTATTTTACACCCGTTCAAATAAATCAGTAAACATTAAGATGGAAAAAAAAAGTAATTGTGATCGGGCGCTTAAAACAGAAAGGATTTCAGTTTTATACACTTATTTTGGTAGTTTTTTTACGTACAAATAAATCGCCTCCATAAGTATGACTGAATAAAAACTCATTTATAAAAAAATGGGTGGATTTTCCCCCCAAGGTATGTTTCAAATCTTAATTTAATGTAAACAACATGCCAATACCTCTTTAACCCGGGAGAACTCGCGGTACTTTTCGTCATACGAACGTTCGCGGGGGGCTCCGTAGGTCCGGAGTGGTTATTTCAGTAAATTAAGTTTTCAAAATAGAAAAAAAAATGTGTTTTCAACACTGAATTATAAATAGATAAACAGCCTCTAAAATATGTTTCAAAAAGTAAGGTTTAAGAAAGTTTTAAGGTACACGAATCTAAATCTTCTCCTAAGCATTTCTGATGATCGCTTTACTGTTCTGTGTCAACTTCTTCTTCATCATCTTCATTAAGGGAGTTCTCATCAGTTGAAACCTCAACTAACAAGGTCTGCAACCTCTTCATCTCATCTTTGCAGCTTAAATAGCGATGCATTTCACAACCTCTTCCTTTACATTCACAATCTGAAATGAAAAGCGTGAGCGCTCGATCCTAGCCTCTGAGGCCCGAACCGGAATTTTCTGGGGAAAAGGGGAAATGTACATTCCTGAAAAGCATGTGGTCACTATGTAGGTCATTTCGAACGCAGCTACTGTGGACCTAATTCATTTCCGTTGAAAGGGTGATTTTTGGCAGCGTAGTTTCGTAATCACCGGGCCTGAGAGGCCCGATGCGAGTTCTCCCGGGTTAACGGTGATTTTCCATTTTGTGTGTGTGTTTAAAAATATTGGGCTTCCCCTTCAGGTACATCTAAATACTTTTCAAGTGTATAGTAAATATTGCTTAGAGCCCAATGCTGAGAAAAACGTTTTATTTTAAATGTGATGTTGCTATATTGGTATTTAACTTTAAAGACTTATGTACTGATATTACACAAAGCAACCTTTTGCCAATTTTGTTATTATTTAAGCTCGGTCTTAGTTCGAATTGTATGAGTGAGTCAACGAATTGTTTCCAAGTTGTTCAGAAGATTTCAGTAATAAATTTACCAGTTTCACATCAACGAAGAATATTTAAACAATTAAACAACTATTTTAGAAGATAAAATAAAATTAAATGACTCTCAAATTGCAGAATTTCACTTGAGTTCACAACAAGATTAAGTATGGAAACAAAATTTAAAATAATATTATGTTTTTATTATTTAGTCATGTGTTTTTTGTGTGGCAAGCAAAAAAGAAAAGACATAAAATGTGCTGAAGTCAATTGCATGGTCTGTTGAGCTGCAGCCCAAAATAGCACATTGATTCAAAGTTGCTATGCATTTCTTCAACACAGAGGAGATATTTTCTTTAAACGTCCTTCCCCTGAATGGATAAAAAAAAATGAAATAAATCAAGCGCACCTTAAAGTAAGTTGAAACAAGAATACGCCTACATGTTTGAGTTCGGTTCCGATCTTTGCATAATACTTATCCGTAAATTTGTTCTTTCTGTAATATTCAGTGAATGAAAGGAAATGTAAATAGTGATTTTTATATTTTGCTTGCTAAGCAAATAGTAAATACGCACAAATTGAAAATTACAATTTTAAACTATGATTATGTTGAGGCCATTGAACATAAATGAGAACTATTTTGGAAAGAGTACTTAGGAAATAGAGAACTTAAAAGAAAAAGTGTAAAACAGCGTTTTTACTATATCAGTTAAAGATTATAAAATTTAATAAAGGTACTCTTTGGTTTTTACAAGTCCTCTTTTTTCTGTTATGGGTTGATATTCTTTTTAGGCGATACATTTCGAAGAGATGGGAAGAAAAATTTACCAAATGAAAAAAAAGTATGTTATCAAATTATCATAAAAATGTTTTTGTTCCTCAATTTTATTGGTATAAAATCAAAGATACATATTACGTTGAATCAAAATTGTTTTAAAAAATACAAAGATTTTCCCGCTTCTGTTTTAAATCTCTTTTTAATATTTTTTTTTAATAAAATTTTTGTTTTGTAAGACAACTGAAATAGAAAAAAAAATAAAGAAAAGAATCGAAACAATTTGTTAATAAAAATTTACTTGTGCAACATTATTTTTGACTCTTAAAAACGTTAAATAAGGAGTATTTTAAAATTTAATCTGTGACTATAAGAAAATCGTTTGTATCACCATGACGAAACATTTATAGTTACAACTATAAAATTTTCTTCAGGGAAACGCCAGGCAAAGTCTCCGCATTTTCTACCCACTGTGCTTTTATTTTAGTGCCAGAAATAACGGAAAACTTAAAGAAAAGTAATTTTAGAGAGTTAAAGAAAGAAAACTGCATAAGCTATTTATTCTTACTGTTTTTTTTTTTAAATAACGTTTTATTTTTAATATTGTCGATATTTGAGGTTTTGTTGTTTTGCCATTTGTAATTCAGTGATATTGCCTCTCGAAACTTTTCTCCGCCTTTTGAAATGGAAAAAGGGGTTGAACAAATTTAATTCACTTTTCTGTCAGATTCCAATCTGTTTAAAACTAAAAGAAGTTAGAAAAGGGGCTAAAACTATTTTGGTCAAGTTTATTGGAATCATCTATCATTTTTACTTGTTTATAGTTTTCATGTGACTTAAATCCAGTCAGTAAAGTACTTAAAAAGTTTTTCTCGGCATTTAATTTACTGTATGTGATGTTGCCAAAACCCAAAAGGAAAATTCACTGGAATGTCATGTTATGAAGTAAAGCTAAAAAAAGTTATCTTGGTAGAGAAGCAAAATGAAAGTTTTGGGGTCAGCAAATGAAAAATATAATCAAAAAAATAGTTTGCTATTTTTCTCCTAAAAATAGAAAGAAGACACAGAAATACTTTTATGAAACTAATTCTACGTTTTAAAGCTTTAAACATTTACGGTAAGTCAAGAAATCTATGATTTTGATTCTTTTGGGAGATGTGGAAAGCTAAGTTACACTGTGTTACGTAAGCTTTCTTTTGTTCTTAAGAGCAGTCCTTGGTTGTTTGTGAACTTTGTCAAATTATTGACACTCGTATAGCTTTATTTGAACTTACCGCATAGTTACTGCTCAAATTTTGAAAACGAAAGGACATTTTTTGTTCACGTTTGTAAAAAGAGATTTTGTTATTGGTTCTTGTTTTATACAACCGCATCTTTTGCATTGATGTGTACTTTAAATAAAAATAAACAAAAAATGCAAAGACTTTCGAAAAATACTGAAAACTAAAGTACAATGCTGATTTATGCTATCATTAAATGTGAATTTAGCTGAATGTATTTTCCCCACTGGTCTGAAATCCAAAAAAAAAAACTAACGCTGTGATTTAGAAATCTTTAAAGTCCCCACCAGTAAAATCACATCAACTGTGGCTGCGTTTTAAAAATTTTTATAGCCAGGCTCTACTAAAAATACCCCAGGTTGGCTGAGGAATGAGTGATAGTGTCTGTTAAAATAGGGAAGAGAAGTTGCCAATAACGATTTTTGGCGTTGAGCCAATCTCAAAATTCCTCCTTTTTTTTAATAAACAAAATTAAACTAGTCCATGGTCGAAGATCTTTTCACCTAGAGCCTAACTATAATTTACTCACAAGAAGAAACATAGCAAAATATTTTTTGTTGAGGAAAATTCTTCCATCAAATCCCATGAAATTTAACAATCAAGAGTTTTATTTAGGTTAAAATATAATCAGGCGATCTTTGATACAAAAATGCAAATTGTGTATTAACTTGAGATTCATTTTGCAATTTATAATGCAATTCAAATCATAGCATTCCACTGTAAACGTGTCAGCAAAGTTACTTTAGAGCAGACAAATTAACGTTTAACTATAGAGGAAGATCAAAATTAAAAAAAAAAAAAACTTTATAAAATAACTTTAAAGTCTTCATAAAACAAAGTTACTGACCTGTTTATGGCCGAAAGCTCGTAAATAGTAGACTGATAGTTGACGCTTGATGTATTATAGATTCCGTTTCGGAAATCATTAGGAAATCCAACATTCCAAAATCTATAGGGTCCGGAGAGATACTAATGCTTAAACTCAGACATAGCCTCCCACCACTAACAACAAAGTGCCGATCGCCGGCATTTAATGATTTAAGATCAGTAGTGTAGTGCCATGCTAAGCACAAAAGTCGTATCTGCTCTTTTTATCAAAATTAAGTTACGGTCACCAGGTGGATCTTTCTCACATATTTCACCTAAATATAATGTTTTATGGTCATCTGTCAATGGGAAATATTTTTTTCTAAAACTCTGAAAAAATTGCATGTGAATCAAATACATGGAGGCGTCTAACTTTAAACGACCATATCTCATTTTGAACTCGACTGCAGATACGACTTTTGCGCTTAGCCCGGCTGTGTAAGCATAACTCTCAATTCTAACTGAAAAAACACATTGAGTGAAATAACCACAAGAATTAAAAGTGAAACATGCTACGGACGCGTCCAACAAGACGGTGCAGTAAAGTTTGGTTTTGCTGAGATATTTAACAAGCCAATGAGAAGCGTATATTAATTGTACGGCATCGCCTGCTGCACCTCCTTGACTCGTATTTATATCGGTCAACCCCTAGATTAACGGGAAACCGTGACTTGATCAGACGAGACTTGATTTCAGGTGTCAATAGTTGATGGTAAGGTTGTTGGTCAGTCGAGTCATTAATTTCATCTGTCGATAGCTGATGCTAAGGTTATTGGTCAGTTGAGTCATGATGTCAGCTGTCAATAGCTGATGGTAAGGTTGTGGCTCAGGGACTGTGAAATAATGGACTTTAGTTATCAACAAGGCACTGGCAATGGTGCTAATGGCTTCTTGTTGGTATGGGCTGCTTTTAAGTGGCTTCATCTGGACCATCTAGTCCAACTGCACTGATTATTCAGCGGGTATTTAGTTACTAGCTACGTCGCCCGGCTTTGCACGGTCCCCCTCGAAAGTAAAAGTTATGTCAAGTGACGCGTGTTCAACAATCAGGCAAAACAAAAAGTAATAAACAAAAAAAAAATTTAAAAAAAAAGAATAAGTTAAATTTTGCAGCAGATTTCGGAAAAATAACCAAAAAGTAAACATTTTAAATACCCCGATTACAGGAGAAGCCTTTAAAACAAAACCTAGACTTTTATTTGCTCGTATTCGAGACAAAAAATGGCAACAGATCTATCGTCCCAATGTAATTTTCTTCACGCTATAAATTTAATAAAAGCATTGTTGCGGAAAGTTGAGATGAAGCACTGAATAATAATTTGAATGGAGGAAAGCCTTCGAAAAATACGGATTTTGTGTCGAAATCTAAGTGTCATAATTGATAGTTTTTAATTGATATCTCCGCTAATCATTATCGGAGGATTGTGTTAAATAGCCAAACATAAAGACGGGAAGATGACGAATCCATCGATACCTGGTTCGATGGTCAGTTCACTGTCGTTCGGGAGAAGAAACTTGGACATAGATGACTACATAGATACATAGGTACATGCATAGATACATACGCTCAGTTTTTAATTGTACAAGATGTTTTGTTGAGCTACTTTTCGATCATTTGCAGCTATTTGTACACTTTGGCTGCTTAAACAACGAGTGTTTTTTTTTTTTTTTTTTTTTTTTTTTTTTTTTTATTTTTTTTTTTTTTATGGATAGCAATGCGCCATGTCTTCCAGCCACAACTGTTCACGGTTGGTTTAAAAGACCACTATGGGAACAATTTCAGTGAATGATTTGGCCGCCCAGTTCACCCGACACGAACCTTATCGAACCTTTACAGAACTTGAGACCAGTTAGTGCGCAAAATCACACTACAGCGAGTCTTTTCCGTCTATTGACGTCATTGCTCAACATCTTATGTAATTAAAAACTGAGTGTATGTACCTATGTGTCTATGTCCAAGTTTCTGCTCCCGAACGACGGTGAGCTGACCATCGAACCAGGTATCGATGGATTCATCATCTTCCCGTCTTCATGTTTGGCTGTTTAACATAATCCTCCGATAATAATTAGCGGAGATATCAATTAAAAACTATTAATTATGACACTTAAATTTCGACATGAAATCCCTATTTTACGAAGGCTTACCTCCATTCACATTATTACTCAGTGCTTCATCTCAGCTTTCCGCAACAATGCTTTTAATAAAATTTATGGCGAGAAGAAAATCATTGAGATAAAAGATCTGTTGCCATTTTTTGTCTCGAATATGAGCACATAAAATTCTGGGTTTTGTTCTAAAGGCTTTTCATGGGGATTTAAAATGTTTACTTTTGGGTTATTTTTTTGAAATCTGCAGCAAAATTTTACTGATTTCTTTTTTTTTTTTTTTTCCAAACCTGATTGTTGAACACGCGTCACTTGATATAACTTTTATTTTCGAGGTGGACCGTGCAAAGCCGGGCGACATAGCTAGTTTCCATAGGAAATTTCGTCTGACTAATCAAAAGTCAAGAAAATCACTGAATGTTCCAATTCCCACGTTGACTTTAGAATGCAACTTTTTGAGCTTTAAAATTTAGAAAAAGGAACTAAAAATAAAACATGGGACTGATGTGTCCTAAATTTTTTCTTTGAATGGAAAAATAAAAGTATTGTTTTAGGCGTATAGTTAGTACTCTCTAAAGACATTCGAAAGGTAGACAACTCTACCAACACATGTTATCAAATTCAATGAGTCTGCATTCATTTTGTTTAAACATTTTCACTGTGTATTTATTCAATTAAGCTTGATCATAGTTTCTATTTTTATTTATTACTTCCATTAAAACTATTTCAAATAATAGTGACTTTTAAAGGAAAATTCAGAAGAACAAACTATTCAAAAGTGCATTTATGTTTCATAACTGGATTTATTTGTAGAAGTTCTTACACAATTGATTACAAATTTTATTTGTACGTAAATATTTATACGTAATATAAAAAAGGAATAATTTTAGCGTATTGGATTCCTATTACGTCTCACTAAACGATTAAAGACAAACTGAAATTGGTTCGTTTTTCCAAAGCAATTTGGTTTCGAATTTTTTTTTCTTCCTCGTTTAAAGTGGATTGTTGGGTAAATAAATATATGAAAGCAAATCTTGTATTTTGTTATAGGTTTTTTATTACCACACAAAACACCACTACAACTGTAAATTATTGGAAAGAAATTTATACACAACATGTGTAATAAAAAACGTAATTTCAAAAGACATAATTCAAGTACACAGATGAAGAACAAAAAGCCCTTCTAGGAAAATCTAATGCGAATTGAATTGTTCAGAAAACTTCTTTGCTTTCCTTTGCGCTGGGACTAATTTTTGCGTCATATTTTTTTATCCTTTTCCCGATCATTGATTTTATTACCGAAACTTCCATTCACCACTGTCCCAAGTGTTCTTGTTCCAAGAAGAGCCATGCCAAAAATCAACTTCGTAATCCCACAAGAATCCGCACCACGGGAACGATAAATTGATTTTGTTCTTTTCTTTTCTGTACTCCGCCATATTTTTAACGCCTAGTTGGAGTACGCGACTACCGCTGAGCAGCCAATAAAATTCAAGTCACGAGGTCATAACTTTTAATATCGACGAATCGTGACTGGAATGGAAATACGAGTGTAAATGGGACATACTTAGCGTAAAGTCATTGATTATTCTTACTAGGAGTGCTTTCATATTTATATATGAAAAGCGGCTCGGGGTATCTTTAATTCTCCTCGTAATCAGATGTTTCTCTATTGGATTTAGAAGCTCAGCCGTCTGTACTGCTACTGATTTTTTTCTTTTTTTAATTCGCCATGAGGAGTATTCGTATTCAATTTAAGAGATTTAAAGATAAAATGAGATTTGTATGAAAGGTTATTCAATTTTAATTGAAAGATATAAATAATATTAAGTATGCCAAAAAAAGATAACTATACCATTACCTGTGTTAGTAGGGCATTTATGAACTGTGAGTTAAAATATTAGGTGGCGGGAGCCAGTCAGGCTAATGCTATAACCTTTTTCTCAATCCCATCTACTCTATCAGGGAGTTTTGAATATTAAGGCAAAATGTACTAATGTTTGTATTTTTTGTCATTTTCCGTCATTTTATTTGTGAAATGAATTTTTGTAAAAAAATTCCCTTGATTGAAACAAATTGAATTAAATTCAGCATTAAGAATTGCATAAAATCTTATTTGTTTTTGGTATCCGAGCATGTTTGTTTGTTTTATCCAAAAATATGGAAGTATTAGAATGATACAGGCGTTAGTCAGACATTTTATGAATTTTGCTAAGCATAGGTTTAGGTTTCCTATTTAGACATTCTACTAAGTGTACCAATTGGAGAAAAAAAAATTGAAAACAGATTGTGTGCCCTTTAAGAGCTTACGAAAATTGTCTGCTAACAGAAAATGCTGTTCAGATCAGAATGACGGTAGTATAAATCAAGCCTTTGAATGTATCAGTAGTAAAAATGCTCTGATAGGATGAGTATTACCCACAAATAGCAGTCCTGCCGTGTATTTTGCTTATTTTTTAGGAAAATCATTGTATATGACGGTGATGTACGAGGGCAAATGAAATGTCTTTGCGCCGTTTTTTAGCCAAAACACGGCTGTGAATACAAGATGGCGGTTGATCTTCATACGTCCACAGCCTTTGAGCAGTGAGCTGTTATTCGTTTTGCATGGAGCAAGGGACAAACGCCCATAGCAATTCACAGGGAAATGCACCCCACGCTTGGGGAGAAGTGTCTCTCTTTGAGGTGGATGACGTGGTTATCCTCCACGACAATGCAAGGTGACATGTGGCTGTCCAGACCGTCGCTAAGCTTCAGTCATTTCACTGGATGAATCTGGAACACCCAACTTACAGTCCAGACCTTGCCTTTAGTGATTTTTCACGTTTTCGGTCCACTGAAGAAGTTTCTGGAAGGACAGAGATTCACATGTGACGATGAAGCCACGAACGCGGTTCGACGGTGGTTCCACAGGCTAATTTAGTGCTGCGATGGGACACACGTCTGAACCCGTATGGCGACTATGTGGAGATATAATGTAAGGTACGGTAGTAAACTACGTACAAGTACACTACGTATACTTGTAAATACATGTATGTACCTGCTTTTGCAGAATAAAAAATATACGTAAAGACTTTTTGATTTGCCCTCGCACTAGCGCAGCCAGAAATACCTTCTGGAGGGGATTTTTTTTTTCGATAAAAAAACACCTTCTGGAGGGGGTTTTTTTAAATAAAAAACTCCTTCTGGAAGAGGTTTCTGGAAGAAAAAGTCTGGAGGGTTTTTTTTTAAATCAAAAATACCTTCTGAAGGGGTTTTTTGGTCAAAACAGCTCTTTTATATGAATATACTGTATTAGAATTTGTATTTATGTTAAAACCAATGCTCTGGGGGGTGTTTTCAACCCCCCCCCCCTTCGCTGTGGCACTGTGCCCTCGTAACATTCATTGTTATTGACGGTCATTAAAAGTAACATAACGTTGATAAATAGGGGAAAAAAGTCCCTATTTTTTATTTTAAAGAAAATTTTATTACCGTTCAATATACGGTGAAGACTCCAAATATCGGTTTTGTGATATTACGTTAGTACTGATCATTCGTAAGAAACATTTTGAAAGAGAACCCGTGACGGCTACAAGATATTAGTTAATACCAACCGCGTGGCTTAAAGTTAAACATTTTCCTGTAGCTTACTGCATGTCTTCTCAAAATTACAGTGACATGAATGGTTAGAACTCACAAAATGACTGAACTGCTACGTTTCACAGGAACCACGTTGTGACACATTCGTAACATATTTCCTATGAATTAAATGTTGCAACCGTTTATGTGTAACCCGTCACTTTGTGGTATTTTGAAGACGTCACTCGAACGTCGATTTGTGATGTCACTACGAAACTTTTGTACGTTGCTGCAACCTGTGGATGGTTTTTATACGATGGGTACACTTTTGTGACTTTCATATACAGTCACACTTAAGTCCAGTGAAGTTTCCAGCATGGGGGTACCACCCGGGGTGGTAACTTCTGGTGTCTCACCTTCCACCGAAAATAAAGAATAATTTTTAATCTTATATGTAAAAGTGAGTTTGCGCCCCACCCCACAGAAGGGTGTCAGCCGGTGCATATGCTACCTCCGCCAACCTCGCAGTGATGTTATTATGTGTAATAGATTAAATATAATTTAATATGTTGGAGTAAAATTTCAAAACTGAAGTACTTATATTTTTCTTAAACTGTTAAAGCAAGTTTGGTATCAGTCTCCCTCCAGAGGGAGTATCCCGGCTTCGCCCCCCCCCCTGCCCCCGAAGTGATGAAACTGCGTTTGATAGAGTAAATATAATTTAAATTTTATTGGGGAAATTTTCTGAATTGAATTATTTATACTTTTTGAAAACTTGCTTAACTTAATTATTAACTGAAAAAGAGAGATCTCAGTATAATAATCAGAAAACCAAATGATACATTCATCGTAACAAAGTTTTTACATAAAAATTTCGAAGTTTTGCTCCTTCAAAATAACATTGATCATGAACAGCAAACTCAAATTCTTAAAAATTTATTTTTAACAAACTAGTTTTAAGAAAAAGATAAACTTGAGTAATGTTGTTAAAGATTTTACTTCTTTTTAATGTTGAATTCATTTTTCAAAAGTCTTTCAGTTGCTTGTTTTAGAAATTCAAATTTCAAATTCAGACACATTTTTCACGAAAATATTTAATAATGATGTACATATTTTCTTGCTTTTATTGTACTTTAACTGCAATGCTATTTAGATATTACTATATTTTTCATATGACGACTCAATTGAGTTTAATTTCCCCAACGATTTTGTCCCAAAGAATGAAAAGACGTTTGTTTTAGACAAAATTCGTTTACTGGTAAAAGTAATAAAAAAAACCGAATCATTCTAATGTCAGCAAATTTGTTAAGCAACGTAACTAATTCAGCTATCAAAATTTTCTGCTACCAAGTTTGTAAATTAATAACTTTTATTCAGAAAAATAGCGGTACCCGCAAAGCTTTGCCCGTAGTAGAAAATTAAAAGGTCATTTGCTTCGCCTGTATATTTACAAATAATGGATGATGAATTTCTCGCCAATTCGCTGTGTTAATTTGCTCGTCCACGCTATGTTAATTTGTTCGTCCAAGTTATGATAATTTGCTAAGTAAAACATTCTTAAAATTTGAATACAAAAAGAACAAAATCGAATTTCCAAAAATCGCTTCGAGGTGCCCCTACACCTATGCTCCGAAATAATTGTGTGCCAAATTTCATGAAAATCTGCCGAACAGTCTAGGCGCTATGCGCGTAAAATACATCCAGACAGAGATCCAGACTTTTTTTTAAATTATTAGTAAAGATGGTAGATTTACAATAATTAATAGTTTTTGTTTTTAAAAGAATAATTTTTCTCCTTAACTCGAAATGCTTTGAAAAAAGATGCTTTGGGGGGGGGGGGGGGAATTGGAAAATGAATGTATAAAATTTATTTATTTATTTATTTATTTATTTGTCAAATGCTTGGGATTCCTTTCCTGATGTAGTTCCACGGGAGAATTCCTGGGACTCTCAACTTGAATGAGAAAGCATTTCAACTTAATTGCAAAACCAAACACGAAAACATAACGCATCTATTTACAGAGGCTCAGGTATTTGGGCAAGACCCATATGTTTTTCTACCCCCCAATCATTTACTCAGAAAAATCAATATCAGCCATGTCCAGCGGAACAAAAAACCGGGGAGGCAAAAAAAAGCAATATTGATGGTATTTCTCTCCGCTTACGGTCCTGGTAGTAACCTCCTCCTCTGCTGAATAGAAAAACAGAGAAAAAGTCAGTCACCGAGTCTTTCCGAATCATTAGCCCCCTGCGCCATCCCCCACATGCTCAGCCTAAATAATAAAAACAATGAGAAAAGAAAAAAAAAAGAAAATGAACCAATGAGAAGTTGACAATGGCTCAGTCATTAGACAGAAATCGCTGGAGTTTTCCGTTCAGCGCAGCTGGCGGGAAAAACGCTCTTTTTCTACTTTCCCTTGTTTTATTTCTTTACCCAGATCATCCATTATTTCTCTAGTTGCGGTGGCATCATCGTCGGATTTTTCGCCACAAGCGCCGCTATGATGGGTTCTGATGGTAAAAGATTGTCGAAGAGCTATTTAGGGGAAAAGTATTATTTTTTTTTCTGCTCGCTTTTAAATTGTTATATGGAGCAGGTGTAGCTTCTCATTCCCCTTCTCGAGAAAATTTGTCAATTTTAGGTGCGAGAGAAATGGAGAAATCGGATCAGTTCGTAGTCTTGAAATTTCGGAAATCCGTCAATATAAAAGTTAATGTACATAATATTAGTTTAATTTTGTTTATTTTTAGCTTGCCTATAATGGGGTGGTTTCCTTCAGTCAAAAGTACTACTTTTATTCATTGAAATGGATAGAATGAGCAAGAAAAATTACATGAACCCAGAAAATACTTTCATTTTCTCCAACAGTTTTTTTAAATTAATTTTTTTTAAATGTCCGATTTTTCAAACAAGGTGTGGTCTTTATGACGTCACAAATGATGCAATTTGGCGCATCTTTCTAATACGTTTCCACGTTATGATAATCAAGCAGCGAATTAAAAGTGCGCACTACGCTCGCTATCAACCCTATCGTTGCCAATACACGTGAGTAAAGATGCGAATTAAATATTTTGTTCTGTGAATAGCAACATTGAATGGCATTTCATCATTTGTGATGTCACACGACAGAAGTGTAAACAATGAAAGCGCAACGATTTAAGTATTTTTTTTTTAAATATTAAACTTAAATAAATTATTCAAAAAATGGTCAGATCCTACGTTTTTAAGCATGCTCTTTCAGAAAAAAATACTTTTAAAATTTTGGGAACGTCCCCATTGCGAAAATTAGTTATTTCTTCAACACGATCTGTAAGCGAGAAAACAAATAATAATGCTCTTGTTTGAGTTTGAGGTGGTTATACTAAGAACTTTGCTATGTCATATTTCAATCCTACTATGGCAATATATTTACTAGTAGGTCCTGTTATATCTTCTTCCTAAGAAAGAGGTTTGACTTGTTATGTAAAATCTCCCCATTCCGGGAGAAAAATTCGCCTATGCCAGGGTCTAAGTAATGTCGTATACTAACCGTAGAAACAATAGCAACTTTATATTTTATACTTTATGTATCCAATATATAGATAAAATTATTGGTCTCTTGAAAATCTTCAAATTTTGACGGATTTGCACATTTTACGGTGTGTTACGTTCATGTCGTCCGTTTTTAGAAAATGTGTGCGTGTGCCAATGTGTCTGTATGTGTGTGACCAGTTTTTGGTAGCCGCTCTGGAGCGAAAATTACTGCATAAAATCGAACGAAATTTGGTACACACATGTGCTTCCATGTGAACTGGAGCCCCTTCCTTCAAGGGGGTGGAGCAATTGAACGTTCCTTCCGTTATGCGCACCTGCTATAACTCAGGAAGTTACGGGTGGAATCAAATGAAATTCGGTCCATATGTTGACCCTAATGGTTGCAGGTGGTGATTCAATAGGGAAGTTTTCGATTTTTCAATTTTATTTTTATATGATAGAGTAACATGTATGAACATCATGGCTGAAAAAAATGTTGCGATACGATAAGTAGTTTTTTTTAAATTAATTTTTAAAGTTCAAGCGCTTGTGACGTCAAATGGCATAGGAAGTGACGTCATGCACTCGTCCGATAGGGGAGAAGCCGAAGGTCACGCATTCGACTTCGAAGACGAAACGTAAAAGGCTTATCTCCTCGCATTTAACTCCTCGCGTTTCTGGAACATTAAACCTCTAATTCTCTCGGAAATATTCGAATATCATCATTGATGTTAAATGAGGAAGATTATTTAGATTGTGCTTTAACGAATCCGGTCTCCATAGTGTGTTCAAAAGGATTATTGAATTTCTAAAAAATATAAATGTCAGCGCGCTCAAAATGTCCGTAGCGAAAACAAGGGATCTTCGGCGGAAGGCTGCCCGTTAGTGCCCTGTGACGTAAGCTCGTGACGTTTCAAAAGAGCGCACTTTTGCGCGTGGATTTTTAAAAATTCATTAAAAATCAACCACGGTGTTTTAAAATTCGGTGATGGTGAATTTTTTAGTTTTGAGGTTCAATTAACAATATCCAATAGCCAAAATATGAACAGTTAATAGGTTGCAACTTCCCTATTTTAGTGCCAATAGCTCAAAAAGGGGTTCAACAATCGAACGTTTTTTTTTTTTCGACTCTTGTGACTGCTATATCTCAATACGTTATAAACAAAATGAAACAAAAATTAATCGAAAGGTAGACTTCAAAGAGTATACTACTTGAATTTTTTTGGCACCAATAGCTCAAAAGGGAGAGGTGTAATTGATTGTCCATTCATGTCCATTGCGAGTGTTATCTCTTTAAAGGTAAAGCCACGTTTTAGATAAAATTTGGAATAAATGTAAACCTATTCGGAAGTAGGTGCTGATTCAATTTTGGAGCCAATCTTTTCAAGGGGGTAGGTAGGGGGAGGCTGATTTTTGCCATTTTTTTGTGCGAATAAACATATCTTTCTTATTGTTGCATTAATAAAGCTAAGTCATAATAGATTGTCGTCTACACATTTCTCCTGATTTAAACGCTGGAAATTTATCAGAAAAATTTGTAATACTAAGAAGTATGGCGACTTGTTTTATGTATATATGTACATGCATTTTCAATTCAACCAGTATTGCTTAAAAACCAGACAAGTTACTCAAACTTGTGAGTTCTCATCTGAAGGAGATATGATGACATTTCCATAAATAACCTAACTGCCTTTGGGAAAAAAATCTCCGAATCACCAGAACCACGTATCATAAGAACTGTAACAGAATGTAACCTGAAAAATAATTTACTATTTTTTTCTTTCTCTCATGAAAAAAAAAATCAAGTAGCAGCAAATGGAAGTTAATATGAAATAATCGGGTAGCACGAAAAGGTGGTTTAAACTTTAAGATACTTCTTTTGCTGCATTCTGGATTCAGATTCTTTCTGCTGGCCATTTTCTATCACTTGATTCGCTAAGCTTCAGTTGTTTTACAAGATGATTCAGTTACCCTGCCTCAGTTAGACTTCTATTTTTTTGGAAATGGTGAGTATGGGTAGGACAGCATTTGCTAACTTATAAATCAGAGACATATAGGGTAGACCGACCAGTGAATGAACAGTTAAGCACAATTTCATTTTTTAAAAATTCTAGTAATTTTAAATTCTATACTATACAGATCGTGATAGCTAAAATATTTTAATTGATCTATGTAAATATCTCTAAAAAATCGCGGGAACTTAAATGGTACCGCTTCCTACTTTTTTAGGTGATTAAAGGGAAAATGGCACAACGACCCAGTGAATGAACACCTCTAACCAGTAAATGAACACAAATTGGTCCAGTGAATGAACATGATAAATTTTTATTCAAAAAGAAACTAAGTTTCTTTAAATTTTAATCTATCTATCTATCTATCTATATCTATTTATCTATCTAAGTATTTATATAACTATTTATCTATCTATCTATATAGCTATCTATTTATCTATTTATATAACTATCTATATCTATCTATCTATCCTTTTATATCTCTATCCATCTATCAATATACCTTTCTATCTATTTTTCTATCTACACATCTATCGGTCTATCTCTATGTCTATTTACCTATTTATCAATGTACTTAGCTATTTTTCTATCTATCTATCTACTTATCTATCTATATATATCTTACTAATATTATATATGCGAAAGTTTGTCTGTATGGATGGATGTATGGATGTATGGATGGATGTATGGATGTTTGTTACTCTTTCACGCAAAAACTACTGAACGGATTTTGATGAAACTTTACAATAATATAGCTTATGCATCAAAATAACACATAGGGTAGTTTTCGTCCCGTTATGGGGGGGGCAAAACCCCCTTAGGGGGGCAATAAAACACAATTTTTGTATAAATTCTCTAATATTGGGATGAAAAAATACTTGCACATATTTACATTATATCTCCATCGAAAGCTCTGATTTTTCTGCTGAAGATGGCACCTGTTCGAAATTTCTAAGTAGAATAAAAAACGAGTTATGAGCTTTTTAGATCCATGTTCGAAGGCTTTCCTCAACTCAATACAGTATTTAGTGTATCATCTCAACTCCCTGTCGATAGCGACAATTGTTGTATTGTTGACTTTCTTTGCTTTTCGTGATTGTTCAAGGCTTTTCTCAAGTCAAATCTTGAAGTAAGTTTTTTGCACAAGATTGGCAAATAATACATGATTTGGCTGATGATTTTCCATTTAAACGGAACTTTAATGTAATTAATGGTTTTTATTATTGTTTATGCTGATTGAACACTTACTCATTATCCAAACAACCAGCAGATCGCCAAAATTTTTGCAGAAAGATTTCCGTAGCTGATGCATTTGGCAGTTTTTTCAACGTTGCTGTTTTTGAAGCCGAAGACTACGTCATAATGTTTCTCAGCTTTCACCATGTAAACAAAATATCGCCAATCAAAGAATTTTCAAAAGACTTTTTTTACTGTGTTAAATAATCCAGCAACTAAATTAGGCAAATCCATAAACAGCACAAAAACTTCCATTAATTTTCCTTTTTGCACAATTTCAAACAATCACCAAATTTTATTACTTATTTTGGTAACATTTCGGATGAAACTGTTTAGCGCCATTTTATGGTGACCAAAAATATCTCAGCATCTGGCGACGATATCTCTGTAACGAAAATTAATATCATATCGTTTTACAAAGTAAGGAAAGAATGGGGGTGCATCATCGAAGGTACCCCGAAACGACTTTCGCAAATTCGGTAAAATCGCACCAAGAGCCACAATGATAGAAATCTCCCGAAATAACTAAAGCAAGTATAAGGGGATTACGAGCGCAGCTACTTTTTTTTTAATCACTTCGTACTTCATTAGCCATACAGAGAAGGTTTTAGACTCCGTGTTAAAAAAAAAAGTATCAACAGATTAATCTTTTTAAACATGAGAAGATTAATTTCATGTTTTTTTAAATTTGCATATGCTTAAATGTAGTGCTTTCGGTTCTAAATCAATACTACTTTGTTCTTTATACTTATTGCTATTTTAGTTTTATGGGTAAGGAAGAAACTCGATTTTTAATCACGTCAAAAAGATGTGTTTTAAATTCTTTCACTTAAAACAGAAAACAAAAGCAAGTAACGATTTTTTCTAATAATTATTACTGACCCAGGCAACGCCGGGTATTTTTGCTAGTATATATATATATATATATATGAACTTACTATCTATCTATATATCTATCTATTTATATATCGTATCTATCAATCTCTATGTCTATTTACCTATTTACTTATCTATTTTTCTGTCTATCTACTTATCTGTATCTAGCTATCTATATATTTCTCTTATCTATCTACCTATCTATCTATCTATGTACTTATCTATATATCTATCTCCTTATCTATATATCTATATATCGTATCTTTGGCACATTAATAATGCCCTACTGGGTGTCCGAAAAGTCTTTGGCACATTAAACAATCATAGAAAAGGAACAAATTATTGCATGAATATGCGGTTTGCAAAATAATACATCACAGGTTAACGAATTTTTTATGATATTGTGAAAAAAAAAACTTTCAGGTCAGATACATATATACCTATGTGCTAAAAAATAAAATCTTACTAATATTATATATGCAAAAGTTTGTCTGTATGGATGGATGTATGGATGTATGGATGGATGTATGGATGTTTGTTACTCTTTCACGCAAAAACTACTGAACGGATTTTGATGAAACTTTACAATAATATAGCTTATGCATCAGAATAACACATAGGGTAGTTTTCGTCCCGTTATGGGGGGGCAAAACCGCCTTAGGGGGGCAATAAAACACAATTTTTGTATAAATTCTCTAATATTGGGATGAAAAAATACTTGCACATATTTACATTATATCTCCATCGAAAGCTCTGATTTTTCTGCTGAAGATGGCACCTGTTCGAAATTTCTAAGTAGAATAAAAAACGAGTTATGAGCTTTTTAGATCCATGTTCGAAGGCTTTCCTCAACTCAATACAGTATTTAGTGTATCATCTCAACTCCCTGTCGATAGCGACAATTGTTGTATTGTTGACTTTCTTTGCTTTTCGTGATTGTTCAAGGCTTTTCTCAAGTCAAATCTTGAAGTAAGTTTTTTGCACAAGATTGGCAAATAATACATGATTTGGCTGATGATTTTCCATTTAAACGGAACTTTAATGTAATTAATGGTTTTTATTATTGTTTATGCTGATTGAACACTTACTCATTATACAAACAACCAGCAGATCGCCAAAATTTTTGCAGAAAGATTTCCGTAGCTGATGCATTTGGAAGTTTTTTCAACGTTGCTGTTTTTGAAGCCGAAGACTACGTCATAATGTTTCTCAGCTTTCACCATGTAAACAAAATATCGCCAATCAAAGAATTTTCAAAAGACTTTTTTTACTGTGTTAAATAATCCAGCAACTAAATTAGGCAAATCCATAAACAGCACAAAAACTTCCATTAATTTTCCTTTTTGCACAATTTCAAACAATCACCAAATTTTATTACTTATTTTGGTAACATTTCGGATGAAACTGTTTAGCGCCATTTTATGGTGACCAAAAATATCTCAGCATCTGGCGACGATATCTCTGTAACGAAAATTAATATCATATCGTTTTACAAAGTAAGGAAAGAATGGGGGTGCATCATCGAAGGTACCCCGAAACGACTTTCGCAAATTCGGTAAAATCGCACCAAGAGCCACAATGATTGAAATCTCCCGAAATAACTAAAGCAAGTATAAGGGGATTACGAGCGCAGCTACTTTTTTTTTAATCACTTCGTACTTCATTAGCCATACAGAGAAGGTTTTAGACTCCGTGGTAAAAAAAAAAGTATCAACAGATTAATCTTTTTAAACATGAGAAGATTAATTTCATGTTTTTTTAAATTTGCATATGCTTAAATGTAGTGCTTTCGGTTCTAAATCAATACTACTTTGTTCTTTATACTTATTGCTATTTTAGTTTTATGGGTAAGGAAGAAACTCGATTTTTAATCACGTCAAAAAGATGTGTTTTAAATTCTTTCACTTAAAACAGAAAACAAAAGCAAGTAACGATTTTTTCTAATAATTATTACTGACCCAGGCAACGCCGGGTATTTTTGCTAGTAACAAATAAAAACGTCAAAAAGTACAAATTGCAGATGACTGAGTACTTTTCCCGGATAATCAAATAATATATATCAGTTTTTTTTAAAAGAAATTATTTTAAATAAATTAAAAATTAATTAAGTTTGAACAATTATTGACGTAAAAATATAAAATAGTATTTTTCGTCAACAACGAACGAGGAAACCACATTCGCCTTCCATCAAAACATTTCAACTATTCTATCTAATTTCTTTTATCGTTGCCATCACCAAAAAAAAAAGATAGCGCAGTCGATAATTAAATTTAATAACGCAAATAAATACACTTTTTAGATGATGATAAATGTATATTTTTTTTCCTTAAAACACTACAAACGAGGAGTCAAAAAGAAGTTAGAATAGTATTGCCAAAACACCTTGAGCAAGCAATCCACTTTTATGGACTTATTTAAAAAAAATGTACTGCAAAAAGACACTTAAGCAAAGATTTTTTTAACTTCAGTTGTAAGTTACATTTTTATAATTTTCATGCGCTATTATAAGGTATACATGAAATTATGACCCTATTTTGATGTTTAATTAGCTTATTTCAAAATCTTTTTACCAATAACATCAATTACTTCCATTACATAGTTATTGATTCATTATTATTACGTTTTAAGACAAATGTTGTCAATTTGTAAAAGTAAAGAACATTTCCCCGTTTAATCAAATGCACAGCTTAATCGAATAATATTTCTTGGAACCAACGGTATTCGATTAAGCGAGGCCTAGAGTATTGCAGCGAAATACCGTTACAACGAATACCAATACAACTGATTTTCCGTTTCGACGAAATGATTTTTTCATCCCAAATTTAACAGTTGTTTGAAATCTGTTACAGCGAAATTTCCGTTACAGTGAATAAAAAGTGTGGTCCTTAGAAGTTCGTTGTAACGGGGTTTCACTGTATGTAATGATTTTCATTAACATTTCGAGTTTAAAAGCTTTCAATAACAGGCTTGAATTGTTTGCCGCCAAGATATCAATTAATTATTCTTCGATTAGCAATGATTCACAATTACTATTTTTTAAAAAATCTACTAACCCAAATAATTTTTTTAACAAACATCCTCTGAAATTGGTAATAAGTAATATATATGTGTTATTATTTGAGTGTGTGCTTCTTTGTTATCTCTTTTATGCAAAACAAGTTTTCTCTCTATCTGGAAAGTAATCCTATAAAGCAAACTGAATATTTTAACACCTTTCGAGGAAAATGGATTACTGAATAATAATCCATGAAGAAAATACTTTTGACTTCACAAAGTATCAATAAATTAATCCAATAAAAGTTTATTGTTCTTAAAGCCTAAATATTTTTGCATTTATTTTCCCCAAAATAGTTTTTATAATTAAATCTTCCCTTTAATCCACGAGTTCAAATAAGGGTATTAATATGGGTAAAGGAACAAGTGAGTTTATTTTTCCACTTTATTTTTGATGTTTATGCCAGCTTTTTGTTCGACATCAGCGAAAAAATTAGAATTTTCTTGAAGCGACAGTACTTTAGATTATTCTTAATGATTTGCAGAGATATTTTACTACAGTTTATGTTGGGAATTCCAAATAATGTAATCAATAATTCACGTTTATTTTGATATATTTGGCATTAATTAAATCCCCATTTTCTTTTATCTTGCAAAGTCACAAATGCTAATTTCAATGTATGTAACGTATTTCCCGATCTTTGACACGTGCGTGCCTTACGTCATGAAATGACGAAGTTCCTTATCCATTTGATTGGCCGCCGTTCTAACATCGGGAAATGCGCATTTCACATGCAAATGACTCTGGCTGACTATATATGTTGCTTCTGTAGCTCAGTCGCTCTCTCTCTCTCTTTTAAGGTGTTATATTTTAGTTTCATAGTCAGCCAAGTCGGCTGCTTGCCGTCATGCTCTCGATTAGGCATTTTGTAACTGTAAACTTTATCTGCAAACCTTAAGTTTAAATAACTGAAATTTCGATTGCATAAATGATTCTTCATTTGTCATAATGCAAATTTACAAATAATGGTTTTGCCTGTTTTACTAAACTAACTATGCTTCGAGAGAACTTATTTTGCAATATCATGTTTCATATGTAAATAGTTCACCTAGGATGCCACTGTATCATATCACCAAGGAGGAAATAAATACATAATTTCAAATACAGGTATTGTTTTCTGAAAAGGACTCCAGTTACACTCTGCAACTAAAAATGCACTAATTAAATTAGTCATCGGTGCGATAACTTCATTGATAAAACCTCATCGCACAATAGTTTATGTTTGATGGGGTTGTGTATCTTTTTTTTTTTTTGAGTAGTTATGAAATGGTTATTGCCTTCACTTGACCATTTTAAGCGTCCATCCGTCCATTGATTTTACTTTTGCCTCCGCCTCCCTCTTCTGCTTCACCGTCGACCGGCCAATCCCGATGCTGCTCCTCCAGCGAGCACCGTCTCCAGGTTGCGTCCATTTTCTGCAAGCACATGCCTACACACACACATACGCCTACACACATACGCCTACACACATACGCCTACACACATACGCCTATACACACACGCCTACGCACACACATACGTCTACACACATACGTCTACACACATACGCCTATACACACATACGCCAACACACTCACATAAGCCTACACACACATACGATTACACACACATGCCTACTCGCACATACATGCCTACACACATACACACACACACACGCCAACACATACACAAATATGCCTACTCGCACACATGACTACACACACGTCTACACGCGCACACATACACACACATACACCCACACACATACACCCACACATACGCCTGCACACACATGTCTACATACACACACAAATACGCCTACTCGCACACCTGGCTACACACACACACATTCACTCGTGATTGCAAAACGCATAATTTGAATTTAAGATATCAAAAAATTCATTTTTTTTAGCAATCACTAATTGCTTATTGTTTTCGCTTGACCATTCAATGACGTCTGCGTCCTTTGATTTTTATTTTTCTACGCTTATAATGCAGGGGCCCATGTGTCTTGGAATCGAGCTATTTAAAGACTTTACACAATCCTTTTTACTTGAAAACAGTATTCAGCACACAACATTCAACATCCAGCACATAACATCCGGAATTCGGCCTCTGGCATTCATTTGAATTTTTACGTCTTGAATTCAAATAATGGCAAACGATCAAAGCCATTGGTAGCATCAAGAAACCCAACGAGTAGATTCCTATCGCACTTCGTGATTGCGAAAAACATAATTTTAATTCAAGATCTCAAAATTTAAGCTATTTTTTAATTAATTGTGCTTTAATCTGTATGAAACATGTCCGCAATCTCATAAGAAACAGCTGTATAAGTATTTATTCAGTTTAATGAACAAAAACATCCGAACTTTGGATGCATCTAGTTTTAATGAAAACAAAATTAACTGAGTAAAATGAGTTACTTACGTTAAAAGATCAAGTGAAAAAAACATTTGTATTGTTTTCAAAAATTCATTTCATAAACCTATTATACAATTTTATTTAGTGATGAAAGTACAGTAATCTTATTGTAACTTCATAGATGGATACAATTAAGAGTGTTTTACTTTCAACCATATCCTTACTACATTTGATACAATCCAGGCGTTAGCACAGTGTAAAAAGTTTTCGTAAGCTTTATTTTTTCATTAAAAATTTTCGGAATACTGTTGATTTTCGTAATAACGTTTGCAAACCGATCAAATGAGAAACCAGTTTCTTAATCAGTATCTCTTAAAGTACGAATACATGTAAATTTTGCACTTCAAGAGATTAATATGGATTGCAAAGTGGTTCAAATGTGTGCAACCGCTGAAATGGGGGAAAGTTGGAATGAACTAGTGACTACTTAGAAATATTGAAAGCAAAGTTAATTTTTGAAGATAGCTTGAATGATATGGTTATTGGGTATTTAATGACACAGGGTGCGGCAGCTATTTGAGGACACACATTAGAGGAGCCACATTTTTCTGTGTTTTACAAAAACATAGATATTTTCGTTGGAGATAGACATGGCAGACCCTATTCTTACTCAGGAAATGAAGAGGTATGCCTTTATTGTCTCCTTGGCTTCAGAGCGACCAATTCAGAAATTGCTGAGTTCTTGTAGGTAGCCCGATCATTTGCTTACGAAGCTCGTAGAGAGTTGGGAGCTGCAAAGGGGGATGTGGTAGCAGTTTTGCAAAGGAATCGACATTGTCGACGTTCTGACAGTGTTGGACGCCAGAAGGACACCAGAATTTGTCAGCCGATCCATGCTGCTATCGATGAGGACCCTTGGAAATCGATGAGAGCACTCGCTAATGAGCAGCAGGTTGATGAGGCTACTATCCGACGTGTGCTTCATGAGGACCTCCGTTACAAATCATACGTGATGCGGAGAGGACAGTTCATGTCGTACAAGACCAAAGTTAATCGCTTGACTCGAGCCAAAAGTCTTCTGAATAATCTCAAGCATCCCGAGGATCCGACACTGCTCCGGTTTCTCTCGGATGAGAAGAACTTTGTTCAGGACCAAAAAAGGAACTGCCAAAAATGATCTCTGGCTGTGTAAAAGCCCTGATGATGTACCAGCGGTTATGCATACCAAATTTCCAGCATCAGGGATGGTTCTTATTGTGGGGAAAGACATGTGATGCCTCCTCATTTTTTCTTTTTTTTTCAGTCAAGGTGCCAAAGTTGCTTACACAAAGGTATTAGAGTTTTCCAGCCCTGGATCACTACTGTAGCACGTGGGAGACCGTATGTTTTTCAACAAGACTCAGCACCATTCCATAAATCCAAAATAATTCAAGATTGGTTATGCACAAATTTTCACGATTTTGTCATGCCCCCTATCATTTGACCCCCCAGCTCCCCAGATCTCAATCCAATTGACTACAATGGGTGGGGCGTAGTTGAGAGGGACTCCAATAGTCGTTCCCACAACACAGTTACAGCTCTTAGAGCTATTATTTTTGAAACAATGACAAAAATCCCGAAGACTCATCTCAATATTGCCTGCAGTCGGTTTCGACAGCGTATAGAAGCTCTCATTGCCTCTGATGGTGGGATTTTTTTTTGAATGATGTCGTCCTTTATGTATCTGACCACCGAAACGAAAACTTTAATTTGTAATAAATGCTCTTCTTCCTCAATTTGTTCCCTTTTTTCTATAGACATCAATTTGTCCTCAAATACCTGCCGCAACCTGTAAGTGTAGGTGCATTCGGGACTGAAGTAGGGCAAAGGACCGAAATCGTTTACTAGTAAAAGAAACAATGAAGAAATACCTACGGAGTTTGAAAGAGTTACTCGCATTCAATATTCTTCCTTTTAAAAAAAGATTTGAGAAAACTTTATTATAGTAGTTGAAAACGAGATGACATATCGAGGGATAGTCTTAGATCTGCCAAAGGCCTACATGGCTGATGAAGCCCTAGTAGAAAGAAAAAGAAATAGTTGTTGACAGCATAAATTTCGTGCCCGACACCTTCTTCTACGAAATAGAAGATATAAAATCACGAGTGACAACAAGAAAATGTTATGAAACACTGAATAATATTAATTGATTTTAATTAATGTTTAATTAGTTATGCTAATAAGAATAATATCTTGATCTCGTGTTAACAGTTTTTGATAAGTAGTTAGCGAGAACGTTGTTTTATTAACATAGCACCATGACGAGAAGGTCTGTGAGTTGTAATTTTTATAAGAATAACAACAATATTTTAAGTTAAACCATTAATTACTGAAATCATACTTTTATCATTACTAATAGTAGAGCTTGTTCATAACATTTATTTATTGATAACAAACCAAATTAATCATCCAAAGAGAAAAAAAAATATTTCTTGAAATAGCGTTTTAACGTTTGTAATTGTTAGCTTATCGTATTAGAACTTCCAAGACTTGTTGAACTATTCTTTGCAATTAGGAATTTTTTTTCTTTGAAGTGTTATCGCC
Source organism: Uloborus diversus (assembly GCF_026930045.1). Classification (NCBI taxonomy): domain Eukaryota; kingdom Metazoa; phylum Arthropoda; class Arachnida; order Araneae; family Uloboridae; genus Uloborus; species Uloborus diversus. The sequence continues at coordinate 169,166,643 of NC_072736.1, read as the reverse complement.
TCTAATATATGTGGTTGGTGATGATGTTTGCGTATACTAATATTTTAGAATAAATGCATTTGCTTTGAAATTTAAAAAAGTAATTCGAACAGAACGAAAAAATTGAAACAAATATAAAATAAAAGCATAAAGTAAGTTTACTCGAGGTGCTGGAAAAAAAAATTAATTTGAGTTTTGACATCTTGAATTCAAATTATGTTTTTCGCAATCACAAGTGTGTGTATGTAGGCGTGTGTGTTTGTGCGTGGGGTATGTGTGTTTGTGTGTAGGAGGTGTGTGTGTGTAGGCATGTGTGTTTGTGTCTGTGTGCTGGCATAAGTGTGTGGGTAGTTGGTGTGTATGAATGTGTGTACGGGGATGTGTATGTGAGTGTAGGCATGTGTGTTTGTGTCTGTGTGCGGGCATGGATGTGTGGGTAGTTGTGTGTATGTGTGTGTATGTTTTTTTGTGTGTGTAGGTGTGTATGCGTGTGTGCATGTGTTTGTGTATGTAGATGTATGTATGTGTATGTGTGTAGGTGTATGTGTGTGTATGTGTTTGTGTGTGTGTATGTGTGCGTGTGTGTGTAGTTGTGTACGTATGCGCGTGTGTGTAGGACATGGATGCAACCTGGAGACGGCTTTCGCTATAGGAGCAGCGTCGTGAGGAGCCGGTCGACGGTGATGGTGCGGAGGGTGGCGCTGGGAAAATAAAATGATAGCACGCCAAAAACAGTCAAATGAAAGCAATAAGCAATCGTGATTGCTCAAAAAAAAAAACGAGTTTGATGGTGATTGAATGTACGATTGTGTCGAAAATATTCTGCCTTTATTTTCAATATTATTCACCTCCCCAATAATCGAATATTTTACCTTTTTTACTTTTCTCATAAACTTTATAAAACGCAAAGTGCTTTTACTAAAATGTTTTTGCGTAAAAGATATTTTTTAGTTTAAAAACAAACTTCCTAGAACTAACAGAAACGCCGGATATAAAACTAAGCGATAAAGAAAAGGCCAGGTTCTATTTTGGAAGAATTCTCCAGTTCCATGTTAAGAAATTTATGGAATTGGAGCATCAGCCAGTTTGTTTCTAGTACTACCACGTGATCTTGGGCTTAATCTTGTTAGCAGAGATTGAAGTAGCGCCGTCTATGATTGCAGGCAAGCTTTACTTTTTTAGCTCAAACTTTTATGGATTAATAAATGCTTTAGAGAGAGCTTTTCTCCTTTGTCTTTTATGAAGCAGAAGGGAAACCTGCATTTCGTTTCTGAAACAAAGTTTGCTTTTTCTTTTGAGTTTACTGAACTTTTCGTTGTGTGAAGTAGAGTGAAGTGCTGGCTGGGGAATATATACCTGATTTTGTTTCATATTCTGGAATACCTCACGGATGTAATGCTACTCTTTGCACCATTGCACGTATTTTAGACCATAACATATTTTCTTTTTAGCAATAAATACGGATGGTAAATGCATCAAGTAAATTTATGCTTTGCCTACATTTTTTAATTAAATAAAAGTAAACAACTTCCCAATAAATAAATAAATAAATAATTTAATTCCTTTTTTTACGCATGAGGATTTTTCAAAATCATAATTTTTCCTTGTTAACAATATTCATTTTTTATTAAATATTAATTAAATGAGCACTGTGTAAGTACATATTGAAGCTCCAAGTGCGCAAAAAAAATCGCTTTACTTTTATTCGAAAATGAAGTTACATGATACTTGCGTAGACGTTCCTTCAGCAGCTCCTAAACATAGCATAAGGTTTGGTCAAATTGCTTTGCACCCCTAGCTCACTTTTTTCTGCATTGAAGAAAGAGTTTCTTCAAATCCCGAAGCACGTGTCTGCAAGTTCCAGCAAGTTGGCATTAATAACGACAGCACTTAGTTTTAGCTTGAATGTTAACACAAACTGCTTCAGGATGTCAGACTAAGACCACTCGGACTGTCCCCCAGAGTACCATTGGTATCAGTGTTTTCGTCCTGGAGGATCCCTAGCTTTCGGTTTTAATAGACAGGGACAAACTATTCTTGCCCGCTTTGGAAGTGGTCACCTTACACGAATGAAATTTTCTGAGGTATCCAAGAGCATTGAAATGTGTACCAACAGTTCTTCTGAGCAGGCTTTACCTGAACACAATCTCGCGTGCATGGGGCTCTCCAAACAGAAGACCAAATTAGATGACGATCCCTTATGGGTGTTGGATTTTTTTGGAGGGTGTTCGATGTCATGAACTAGCCATATTGGCCAAAGGGTTCGTGCAACAGAAACAACATATATTTTTGTTAATTGTTGGTAGTTTTGAACTATACTACAAGGAATCTCAATAACATATGTACAAGGCTCATAATGGTTGTGCACAAAACAAGAAATTCTGCTCAAACTGTGAAGGAGATGATCATGCCTTGCAAATACCAACTAAGCTCATCATAAGAAATAACCAGACACCAGTATGATAACAACTAAGAATAGAAATACTACTCATGTTTCTATTGATTTCTGGTATAAATGTTTAAAAAATATCATTAAGGTTAATCATACGATTACTTGAACTTGGGTTGGAACTGAGAATCTATAATTAAGGACACCTACTCAGGCAGCGTTGTGATACTGTGAATAGGATGTGTGTAGCCTTTACAATGCTTCCAAGCTAAGTTTATCCCCGTTATAGGTCTTCTAACACCGAGGATGTCTTCTTAGGTAATGAATTTAGCACTTAGCTTTGCCCTTACGCATTTACGTGAACTGATATTCAGGGCACAGGCTTACTACTTAATTTTTGCGGAGTCCGTACTTCAGTATTTTGAATCCATGGCTCTCACTTAAGGACTTCAATTTCTGGAAAGGGAAGTAGTGGCGACTTCTCTCACCCTATGTTAGTGGCAATCATTTAGACTGGTTCTAAATTCCTCAATTTTTACTTCCTTTTACAAAAAAGGAAGTATTGTATTCGCGAAAAAATATTCACTCAAAAATCGGCCTTAGTTTCCATTTTACTCACCCCCGAATGAATGTTGAGTTTTTTTTCAACTCGACCACATGTGGATATGTGCCTAGGAACGTACAGACACCCGAAATATCCATTTTGACGATCCCCGAGTTAATTACAACGAGTTTTTTCGTGACGTCTGTATGTACGTATGTATGTGCGTATGTGTGTATGTATGTCGCATAACTTAAGAACGGAATGTCCTAGAAAGTTGAAATATGGTACGTAGACTCCTAGTGGGGTCTAGTTGTGCACCTTCCCTTTTGGTTGCATTCGGGTGTTTCTAAAGGGGTCTTTTGGTTCTTTTTTGGGGGAAATCATTGTTAATTTCGATGTAAACTCAAGCGGTGTTGTAATTTGGTGGACACGTGGCGATATATCGCCAGTGTTTTTTCGCCAAGTTTTATGCCAACTTGGCGAAAAATTTGGCGATATTTTTTTTTCTTAAACCTGGTTTCAATTTAGCTACTGTTGGTGATATTTAGAGAGTAAACTATTGAATCCCATTAAAATTGCCAGTAATGGGGAAATGACGTTAAACTGGAGTAAAAGGAAGTCATGTGATGCACACATCAACTCGTTTTCAGACTGTTTTACAACCAGAAGCAGATAGAAGCGATTTGACTTAAAAAAAAATAAAAATAAAAAAAACTGCTGCGTATTAGTGCGGATAGAAAAAAAAAAAAACAGAATGGTTAAGAAGAAAAGTGAGATAGACGTGCAGCGCCACCTGAAATCGGGACGCGAAGAGCTTTTATCTCGAGCGCAATTGAAGCAATGTCTCCTGTTATGGTACTGAATCAGTTTTAGTATAAAGGGCGCAAGTCAACTAACAAGTGTTGATGTACGCCTTTATAACAAAAAGCGATTCATTTAAAGTAAGGGTTAACTTACAACCCAAGTAGTTTCTTGCGTGATTGGTAAAGAAAAAAAAGCTTTCAATTTTTTTTTAATTGTTATGCTTAAAATAAATTTATGCTTAAAATAAATTTAGCAATCTTAGCAGGAAGGAAACAGTTTCTGAAACAGCACTACAAGCATTGCTTTCCTGAGAAGTAAAGTATGAAAACAAAGTGTTTTATGAAACATAGAGGCCAAAACTTCTACACTTACTTGATAGAATGCGGAGACTTCAGCATTAGGCACAAAATACACCAAAAAACAAGTTGGTGTATTTTCAACTTATTTTTTTGTGTACCAAGTTGGAAAGCATTTAATTATTGAAATGTAATATTGTGTTTACAGTTCATTATTTTATTAAAATACTTGATCTGTGGAGTCGGAGTCATAATGTAGGAGTCGGAGTGATTAAGGGGTAAAGTAGTTAAGAGACGGGAGTCAAAAAATTGACACTTAAAAACTCAAAGAGTCTGTGAAACTATGTTTCTGCCATGAATACGGAGTCAAACTGGAGTCGTGGAGTCAAACTCAGAATTTTGGGGTAAAGAAGTCGGAGTCGGTAGCTCTAAAACTCTAAGAATCGGACACAGTAGCCTTGTAAAACTAATGGCGGCGGGGTCGTTTTCTCCTGCTCTACATGCAGGTATTTTCATAAGTGAAAAACTTATAAACTTTAATACCACCGATTTTGTTCTCTTTCTCACAAAATAGCAAAAGTACCTCCAATTCAGAGAACTTTCTCCGAAATGGGTACCTATACCAGTAATCCTCCATCATTCAAATGGGAAGAAAACTTTCCGTAGCTTTTGCACCTAAATCCATCATATTTTCAAGACGGCTGCAAAATTGCATCTTTGAGGCTGCATGATTGCATTGAAGTTTCCGGTAATCCATCTTTGTAAGGAAAAAATCCAGTTTTTTTTTGTTGTTGATATGGGGAACTCGTTGAGTTATTTTGCGTAGCTGCGTGAGCTAAACTTGTTTCCCTGGTGAATAACAATTTAGAATGTTTTTGATATTTTTATTCGTAGCTCCTATTCTTAGTCTGATTCGACGAGAAACATTCACAATTTTTATGGAATGTCGTAAGTTCTTTCATTTTAAGTTTAGTAAAACTACGTATTTATTGAGTAAATATGTTACCTTTGAAAATCTGTGAACAGTTACAAGTTTCGGAAAACTAAAATGGTTCTTAGTAAGTTTCTAAGGTGGGTGATTTTACCATTTTGTACAGGACGCATTAGACTAAAATGTATCTTACTTTTTTACGTCTAAGCAAATTATTAAAGCTAAAGGTTATTAATTTGAATCAGTTTTTATTTAATGGGCGTAACTCAACCAACAAGTGACGATTTACGCCCGTAAGCGATTCATTTATAGGTTAAAAATTTTCAACCTAATGAAAATAAAATAAGAAACAGTGAAGAAATTACAACGAAACAAAAAAGTTTCCCATCTGTTTTTGAGCAATCTCGATTGCTTATTGCTTTCATTTGACTGTTTTTGGCGTTCCTATCAGTTTATTTTCCCACCGCCAACCTCCGCACCATCACCGTCGACCGGCTCCTTGCGATGCTGCTCCTATAGCGAAAGCCGTCTCCAGATTGCATCCATAACACACACACGCATACATACACAACTACACCCACACCCACACGCTCACATACACACACATAAACCTACACACATACACAAACACATACACACACACAAACACATACACACACATACACCTACACACATACACAAACACATACACACACGCATACATACAGACACCTACGCATACACACACACACAAAAACATACACACGCATGCAACCAACTACCCACACACTCATGCCTGCATACAGACACAAACACATATGCCCACATACACATACCCCCCACACACACATTCATACACACAGCACAACTACCCACACACTTATGCCAGCACACAGACACAAACATACATGCCTACATACATACACATACCCCTACACTCACATACACCCTACACACAAACACACATACCCCCACACACAAACACACACGCCTACACACACTCGTGATTGCAAAAAACATAATTTGAATTCAAAATGTCAAAATTCAAATTATTTTTTTTTAATTGCGATTTTTAAAATGAAGTTAACACGTGAAGAGCACAGTTTTGGACAGCAGATTTATAGTCTTTTAAATTCTAGCGGAGTTTCCTCCAAATCTATTGTTGCATTACAAAAAAATATATATTCAGTGTTTTCCTACAAGATGTTGTTTAGTGTTAATGTTAAAAAAAAAAAAAAAAAGGTTCACCATTCCACGGAGAATGAGACATTTTGTTCTGCATGTGGCTGCTCTATATTTTACTTGAAAAGTAATACAGTGGAAGAGGCTTAATAAAACCACCAGCTAATCGGATTAGCTTTTTATTTGAACTGTACTCTAAAAAGCCAATACGAATCCCATCATATGAGCCTAATATTAATCGCTGATTGAGAGCAAAATCCGTTATTTCAACCCAAAAAAATGGCAACAAAAAATAAGAAAAACTGCCGATTCTATTTCTTCGAACAAATTTCAAGTGATACAGCGAACATAAAAATTAGTGTATTAGAAATGAATTATGGATCCGGTAAATTATACAATTAAAGCCAGAGATATTTACGAGGAAAATGGCTTTAAAAAATCGCTTTAAATGGCGGCACTATTCGTACAAAAGGGCAAAGCTCAGACCGTCTAAGTTAGCACGTACAATGAACTGTAAATAATTTTAATAAAATACGTTAGTTGTAAAGTATGTAATTTTATACTTCAATAGATTTGCAATATCTGTTAAGTAGTTTTAGGGCATATTTTTTTACTCTCATTTTTACTTTCTTCATTAACTTAAACCATAGTCTAATAATAAGAGTAGACCGAACTTTCCCAGACTTGCTGATGAAAAAATTGGTTCATGGATACATCATGTGACTAGTGGGAGGCTTGGCGAAAACTTTGGCAGCATGGTTGCTAGATGGCAACATTATCTATAGTTTGGCACTCGACATGTATTTTAAGACGTAATGTGTTTTCATTATAATTTTTTAAAGGTGCAGAGATTGAACTGTTTTTCTTTTAGTTATGCATTATTTTGACATTAGTAATTAGTTTTTGATCACAGTTTTCCGTAACTTTTATTTCATTTTTAACTGCTACGTCAGCGTTGGCGTGAACGTAACGGCGTAAACGTTTTGCGTTAACGCAAAAATGTACTAATCGGTATTTTAAATTGAAATTGTAAGTAAAAATCTTACCGTTTGCCGATTCTTTTTGGGCGCTTGCATCTTTAATTGCTTAGAGAGTTATTGAAATTGACTAAAGAAAATGCACAGTACTATCTAAACGAAAAACTCACTATATTAACAAAATATTTACAACTTAGAATAACAAATTTACAAATCGGACTCCGTAAAAGATCATTCTTCCGTGTTCCATCAATTCTATTTATTTTATTTCTCGCGGGCGTTGATCGTCTGCTACGATCAACGCTGTTGCTAGAATATCCACCAGTCACATGGTTTGGTTTATGAGCAGCAAAAGGGCTGCCATAGCTCGGTCTATTCTTATTATTAGTCTATGACTTAAACAGATGATTATCGGGTTGAATTTATTTATATTATATTTTTCAATGAAAAATTTCGTGAAGAGCTTTTTTTCTTGTTTATATTGTCGACACAGAGCAACAATGAGATATCTAATCCCCAAGAATAAAGTAAGATACCCTAGAGTTGCTATGAGGTGACGATATGTTCGCCATAAACGTTTGCCTCTAATAGGAGCATTTGAATATATAACGTATAGAATTTTCGGTCTCGCAAAAAAGTTCCTGTTAGAGTAATCGGACCATCCGATTATTAGGACCAAAATGATTCCGTCTCGATGTAGTCCGATTAACCGAAATCTATTGTAGTTAAATAGTGTAATGAAACGAGCTGATGTGTGCATCACATGACTTCCTTTTACTCCAATTTAATGTTTTAATGATTCAATAGTTTACTCTCTAAATATCACCAACAATGGTCAAATTGAAACCAGATTAAAAAAAAAAAAAAAAAATTAAAAAATCGCCAAATTTATCGCCAAGTTGGCGACAAAACTTGGCGATTGAAAGACTGACGATATATCGCCAAGTGTCCGACAAATTATAACACCACTTGAGTTTACATCGAAATGAACACTAATTTCCCCCAAAAAGGGGCCAAAGACACCCTTTGGAGAATACGAATGTAACCAAAAAGGAAGGTGCACAACTAGACCCCACTACGAGTTTACGTACCGAATTTCAATTTTCTAGGACATTCCGTTCTTGAGTTATGCGACATACATACGCACATACATACGTACATACAGACGTCCCGAGAAAACTCGTTGTAATTAACTCGGGGATCGTCAAAATGGATATTTCGGATGTCTGTATGTTCCTAGGCATATATCCTAGTTCCTAGGCATACGTTCCTAGGCATAACGTGTGGTCGGGTTGAAAAAAAAACTCAACATTCATTTGGGGGTGAGCAAAACTAAATTTTTGCCGATTTTTGGGTGAAATTTTTTTCGCGAATACAATACTTCCTTTTTTTTGTAAAAAGGAAGTAAAAACGGTTTCTGCTTAAAAATGTCACAATCTTATATGCATGCGCGACGTGTAACTCTTGAATTTTATTGCATGTTCTGAAATGAAGTAAAGAGCGGTCAAGTGTAAGACAAAATGTCTACTTTTCCGTGGAATGGAATCGATACCTAAGATAGATCGTACGTAATTGCACATAATACCGAAAAGTGATGCATGCCACAGAAAGTTATGTTTACTTTGTTCAAACTTTTTTAATATTGTAATTAGGTTAAATATCAAAGTAACGTATTTTCGGCTAGTAGCGTCTTAAAAAAAATGCTATCACACCTCAATGGTCACGACGGGAGTTGCTTTCAACAAAATTTATCTTATCGGGATTCTAAAAGTATTTTCTTAGTTACGATAAAGCCCTTTCAAAAGTCTTCAAATAAGAGCAAAGATGCGCTAAACATGATGTCCATTTCAGTAGATTACCGCCCATTAGCCAGGGCTAAAGCAGAAATACGTGAAATATACCGCTAGCTCAGTCATTTCCAGCCGAGGACTGCAGTTTCGTGCTTATTAGCACTCATCCGCCCGGCATAGGAAAGTGACTGAGCAGGAGATGGAAAACCTCTTAAGGTAGCCAAGAGTGCGAAACAAACTGGTAGCTAATATAGAATTAGCAGACCAGACGAGTGACCGAAGCAATGGTTCGGTTCAGTCACTTTCCTATGCCGGGCTGATGAGTGCTAATAAGCACGAAACTGCAGTCCTCGGCTGGAAATGATTGAGTTGGCGGTATATTTCATGATGTCCATTATCTTTTTGAAGTGAAACTTCTGACGATCAAACTTTTTGTGCAACGGAAGGGACGTAGTTGTTTTTTAACTGCTGCCGAAAGCAATAAAAAAATAGTTATTATAAAGTTGAAATACTCCCGCTTTTTGATTGTTGGCATTAACAATGAAAAATATTAGTAATTATAAAGTTACTTTTGTTAATGAATTTAACAAATTAATTTCACGACTGAAATTAAACAGGCATGTACTTGTGGATTCAAACTTTTCAAATAACGCAGGTTTCTTTGATTCAAGTCAGGCTGTCAGTTTAAAAGCTTAATCAATTTGTTAACTTCTATTAACAAAATTCGCTTTATATTTACTTTTATTTTTCATTGTTTTTAGCAACAATTAAAAAGAGGACTTAGAGTATTAATTATTTTATTGTTTATAATCTATTTTCTTCATTTTAAACAACTTTGTTGCGAATGTGATTAAGTCAGCGAAGAAAGAACAAGAACGTGGCATGAGGGAAAACGTTCTAGTAACAGTTCAGAAGTAATAGCGGGAGTGTTCAGAATGTGGAAAAAAAAGAAAAGATTGATTTTAATCACGCGTTTTTGCGACACATTATTTTTTTCCCCCATTTGCTTATTTCTGCCTTCTAATTTCTTCATTTATTTTCTCTATCTTACTGTAATATATCTTTAATCTTATTTATTAATATCTTTCTCTGCTTACTAATCAATGTTCGTAATCCTTGATGGAGAAATGATTTCTCCACCCCAAAACTAGTTTATACAAATTTTATTGTAAATTTGAGTGCTACTTTGATACTATTCTCCATTACATGGCAGGCCGAATTCATACAAAATGTGCACCATTACTTTAAAAAATTGTTTCCCGCATTTTTGTACCTAATAATAAATACATTGCTGGTTTTTTGAGCAATCACGATTGCTTATTGCTTTCATTTGACTGTTTTTGACTTTCCTATCATTTTTCCCATCGCCACCCTCCGCAGCATCACCGTCGACCGGGTCCTCACGATGCTGCACCTCTAGCGAAAACCGTCTCCAGGTTTCGTCAATATCCTACACGTACACGCATACATACACGCACCTACACATATATACACCTACACACACATACATACACCTACACACATACACAAACACATACAAACACACACACTCACATACACACAACTACCCACACACTCATGCCTGCACACAGACACAAACACATATGCCTACACACACATACACATACCCCCCCCCGCACACACATACACACAACTACCCACACACTCATGCCTGTACACGGACACAAACACATATGCCTACACACACATACACATACCCCCACACACATACACACAACTACCCACACACTCATGCCTGCACACGGACACAAACACACATGCCTACACACACACATACCCCTCACACACAAACACACACGCTTACATATACACACACACTCGTGATTGCGAAAAACATAATTTGAATAAAAGATGACAAAAATTCAAATTAATTTTCTTTTTTTTTCCATACTGAAGCAAATAACCTCGAGTATTTTTTTTAAACGTTACGTTGAAAAGAGAGGAGAAACTTTAGCGCGAGTAATGTATGCAGAGTCTGGCATTTCGTACCTTGACTGAAAGAGCACAAACAGAGTGAGTCTTTTCTTTTCTTTCCAAAAAAGACAAAAACCTCTCAAGACCACCTCTGCATCATTTGCATCGAACAGGGGCCCTGTCGCCGTCCTGACGACGACAGAAACATCACGTGACCTCAGCAGAAGCAGATGATCAGGGAGAGGCGTGGCCAGAGCTTTTAAAAAGAGGGTACAGAACAAACGATTCCTTTTCCGCCTTGTTTCGTGGGGGCTCTTTAGTTCTTCTTTTTGAAAATCGGAATCGAACATCGTCCCCTGCGTGTTCTATTATCTCCGGAATTGAAAAAGATTTCTTCTGCTCTCTGATCACGACTGTTCTTTTAAACTTGTGCTATGAAAGCAGGTTATACAAGATTCGTTTGGCCCTTGAAAATCCCTAAATTCCTTTAATTTTCGTTTTGCAGCCACGTTAACACTTTTTTTTTTTTGCAAAAAGTCATTATAATCGAGCCCGCTTAATGGAATAAACAATTTCCGACGAAAAAATCTTCTTATAAGTGGGGTACATATATCCGGGATCAAAATGACAAATTACAACTGTTTGATACGTTTGAAAATGTATCCCATAAAGCGGGAAGTTCTTTTAACCTATATAATCAAATAAGCGGCTTGGCAGTAATTTAACTTCTAAAATTAGAGTGTAATTTCCCTTATAGAAACAAAAAACTTAGTACATGGGGGGGGGGAATGCTTTTAAACTGTTGACTAAAATCGAGGAAAGCCTCGAAAAGACGGATTATTTTCAATATTTGTCAGGTCTCAAAAATTCGTCCTACACACCTCTATGTTTGCTTGTTACTTTTTTCGTATTCATGTCAATTGTAGGTAACAAAAGAAAAAAAAACTGAGCCCCATATTTGGCATTATTAAGCTTCCTTTGCACTTGACAATTTAATTGAATCAACTTTTGAACGGGCGTCGGGATGTGTAATCAGGTGGAAAAATGAAGGAATCGCCCGGTATTCATCACATGACAGTCAAACTCATCAGGCACACTCGGCACCTGTGCCACATATACTATTTTCCACTCTCTTTGATTTGAGTTTGTTTTAATTAGAACACGCTACTTTTAGCACGTACATTTGATTGCTTTAAGTTTATTTTGAACGATTTAAAATTTTCAGCACTAGACCTTAAGGACAAAAAAAAAAAAAAAAAACTATTGATCGTTTTTTTAGACTTAGAAATTCTTAAAAAATCGGGATGCTAAATGTCCATTTCCGCTTGGTTTCATAGGCTCTTTAGTTCTTTTTTTTTTTTTTTTTAATCGGAATCAGACATCCATCTCATGTAGGCTCTATTGCCTCCAGAATTGAAAAATTGAAAAACTTTCTTCTGCTCTTTGCCCATGAGCATTCTTTTAAACTTGCGTTGCAACTCATATAAGATTCGTATGGTCCTTTATAGTCTCCATTTTCTTCGTTAGTTTTCGGTTTCCTTAAATATAAGCAATATTTACCAGAAGAAAATAGTTGTGCTTTAAAAATGTGAGTGTAATTTCCCGAAAATAAAGTAAAAGTAAAAATATTGTAATCGCATTACTTTATTTAACAGAAACCTAAACAAACTTTTCACTCTCTGGTTACGTTAATTTTATTGCAGTTGCATGCATTGGCTGTTTTACGGTAGAGAATTTGGAGCACGTGACCAGGTTCCTCCAACTTCCAAGAAGCCGTGAAATTGAATGTTATCTTAGTAAAGATATCTTGTTTCCTGCATAATATTCATCTTTCTAATTCACTTTTTTGTCATTTTTTCCCTAGTTTTTACTTCCTTTTACGAAGTTCAGGGAGTATTGCATTAGCAAAAAAAAAAAAAAATGTCACCCAAAAATCGACCTCAATTTCCATTTTGCTCGCACCCGAATGAATACTGAGGTTTTTTTTTTTTTTTCATCCGACCGCACGTGGATATATGCTTATGAACGTATAGACATCCGAAATATACATTTTGACTATCCCCGAGTTAATTACAACAAGTTTTCTCGTGACGTCCGTATGCACGTATGTGCGTATGTGTGTATGTACGTATGTATCTCGCATAACTCAAAAACGGTCTGTCCTAGAAGGTTAAAATTTGGTGTGTAGACTCCTAGTGGGGTCTAGTTGTGCACTTCCCCTTTTGGTTGTATTTGGATGTTCCAAAGGGGGTCTTTTTCAACTTTTTGGGAGGAAATCATTGTTAATTTCAATGCATACTCAAGTAGTGTTATAATCTGGCAAACACTTGGCGATATATCGCCAAGCTTTTCGTAGTCAAGTTTTGGCGACAAATTTGGCGTTTTTTTAAAACTCTGGTTTCATTTTGGCAATTTCTTGAAATATTTAGAGAGTTAACAATTGAATCATATTAAAATGTTAAATGTTGAGAAAACTAATCTGTGTAAAACATTTTTTTTTTTTTTTTTTTTTTTTGCTTCGGTTCGCAACAAACTTGGGGAATAAACATTTAAAGTGCTTCTTTGCTTACTCCAAGGCACTATTAACATTAAACTGGCATAAAAGGATGTCACGTGATGCACACATTAACTCGTTTACTTTAGCTAAACTAAATTTTGAATTTCCATATGATGTAAACCATTTCCAGTTGTTTATAACACTTTCATCTAAAACGTAAGTTTTGGTGTCGTGATTCAAGTCATGGAAAGCGGCTGATTCTCTTAGAGGAGATCTGTAAATCGAGAATCGATAGCTGAAAAATTAGTTTACGGTTGAAACAATGTTGTTTTTCCAGCTCAAATTTCATTGCTCAAAAGAATTTGCAATTTTTTTTTTATTGAACATAACTTTACGAATTCGTTCTCCACAAATTTCTTTTGGTGACATTTCAAACTTTTTTTTCTTTTAAAGTATTATTGCTTAAGTTTGAATGTCATATATTCACAAGCACGCAGCCGTGTCATAAGAACGTCAGAAGAAGATGTAAGTTTTTTTTCCACACTGATTCACGCCACTGGCAGCAGTACCTTGTCCATAAATGTGGCAGTGAGGCTGACGCCGGGTTTTAATGGCTGGTTAAGGAGACTAGGGTCCATCAGCCATCATAACTGAGTGTCTCCCATAGATCAGAGATTGTATCGCTCCACATAATGAATGAGTCCACGATACAGGAAGTCGTATTGCTCCTGAAATGAAGTGAAGAGAGTTAGGCATGGAGTAACTAGTTGTGAGTAAAATATGAAATGTATAAATAAAAACAATTAAAAATAGTTTAAAAAAATCTGCAAACAGCCGTTTCTAGGCAATAAACCAAGTCTCTTCATCAGTGAATGAAAGAAAAATGGTTCTAAGTCCGAAATAACGACAAGTGAACGACAAATGCAAGACAAGTAATAAATAAACTAGAATTGGCCAGAACCGGAAACGTTACGTCGTCAGAACAGCAAGAACATCTGAACTTACAAAAAAGTCACAGACCAAAAAGTTTTTTTTTTTTTTTTTTTTTTTTTTTTTTTTATAGGAATGATTTCCAACAGCTCATTTATTAGTACAAAGTATTTCGATTGCTTTTTTTTTTTTTACATATTGTGTTACATACTTTTGTTTGAAATTTTACATTTTAGTTTGAAAGTTGAGGGAGAGAAAAGTCATAGCTAATATAGTAAGACAATACTGCGCTTTTTTGACCCTTCAAATATATTCAGTGCGTTTAGAAGAACACTGGGAGTGTATTTGGATGACCCACTGGTATATATGACCCTAGAGCCTAGACCAATAAAAATTGAAAAATCTGAGGCGACAGGGGAAAAAGGTACCAGAATGATCAGCTTTCAGAGTTTATAGGACAATTTCAGTCACCAGTAATTTTTTAGTCGGTCGAGATTTTTCGGACCCTGTATATAGCACAATATAGTTTTAGTGACATTTAGCAGCATGCAACATAATTTGGATTTAATTGAAGCACGCAAAATGTGTTGTAACTGGGCAATTGCACAGGAAACTGAATGACATTTTTACGCAATATCGTATGCACTTTATCATCTTTCATGCGAAATATGCATTATTTTAAAAATATTTCTCCTGGATTATTGTTCTTTTTAAAGCTAAATTTGATGATATAATTGAATTCCCAAAAATATTTTTTGGATGATTTAAAAAAAAAAATAGTTAAAAGCATGGTAACTGACTTCAATGCAACCAGCATGTCAGTTACCATATTTTAAACTATTTTTTAAAAGCAACCAAAATTATTTTGAGAATTTAACTACACCTTTCAATTCACCATAAAAAGAACAATAAAAGAGGGGATAAGAATTTTAAAATAACGAGTATTTTGTGTGGAATGTGACAAAGTGCTTTGGTTTGTGTGTGTGTGTGTGCTTCGAAAATACTACGACTCAGAATTAGGTTGCTTTTCCTGCATTGACACTACACTGGCTGTGGAACAAGTTTTACAGAGTTCCTTTTCGTGTTTGAAATGAAGTAATTTATTTGAAAATAAGTTATCAGGATAAGTAAGAAGCGAATGTTTTTTAAAGCTCTAGAAAAGACCTTTGACTTAAGTTTAAGTTAGTTTTCATTGTTTCATTCACAGATGTAAGTTCGTCGCATTATAAACTTCAGAACTAGGATTTTTTTTCTTCCATTTATTTGTTTGAAAACATTCATGTGTTTTTAAGTATGAAGGAATAAACTCAACCTGAAAGTAAGAATTCAGTCTGAAAAAATGGAAATCTATTTTGGAAATGTATTAGTCTTGTTAAAAAAACCTTTTTTGTTGTAATTGTCCTAAGAAATATATGGGAGTCAGCTTTGCCCCTTTTTAAAACTATTTTTCTCTCATGCAACTACACCTCATCTAATGTTAGGCAGCTTTTGGATCCTCTGAATTAGTTAATTCTATTTTTATGTGCTCAATTTCGAAAAAAAGTCCGACCCCCCCCCCCCCCCCCCCCCCCCCCCAGTAACAGACACCGACAATTCCGATGCTACCCAGTAACAGATAAGATGAGGAAAGGATGAGTCATGGACAGAAACCCCCTTTTCTGTTCAAAATGTGCAAAAGTTCTTTATTTTTAACCGACTTCAAAAAGGAGGCGGTTATCAGTTCATACCGTATGTATGTTTTTTTTTTTTTTGTTTGTCCACTCATAGCGTCTCACCTAGTGAACCGATTTTGATGATTCTTTTTTTAATGGATAGGGGATGGCTCAACTTAGGTCCCATTACTTTGTTTGACCATATTTGTTCTTTAGAAAAAAAGTTATGGGCAAAAAACAGTAATTTTTATGCAATTTCCCTATTAAATGATATTGTAGCGAAGTTCTCACTTTTCATCCGCAGATAACGGTGGCTCAGTGGTAGAATTATCGCCTCCCACACGAGCGACCCGGGTTCAAATTCCGACTTGGACAAAGTGAATTTTACTAAAATTTCGTTTCTACTGTTTCCCGTATTTTCTCGAATGTTCTATTAATTTCTGTATCTTTTCAAGTCTGGAAAGTTCCAGCACTTTCTCAAGTTGTATATAAGGAGATGTAACGTTCATTCGTGGTTCTGAATAAAGATCTCGAGTTGAGACTAACGAGTATTCGCTTCATTTGGCTTTCACATTGTCTTCGCTATCTTCATCTACGCGACAATATGAAACTCATTGTTATAAAAGTTTGGTGCCATATAACAGTTACATTAATAGTAATTGTAATGATAATTTTGAATAAAATCTTTTCTAAAGCAATACAGTGATATAGAGCCGCACTTCTTACTAGGTAACTTCTTACTTTTACTGAAATATCTACATTTACACTAAAACGAATGAAATAAAAAAATTTTGAAAAAGAAAAATAGAACCGACTTCAAAATTGCTCTAAAAAGTGAAAAATAATTTTATTCTTTAAACACCATCGATAATACTTTTAAACGTAATTTTTGAAGTTGGCGCAAAACCAAAGAGTAAAATACATTGTAACCATGCTTCGTTCATATTTTTATCAAAAAATCATCCGAAGTTAGGAACGAAACATTTATATCGTTACTCAAATATGCTGTCATCAATGCATAATTCATGTGGTAGTGAAGAAACTGGACCTGGTAAAATTTATACTTGTAGTTGAGTTATGGCTGTGAATGATTTTATCGATCGTTTTTGCGCCAACTTCAAAAATTATGTTTAAAAGTATTATCGTTGGTGTTTAAAGAATAAAATTATTTTTCACTTTTTAGAGCAATTTTGAAGTCGGTTCTATTTTTTTTTTTTTTTTTCAAAATTTTTTAGAACTAAAGCTTTATTGAATTCAAGTGAAC
The DNA here is from genome assembly GCF_026930045.1 of Uloborus diversus. Taxonomy (NCBI): domain Eukaryota; kingdom Metazoa; phylum Arthropoda; class Arachnida; order Araneae; family Uloboridae; genus Uloborus; species Uloborus diversus. Next base: position 169,149,494 of record NC_072736.1, on the reverse strand, counting down.
ATGAAACTCCAGCTGACCTCGTGGTGGCTGTTCATAACCTTCCACCACTGCCTTGTAAATACCAACTGGCTCGTAAAATTCACTCTGACAGCACTAGATGGTTGCACCATATTCATGGTCGCAGCAACATCAGTTTTACCCGCCAAAAATTCTTATTATTTGAATCCAAACTTACGACTGTCGGTTGCTGAACCCTTGTCTGTTACTGGTGCCGTTACTCTAAACATTATTAAAAATCAAAAATGTAATAAAATTATAGATTCTGAATAAGTTTTTAGTTTACTACTTCAATAAAGGATTTTTTTTTTTTTTTTTTTCTTTTTTTAAGTAATGCATCTTCTTCTAATCAATTTTGGCGAATGTATGAAATTGCTTAACTGTTTCAGTAAATTTATTTATTTTTCATCTCAACTTAAATTGTATCTTTGTATTTTAAAAGGAAATGTATTTGAATTGAAAATGTTCGTATGAAGAGCACCAAAAGTGGTTAGTAGAAATTTATTGAAAAGCAAAAACCAAACCTTTTTAAAATCACTTTATGTTTCACTTTAGTGTTTTCTTTTTACACAAAAGCGATATATAGTACCATGGCCCCACCTAATTGTCACAGGCCTTTGCAATCGCTGAGACCCATGGCAACAAAGAGGGCGCTACAGGGCACCCCGTTTCCATTACTTTGCCATTGATTGGTGGATGCAGGGGTTCCCAGTGGCGCCTCTTGCGGTCAAAATAGGCGACGTCCAATCAAAAATATAAACAAACTTTGAAACATTGATTATGATTGGTGGATGCATGAGCTGCATTGAAACGTTGATATTGATTGGTGGATGCATGAGCTGCATCGGTTTAACAAAGAAAAGTCAAAAATTGCTCAAGGCCCGTAAGCGTAGCGGAAATTTAGTGGAACCATGATTTACATTCATTTTTTTTCACATTTTACTTTGTATAATTGTAATGGTTCAGAGTTCTACGATAATTGAGAATTTATCTCTAAACATCACTATACGGAACGTTGACTAGAACGAAATTCACATATTAAGTATGAAATGACGAATAGACGAATCTTTTCTATTGTTTTAACACCCAGTTTCTTGGAAAAGATGGCTATTTTTCTACTAAAGAAAGTATTTTTTCAAAAACACTTGTGGGAAAAAATTAACACAGTAATATTTTTCATAGAAATGGATCTTTTTTTTTTTTGTGGCACCCTGTATTATTATAAATTACGTAACCTTTAAAAATACAGAACCGTTATTTATTATGAATGAAAAAGTACAATGAAACGGATTTTTAATAAATTTATTACGCGAGGAAGAAAGCAGAAAGTCGAAGTAATAGTTTGACTTATAATTATTTACCAGACGTAGAATTATAATTGGAAAATAATTTGAAGATATGATAATGTAGCTCTGAATTTCCAATCAGTAGATTACAAATTTAGTGAAATTTTGCAGAAAATTCATTACTATTTCTGTATAATTCTGCTATTGTTTTCATTAAGTTGCCTTTTATGGAGTTGCCTTACAGGAAGAAACTACCTAATTTATACGAATTTCAATTTGTATAATATGTCGTTAGAACTTTTTTTCATTTTTGCCGGAAAGTGTTATTCAAAGGAAGACTAATATAATGTATATTATACTTAAATTATTTTTATTCTTGTTTTTAATGGTTTTATTTTTTTCTAGGTAAGTTTGTGGCATGAATTATAACTTGAAAACTCATACAGTAAGTGGATTTTTGATATAATGTATCCTTAGTTGTTCGTATGCATAAATGTTTTAAGAAAAGTATGTGTCAAACAGATTATTATTTGTAACACAAGTTGTAACATAAATTAAAGCTTTTTCGAAAGTCCGATAAAACTTAAATTTCCTGAAACATATTTTTGTGAACTGCACAACGTAAGAAACAAAAATGAATGATCTCAATCGTATAATAGTAACCAAATAAATATTCATGACCTCAATTCAAGTTCCACTGTGACGACTCAAGATACAAGAAAATTTACTGATTTATATAAAAGAAACACAAAATTACTAACAAACTTATAAAATGCTCTTTCTCTAGCCCCATCTACGGTCGGGGGTTATTAAAGGGTTGAAACACATTATCTTTTTCTAATTAAGTTAAAAAGCAAGAATCATCTGAAGAGTTCTGGAATGTTTAATGTTTCTCTTCTCGTTGGTTTTTTTTAGTTATATATATATATATATATATATATATATATATATATATATATATATATATATATATATATATATATATATATATATATATACATACATATACTAGCTGTACCCGACGCGCGTTGCTACGCCAACAAAAAAAATACATCATTATACTGATTTTCATGACAATCGGTTGAACGGGGCAGAAGTTGCTACGCTGCAGTGCCACCTGGTGGCAGTGGCTTCAATGAGCATATTATGCACCTTCTCCGTGGAAAAAGACATATATATAGCAATTTTCATAATAATCGGTCCAGGTATCAAGTGAAGCCGTGACTATACTCAAATTTTGTACTCACGCAGTTTGCAAGATAAATCAATCGCTAAAAATATCAAATAGAAAAAAGTTTTAAATCCCCCCGTTGCATGAAAAGTCATAAAACAAAAAAGAAAGAATTTATTTGTTCAAACTCAAGAAAAATGGCAGCAGCTAACTTCTTATCAATGAGATTTTTCACGCGAATTAATTTCTGCAGCCATAATTTTATTCGTATTTATCCAAAGGATAGAGACTTAAATTGGAATAAAAAAGGAACTATCGATCGGATTTTTTTCGAACTGGTCTATAAACATTCCCAGTACCAAAAATAACAAACTGTGAAAGTTTCAGCCAAATCTGCCTGGTAGTTTTTGAGTTCATGGATGACATACAGACAAACATTCATTTATATATATATATATATATATATATATATATATATATATATATATATATATATATATATATATATATATATATATATATATATATATATATAGATCGAATTCATTAACGTCGATTTTGTTTACGAATAAATATTCGTTGTAATTTGCTCCTAATGTGTGTATTTTGAAGTAAGTTACCGCCCTAAAGCCAGGGCTAAGGCAGAAATACATAAAATACACCGCCAGCTCAGTTATTCCATCCGAGGACTGCAATTTCGTGCTTTTTAGCACTCATCAGCCCGGAATAGGAATCACATGAGCTGGAGGCGAAACATCTCTTAAGGGAGCCAAGAGAGCCAAACAAACTGGTAGCTAATGCAGAATTAGCAAACCAGATGAGCGACCGCAACAATGGTGCGGTTCAACTCAAAGATTGATGGCAAAGCTAAGGAATTTTGAAGTAAGTTACCGCCCTAAAGCCAGGGCCTAAGGCAGAAATACATAAAATAGTATTAGGTAACTAAGGCAATAATACATATGCAGTCCTCGGATGGAATAACTGAGCTGGCGGTGTATTTTATGTAATGTGTGTATTGTTAACAGTAATTGCGAAAATGCACTATCCGTCGTAAATTTTGCTGCCTTCTACAAAATTGACTTTTGTAATGTTTCTATTGAGTTTCAATTGTTTTAACTCTTAAAATCTGACAAAAATGAATCATGCAAGCATTGGTTTATGCCATTAATTTATCAAGGTGTTCAAATATCTATACAGGGTGTATCAGTACAGCGTTTACAGATTTTCAGGTAAGATAGAGTACACCCAGAAGGTGAGAAACCACATAGCAATACATGGTCGGAAACGCTTTCTTAATTCTTAAAGACGTTCAGTCGCTGTTTTGATTTTCACTGCCTAAATAACTTGTGAACAAGTCGTTATGGTTACCAGAACAAAGCATTGCGAAACCTCGCCAGATGAATATTTTACGCAACTAACAATTCTCGCTCCCCAAAATAATTTCTCGCAGTGAACAATCACCAAAGAACATCTAGCCAGAACAACAACCACACGCTACGATCCAAAATAGTTGTCTTCACTTGTGACGTTTCACGATACATATTGTTTTAGAAATCAGAGATTTAAAAAAATAAATAAAAATTAAATGCTCCGAAAAAATATTTTCTGGCTCCATGTTATTTTTTGTGTTTATTCTATCACTTTTAGTGACTAAAAAAATACTTTTGACTGAAGGAAACGCCCGCATGGAATTATTACTGTGTCTCAACTCTTGTCTTTTAACATGACATGAATTTTTCTGCAACCTTTATGATTACTTTTAAACGCCCATTCCCAAGAATGTGATTTTTTAACTGTCGACATATTTATTCAAATACCATTTCAAAATACTTCGTCAACAAGGTTTCAAAAATTCGTGCATGACATAGCTGCCCTCCATAAACACTTTTACGCAAAATCAATTCGCAGATTTGTAAGCAGATCTATCTTAAGAGCATTTTTTCGAGAGACCCATACCCGATGAAAGGTTCTGAACTGAAAATTATTTTTTGAACAGGTCGCTAATGCAAAAGCACTCACAGAGATCATAGCACTTAACCTCTCTTAGCGATTATGAGCGACGCGAATTTTTATCTTTCAGGTAGAGTTTTCACTCCCTTCACAACCATTTTTATCAACCTTTTTAGGAAATGAAAAGCCTGAGCGGCAGCCGTTAATTTCTTCACTTGCTTCTGTATTTGAAAAGCTGCGTCACTCGATCCCTTTTGTCAGTATTTCTTTCGCTGCAGCTTGGATTAGACAGGAGTTATTTAATGGATCTGAGATGTCAAACCAGCCTTCAATGCCTTTCATTTTTGACCACGCCTCGTTTTTTTCCTCTTTATACGGTGAAGAGTGTGCTCTTGAAAGGGCATTTAATATAAAGTTTTTCCTTATTTTTAGTAAGTGCGGGAAATCATTGAGAAGATATAAAATGGATTAAGTGAAGACTTTCATTCGTGAAGCCAAGACGCCAAGTCACGTGATAGATTTTAAAGCAAAGCATTGGAAGAAATCAAATTCCTTTCGCTTGTTTTACGCAAAACGTGCGAACCGTTCGTCGTTGTTGAGTCACGTAGCTTGGGGTATTTCGGCCAGCTTTTGATAAGCTTGGACTTGCCCCCTTCCTTTTGCTAATTGTTGCTCTATGGGTGAAATGTTTAAAAAGAAAATGATCTTGATATGTAATAGACACTACCTATGTTCGCACTTAATCGGCGGTTATTTTTTTACTATACCGTAAATTGGGGCTACTTGGACCCGAAATTTCACAGTTTTGCGAGTTTTACACGAATTTTTGGTTAACTGATAACCTTGTTTTTACCACTTTTCAGACATTCTGCTACGAACTTAAGCCGTTTTTAAACAACAATTTTAACTCTCTCTATATTTTTTTTCGATTTTTGAAATTGGGTGCAAGTAGCCCCGCGCTGGAGCTACTTGATCCCACTCAGCAAATCCGTTAGAAAAAGCTGTAAATCAGGCGGTGGTACCAAGAAGGACCAATGATTTTGAAAGAAAACTCACAATGTACATTCTAGTCAGCATATGAATTGAAAATTATTTATACAAATTAATATAAAATCAGCGTATACATAAAAACATATTTTTAGGCAAACATAATTTCTCAAATAGAAATATAATCTATCTACATCTAAAAAAATTGAAATTTTCATTATTTAAACATTAGAAAGAATGAAAACTCCTCAATTTAATGGCTTGGGTGGATTTATTTTCTCTGTTATTACTGAATACCTGCTCTTCCTCGCTACTAAATACTACAGAATGATCAGGCTTGTTTTAATTTCCTTTTTAGAGTTGATATACTTAAGTCAAAATGGGCTAATGCCACTCTCTAGAAACATTTCTCCGGAATTAGTTAAATCAGGACACAATTGTGATTTTTCCTCTTAATAGTCCGCATTATTTCTTACTTCAAAGAGTTCTCTTTCATTTTCGGACCGTTTTTATCCCCAGATCTGCAAATAAAAAGGTATAAATAGTAATTAACCTGTTTATTTAACAGATTACAAACCTTACTTTACATAATTAGTGATAAAATGTGATCTGAGGCTGCTTCAAGTAGTCTCATTTTAAGGCAACCAGTGCACCTTTACTAACTTATATTAGTTACTGTGTTAATTATATAGCTATAACCTTTGAAACACTGTTATTTTATTAAGAAATAAAATGCAAACATAAAACTATCTTGATCTTCATGATATCAGATGTTTCCATGAACTTACATGGGCAAGTTTGCAGACACTAAAAACAACTGTTTCGACAACTTGCAATCATAACCTCAATCAGAAAAAGGCGGGAATAGCAGAAACTTCGTTTCATGCTCCAGCCTCTACATAGTACTGCTACCTGTCACGGAAATACTTTTTTCAGTCTATACATTGAGTTTTATCTGACCAGTTTGGATTTTAAACACTTTTTTCTCATGGGCTCAAGTAGCCCCATTTCACTGTACATTCATTTTTAATCGTATACGTTTTTTACAAAAATAGTCATAAAAGTAGGTGTATGATGCACTCGGCTTAACGTACTTTACTATGTCTTAGAAAATAAGTTCAAAAGACAAAAGCTCTGCTTTCTTATTTTAAAATCAAAAAATTATTTCAATTTATCTTGTAAGTTATAATCTGTAAAAAAATATTCGTGCATCAAAAACCATGAAAGTAATACATGAAATACACCGCCAGCTCAGTCATTTCCAGCCGAGGACTGCAGTTTCGTGCTTATTAGCACTCATCAGCCACGCATAGGAAAGTAAATGTGAATATTCCATGAAAGTAATGATTACTTTTTTTTCTTTCTCATTAAAAAAAGAACATTATTAGATATGTTAAAGCCTGTATACAGTCAAACTCGCAAATAACGAGCGTAAGAGACTGAGATATTTTCTCGTTATAACCAAGTGCTCGTAAAAAACGAGTTCATGAAAAAAATAATAAAAATTTATCATAGTTGCCTTTTCTCTTATTTTTTTACTTCCTTTTACAAAAAAGGAAGTATTGCATTCGCGAAAATATTTTCACTCAAAAATCGGCCTTAAGGGGGTCCGGGACACAAAAATCCTCAAATTTTGCAAATTTTTTTTATAATTTGAAAACTTGCTCCGTTTTTTTCTGCTTAAGAGGACGTTTGAATCTTGTTCCTACCTTAAATAGAACGAAAGTTATAGTTATTTTTGTTGCATGCATCTAACGAATGTGTACATAACTTTAAAACTTTAAACGCGTTTTTCTCCATGATGCAATTTTTCCCGATTTCTTGCGTTCAAACTCTTATAAGTCAGGAACCGATAGAGATAAAGTAATGAAACTTGGAGCATATCTTTTTCAAGCAATTTACTTTAATTTTTATTCGGCGAATTTGAAAAAAACGTTAACTGCAAAAATTATGATTTTTTAAAAAAAAAGTATCTTCGAATTTTTCGAAATTTTTCTTCAAATATTTTTTATTTTTTATTGAATCAATATTTTTAAAATCGCCGAATAAAAATTAAAGCTTAGATATTTGTGCATACTTTTTTGAAAAAAAATTGAAAATTGACCAACAATATTTTGAGTTATAGCAATTTAAAGCAACCCCATTTTTTTGAAAAAAACTAATTAAATTTAAATAAAAAAATATTTTTTTTTCATATTTATGTTATGATTTTGCTTATTAAATAAATGATGAATCAGTTCAGAAAACTTCAAAACTCTAAAGTACATAATAAAAATTTTTTCAAAATGTGTCCCGGACCCCCTTAATTTCCATTTTTCTCACCCCCGAATAAGTGTTGAGTTTTTTTTTCGACCCCAACACATGTGGATATATGCCTAGGAACGTACAGACACCCGAAATATCCATTTTGACGACCCCCGAGTTAATTACAACGAATTTACTCGTGACGTCCGGATGTACGTATGTATGCGCGTATGTGTGTATGTATCTTGGATAACTCAAAAACGGTATGTCCTAGAAAGTTGAAATTTGCTCCGTAGACTCCTGGTGGGGTCTAGTTGTGCACCTTCCTTTTTGGTTGCATTCGGATGTTCTTAAGGGGGTCTTTTGCCCCTTTTCGGGGGGAAATCATTGTTAATTTCGATGTAAACTCAAGTGGTGTTATAATTTGTCGGACACTTGGCGATATATCGCCAGTCTTTTGGTCGCCAAGTTTTGTCGCCAACTTGGCGACAAATTTGGCGATTTTTTTTTAAACTTTGGTTTTAATTTGGCCACTGTTAGTGATATTTAGAGAGTAAACAACTGAATCACATTAAAATTTCCAATAATGGGGAAATGACATGGAGTAAAAGGAAGTCATGTGATGCACACATCAGCCCGTTTAAACCTCTGTACAGCACCAAAGAATTTGTTTAATTTGCTTTGAACCGTCGGAATGTGTTTCTTGGGGCATTGTCTTTGAGGAAAATACACATATATAATACTTAAATACACATATATTAATGCTTTGTTATTACACAAATTAAAAAAAGGGCTGTCATCGTCTGTTTTCAGAATTTATGACTTATCACTAATTGTCGCTTGACTTTGGAATGTTGAAGAAAATTTACCAAAAATGTGATACAAGCTGAGCTGGAAGTCAATAGAAATTTTATGAATCTCAAAAATATTGCTCGTTTTAAGTGGGGCTTGATCGTTAAAAGCGAGATGTGCTCTTATAATTTAAAATTGTACCAAGTATTTCTGATTTAGTCGCTAAATTCGGGTTCTCGTTAAATCGGGACTCGTTATAAGCGAGTTCGACTGTAATAGTATTTCACGCATTTAAAAATCGAAAGTACGCCTCAAGCATTTTATTAAAAACGGAGGAGAATAGGGGGGAGAGAGAAAAATTGAATTGAATTTGAGAAAAAATTTTCAATATTAATTAGATTGTTTTGTTATTTTTTAAATAAATATTAAACATGCAGGTTTAAAATCAAAATAGAACCAAAATCGAAATAGCTCCGCTTATTAATTCCAGCGCAAGTGCTCTTTTCGCAAGGTCATTGGCAAGCGAGGTAAAACGCTTTTAGGTCGTTCATATATGCTGAGCTGTTTCGGTGAGAGATTTAAAGAAGTAAAATTTCCGCCACGAGGCAGGTACGACTGATTACTCGATTTCTCAATACAGGGGGTGCCCCACCCCCCCGCAAGTTCATCGGCGCAAATTGAAGAAAATGGCGCAATTTTTCTAAACACTCTCTCCCTTTCTTATTTTTTAGCTCTCTTTTTTATTTTATTTATTTTTTTAAAATATTTTTTTTTTTTATTTTTTATTCATTTTTAATTATAATTATTATTTTTTTCAAGTTCTGACTTTGAATGACATGCAAACACATACACACAAACTAAATAAATGAATGAAAAATAAGAAAACATAACAAAATATAATAAAATAAATATTTTAAAATAAATAAATTATTAAATAATTAAAAAATTGATTTAAAAAGAGTAAAAAAAAATCCTCAATTTGATGGCCTTGCGCCATATGACTGAATGATTTGAGCCTATATAATTCAAAGAATTGCGCAATAATCTACCCCCCCCCCTGTGGGCACCCCTGTCTCAACACGACTACCAGCAAAGCCAATGAAATTCAAACACAAATTTGTCAGGTTTAAGACAGCATGCGGTGAGTCATCCCATAGTAAGAAGGGGTACGCTGTGGTCTGAAAGGTAAGTATTAATTCACTATCAATATAGCCCGGATATCGCATGATGCATTTTCCGACTTTTCTAACATGGAAGAGCGCAAGCGTTTCCTCGCAAACGGCTAAATGATAACGAGGTCAGATCCATTGCGATCCAATGGTTGCAGTAGCAAGCGGCATCGTGCTTTGACAACAGGGGTATTCAAACATTTGGGCCAAGCTGCGTTAAATTCCTAACCCATGCAGAAAAATAGCCTGACCATTGAAGTCAATTATTTAGTCAAAGTTCCGAATGATCCCCAAAGGGGACACTTTACGAATTGTCTGATTTTTCAAATAATGATTACTACATTGGTTATTTTTCCTCAGTTTTCGGACAACTTGCAGAACTAGTTTAGTGGCCACGTTAGGGTAACGGCACCAGTAACAGTCATGCTTAGAACATCGCTATCTGGTAAACTCAATTTTCTGAGCCTTTTAATGTATTTAGACTTTTAAAAATCTTTTTCTCTCATGCGACTACATCTTATCTGACGTTTGGCTGAATGTGGTTCCACTGAATTTGTTAATTTTATTTTTATTTTCTCGATTTCGACAAAAGGTCTAGCCCCCAGCAATGGACACCGACAATTCTGATGATACCCAGTAACAGTTAGGATGAGGAAAGAATGAAAAATTGACAGAATTTCCCTTTTCTCTTCAAAATGTGCCAAAGGGTTTTATTTTTAGGTCTAAAACCTTATCAAATTCAAATGAACATGAACCACCGGCAGACCTCGTGGTGACTATTCATAACCTTCTACCGCTGCCTTGGAAATACTAACTGGCTCATAAAATTCACTCTCATAAAACTAAATGGTTGCACCGTATTCATGGGTTGCAGCAACAACAGTTTTACTCCCCTAAAATTCTTATTTCAATCCAAACTTTCGACTGTCTGTTAATGGACCCTTGTCTGCTACTGGTGCAGTTACTCTACTACATATGCCTGAAGTATCAAGACTTGACACAGACACACGCGTAAGCAAAATTTATTTTATAATAGCAGTAATACATAAAATATAACAATGATCACATTTTATCAAATCGTCGCCTCTGAGCTACAGTAATACATCAAATCCCAGAAATAATCCTGGTAATAATCTAGGTAAGATATCCTACTATTGCTCTGAGGCGACGAAATGTAAGTTCTTACAAATTCACGTTCAGACTATGAAGATTCATATTACGTTTAAAGAGTGTGAAAAACTTGGTTCACATTTACAGAGACGTTGTTAAACGAAATTTATTTACACCTTGTTGAAGTAACACCTTTTGATCTGATGAAAAACTAAAGAAATAAACAAGAAACAAATAAAACCAGCGTTCAGTGCAATATGCATATATTTAATTTATTAAGAAGTCACAACGTTTTAAATCTTAAACAAAATGTAACAATTCAGCAAATGCTTCCGTTGTTACGTTTAATGAAATAGCTTTTAAAAGTGGATGCTTACTTAAAAATAAATTTAATTATGACTCTTTTCATGCACAACGTTTTCAGTAACTACTATAATATAATAATAGACAAATTCCAATTCAGTTCAATGTAGCAAAATAGTTTCTCGATGCTCAAATGTAATAAGATCAAAGTAAATTCTAAACATAATCATCTTTGCATACAATGTTCATTTTGACTGTTATAATAGGGTTTAATATTATCAATTGTTGGGAAATTGAGTTTCAAATCTCAAAGGATTTTTTAACCGAATCTATGGAAACATGGGCAACAATAGTGTATTCATGTACGTACAAAGTTTATAAAAATTATAAACGATACTTCACGTTATTACATTATTTTAGTGAATTTTTCACTGTAACTACTTTAACTAAATACCCCATTGTAAGTTGTGAGGAAATAGCTTAAATTACTATAATTCTTCAAACGTTGGGCTTTATAATCGTTACTGCAAATTTACATATTTATTATATTGCTTATTAATAAGCATCCACTTTGAAATATTTATATAAGTGAAATGAGATAAACACGTCTTTAAATGTAGTAGTTTAAATTATAAAATACTGTTCAAAACGTTTTCTAAAGTAATTCGACTAGTTGAAAATAGCTAAACTTCTGAATGAGGTTTTTATACAGTTTTCAAACTGATTGTTGGAGTACTCGGTGAATTTCAGACTAAAAAATTTTTAAAAAATGGCTTTAATATTTTTTCGTCATTTTTTTTTTTTTTTTTTTACTGATCTAAAAGGATTTTTAAGAAAAGCAGTACCTGTATCAAAATATAAACTGCGTAAAATGACAAGGGCGTTAAAAGGCGGTGTTAACAATCGTCGCTAGCAAGTGATAATATCAGCGAGAAGTTTTGTAGTTAGAAACTAAACAGTATTCAGTAAAATGATACTAAGATGATAGGGTTGGTGGGGGTAAGGGGGACCCCTTTTGAGAATAGTTCGTTTTTGAAACCTTATACAAAGTTTTTGAAACAAAAAAATTTAAACTTATTGTCTTATTTTATCTTGGACATTATTAATAAAGACAGATTCATCATCATTTTCGAAAATAATGCTTTAAATGTTCTTAAAGAATATGTTTTTTAAAAAATCGGATGGGTGACCCTCTTACCCCATAGTAAGGGGTAAGTGTGTCACCCCCCTATTGTTTAAATTTAAATGAAGCATATCTAAAAAAGGGGTAAGGGGAGTCGTACATGATAAAGTATGTAAATTTTTAAGTGTGGTTTTTTTTTTTTTTTTTTGTAAATGCATCCATTTATGAGATACTTAATGTCTTTTAAATCTGTATCATGGAAAATTTTAAAATGAAAAGATTTTTAATTTGTTTATTTTTAAGGACATATAATATTTTTATTCAATAAAATAAAAATACTGTGCTCATTAAAATCCTCTTTGTGCTGAATATTCCCATTCTCATTTCGAAATATCAGAGTAACCAATTTAGCTGAACTCTGCCGAATAAATAGTCAACCAGCTATTGTTTTCCTAAAATTTATTTTACAACAACTATTTTCCAACTAAAAATAAGTAAAAAAAAAAACAACTAACTAATGAGATTCATCTTTATCCGTGAAATGTCTCTATATTTGTTTCTAAATTAATAGCAGCCGTAATGAATGGGCCCATGAAATATTTCATCAAAACTTGTTCAAAAATTTAATTCGTTCCCTTATCCTCCCTTCTCTGAAGTATCTTAATAAAAGAACGTCGCCAAACCATTTCCGGATTTAACCGCAATCGCAATAAACATATCCCTGTTCTTTAATTGCCGTGGATGGTTCTCTGTTTGAATTAACAAAGGAGAAAATTTATGTTACTGGCTAAAAGTTTAATTAAACTTTACCTATGATCAAAGTCCCGAGTTATGAACACAATAAAACCTTGGCTTTCTGTAAGTGAACATGTGTCTGAAACAGTCCTTTATGGATGGAATTGTTATTTGCAGGAGAGCCAATTAGGCAGGGAAAATAATGAGTCGTCTGCTTAAGAGAAAGATAACTTTAATTGATCTTAAGTTTATGTGCAAGAATATTAACCGAAATTGTTTTGCTTCATAAACGTAGCCTCTTTTTGAATGGCTGGCCGTGTTAAGCAAAAGTTTTGATGAGATATATTAAAATTAGTACTTAAACGCAACTGGACAGAGAACATATTTTGATAATCAGTGAAAATTGTTAATTATTATCTGAAAAGAAATCATAACAGTGAGAAATATCTGTTTTAATTCTTTACACAGCAAGCACATCAATTGCAATGAAAAATTGAGCTATTTATTCCTTATTGTTTTCTCATTAAAAATATCTTCGATAAAATAAAAACTTATAACTTTTATCGACTAAGTTTGAAAGAATGTTTTAGTTTACTTTTTAAATCAATGTTTTGAAAATGTTCTTTATTGTACTTCTAATTTGCTGACAATGCCACACACTGATTCTGCAAAACAGTTTAAACTACTGGTAAATATATAAAATAGGATGCAATAGTATGTATTATATGTAGTTTGCAATCTGGGGGGTAAATGTACATTGTCTATAGACAACACATTCATAAATTGCAGTAAAAGAAAGAAATATTTATTTTTCATTGATTTCTCTTTAAAGTTACTCTCTATAAAATAGACATTTAATTGTTTTTATTGATAAGAATTGAAAAAAACTTTTTAATATTTTTTTAAAGCAATGTGTTAACGAAACTACTTTCTTCAGGTGCAAAACCGATGGGAGGTCACTGTGATCTCCCAAAAATTTCCTTATTCGTGAATTTTGTCTGACAATTAAACAAATTTGTATGCAATATCGCAATTTTTGAAAGCCATTTGTAATGATTTCTAGTATCCATTCTCAGATAGGCACGTGTGCGTGATCGTATTTTATCATTTGAGAGAATTCGGTGTTTCATCCGGCAACTGATAATTTCCTCCTTCAAAACTAAGTTCAAGGCACCCACAACTGTTCAAAAAAATCCTGAAATTTTACGGTAAAAGTAACTGGCATCCATGTTGCCAGTAACTTTTACCGTACAATTCTATTTTAGTGTAAAATTTTACGGTAGAATAAAAAGAGAATTTAAAAACGCAAAATGCGAATAGTATGTTCGAACTTGGGACCTTCGGATTGGCAGGGGCTTTACTGCTCACCATAGGAGTTAGGACCCATCGAGTGAGCAGAAATACAGTGTTGTGTGCTTCGCATTTTAAGACACGTGGTGTATCGATTAGCGCTGCAATCATTTATTTTCCTCGTTACAATTTACTGTATTTTTTTTTTTTGTACTGTAAGCATTCTATTTTACAGTAATGTTTACCGTAAAAGTTTCCTGAATTCTTAAGTGCATGAGCTTTTTCTATTCCTAACATGTTAACACTTCCTTCTTTATACTTTTAAAAGCTTTCTTCGCTTGAAACTTGCTCACAGCATTCAATTTTACTCTAAAATTTTCCTGATCCTAATACGCAAACGTGCTTTTTAGGATGGAATGAAGTATCAAAAGAATGTCGTTTTCAATAGCTGTCAAAAATTGTCTTTGGTAGCACGAACTAAACGTACCAAAGTTTCACTACTTGCTAATGTTTTTGAGGGTCGCTTATGTAGCAAAAATCATTTTTTCACGAATAAATTTAATGAAAATTTTGTAGAAAGCAATGATTTTAGTGGGTTTTATTGCAAAAAAAAAAAAGTTCCTGAAGAATTTTTCTGGAATCATTTAATGTGTTCATTGTAATAAATGTTCCCACTCAAGAACATAGAGGAAATGAAATTAGCTAAAAAAAAACTTTTTTTTCCATGAAATGTAGGTGGAACCAGTAATAAAATTTTCTGATAGGGGTGTCCTTCAATTTATTAGCCAATATTTGATAAATTTTACACAGAACCTAAATTTTCTCAAGCATAACTTCTATCATTTACTGCTGGCCGATGAGAATTTCTTTCTATATTTCGCCCCAACCTAGTTAATTTCATGTTAACAAAGAAAGTATTAGACTGGCGTATGTTTGTCTCCTGAAATGGCTCTTCAGCTACGATCACGTACCATAGTGTCCATGTACACTCATGTTCAAAATTAAGGTCACGTGTAGAAGAGAATATTCGTCGTATGAGCTGGACCTCGAGATCTCCAGATTTCATTCTTATTGAACATGTTTGGGATGATCTAGGAAGAGTCATTGCACCGCGTAATCCCCTCCCAATCCTCCAAAGGTTGAAGGCCAGGCTTTTGGAAGATTAGTTTTTGTTGCCCCAACCATTTATTGACACACTCATAAACAGTATCAAAGCTCGTTGCGTTGTGAAGCTTATACAGTTGACTCTCTTTTTAACGACTTTCAAGGAACCACTAAACATCCTCCTTAAGTAGAATGCGTCCTCAATCCGAGATTGCTCGAGCGACCAAAACGAACGGCAGTGCTCGCGCAGGGTATCTCATACCCGAGGAGGTTTTTTAGTATTTTCAAATTAATTTTTTTTTTCAAAAAGGTTGAAAATGCAAATGAGAGAAAAGAGTATAATTATAAAATACTTTCTTAAAAGACTTGCATTCAATTTCTACATTTTTTTTGCAAATGCATGCCATATGGTCCATGGAAATGTTTTTGTCACATTTTTCACATACAAATTTGGTTTTTGTCTTTTATATTGGGGTTTTCAGTACAGCTTTTGTACGTTGACTTTGCTTTTTTTAGCAGGGGATGCAATGTCTTCACTAGATCCTAGTTTTAATTTTAAGTCTCTTGAAAGCATTGCGTATGCTTTAGTTCAGAACTGTAGCAAAAATACTCGCGCAGGGTATGACACACCCGTAGAAGTCAATTCCAAAGAAACTAATTTTAGAATGTCCCCACCGTTTCTACCCCTTCAAGGTTATGGCCTATGGGTCAGCTACTCAAGGAATCGTCCACTTCCAAAAAAAAGGTGGGGATAAATTTGATGGGAAGCGAAGAGGTCCGTATGTCATACCCTGCGCGAGCAATCTCGGGTTAAATAGAATGATTTTAAAACTTCAGTGGGGCATCCGGAACCGTGAAAAGTCGTCTTTAAGTTGAGAAAGTCGTTAAATAGAGCGTCATTAAACAGCCAACTGGTATACCAGTGCACGGTGATCACACTTCATATTAGATAGGCTTTTCCCGGGATAAATGCTATCTCTGGTTCATAATTTAACATTTTTTGATATCCCCTGTTTCTTAATTCTCAATTAAAATATTTTCACTGTTGTTGTTTTTTTCTATGTTCTTTCTCCAATTGTGATATACCAGTGTGCCAAATTTAGTGGCAACACAAAGGAAGTTTTTCTGTTTTAGATTTTATGTTTTTTGTTTTGTTTAAGGGACTTCAAAAACTCCTCATGCACCCCAGAGTTCCACATCAGGCTTACATAAGTAATTAAAAAAAAAACACAAAAATCTAAAAATGAACAAAAAAAAGCATGCAAGAATAACATAAGACACAAAAACAAATAAAGTCTAAAACACAAAACAAAGCTCCGAAAAACACAGACAAAAATAACATAAGACACAAAAGCAACTGTCCAAAACACAAAACAAAACTCCAAAGAACAGCAAGTCTCTCAGAGCTTTTCGCAAGATCCGAAGGAACAGGAGGCCAACAACAGGACAAACTACAGTCGGACCTCCATATATCGAAGTAGCAAATTGCCGGAAAAAATCGATGTATAGAAATTTTGATGCATAGAAACAATTTTATTTTATCATAAAAATTCTAAAATATTAAGATTAAAACTAATTTACATATTAAGGGAGGGGGAACCCAATTTCTAATTTATGCGAGCATCACATTAAATAAAGGATAATAATTAAAAAAAATAACAGAAAATACATTTTTAGGGCCTTCATACATCTTCATTCTTCGGCAATTCAACTTCATCTGCAGCATGAGGGGATTTTCGTTTTGACAATGTAATCGAGAGAAAAGTAAAAAAACCAATCCCATCAAAAACATTCTGTAAAAAACCAGCCAAGTCTCGATGGAGCTGCTTGTTTATCTCTAAAAAGTAGTGAAATCTAGACAAAGTCATGACAAGTCTAAGGTTCCTTACTGCGATTTCTTTATTATTATAGTTAATGTTGTGTGACTTGGCCGTTAAACATTCTTTATACGTTAGTGGGTACAAGTCAATTTTGTTTACACGTTTTCCAAGTGGCAATTTTCCATCGTCAATGGGTAGCGGTTCTGGCGAAAGATTGGTGCAATGGTGTCATGGAGCACCTGGTTTTATACCCTTGTGTACCCTTTAACGGCCAAGTCACACAACATTAACTATAATAATAAAGAAATCGCAGTAAGGAACCTTAGACTTGTCATGACTTTGTCTAGATTTCACTACTTTTTAGAGATAAACAAGCAGCTCCATCGAGACTTGGCTGGTTTTTTACAGAATGTTTTTGATGGGATTTCACTTCTTTTTGTAGAAACATTTAATTTGTGTAATGTTCGAGTAGACTAAAGTTAGGCTAGATTAAATTAGACGATGTGTCCCACTACGCTGGACTTTAGCAATGACAGTCGATTTTTTTATGTACCTATAGTAGAAGGGGGCATTACCATATCTGTAATACACCTGAGGGTTCTTCATTAGATACTTCAGCTTTCGATTTTTGACATCAAATGAAGCGGCCCGCCAAGTTGAATATTTTTTATAAAGGTCGAAAAAGGTAAAATATGTCGATCTCGAATAGTTTGGTTGGGCTCTTGTGTTTTCTAATCAGGGTCACTCGAGATCTTCAATTAGCCTAGTTTTTATAGTTTTCCCTTTATGTGGCTATCAAACCCTAACTCTGTACCAAATTTCACCTCTCTGAGTTTATGGGAAGTACTAGTTCTATTTTGATGATCATGAGTGAGTGAGTGTCATAAATGCGAAACTTTGCTTTCGCTTAACTTCGGAACTAAATGACCTACAGACTTGAAATTTAAGATTTTAAGTATGTGATTATAGCTTACTGGATGACGAAAATTTCTGCGTTCTAGTCTCACCAGAAGGTTCTCAAATAGGGGCCCGAAAATGCGGCGAAATGGTTCCAGTAAAGATGGTACGGCAGTGTTTGCTTCGCGCTCGACTTGGCGGGGGCACTGCCGTGCCCCCAAATCTACTTGAATGATTTTTACTGAAGCTAAAAAGACTAGGGATGGTAGTCAACAGAGAAAAAACTTGAAACTGATTTAAGTGTTATTTGTTACAACTAAGATTTCAAATAAACTGGAGGGAATTTAAGAACTCCAGGACAAACTACAGTCGGACCTCCATATATCGAAGTAGCAAATTGCCGGAAAAAATCGATATATAGAAATTTTGATGCATAGAAACAATTTTATTTTATCATAAAAATTCTAAAATATTAAAATTAAAACTAATTTACATGTTAGGGGAGGGGGAACCCAATTTCTAATTTATGCGAGCATCACATTAAATAAAGGATAATAATTAAAAAAAATAACAGAAAATACATTTTTAGGGCCTTCATACATCTTCATTCTTCGGCAATTCAACTTCATCTGCAGCATGAGGGGATTTTCGTTTTGACAATGTAATCGAGAGAAAAGTAAAAAAACCAATCTACTTGAATGATTTTTACTGAAGCTAAAAAGACTAGGAATGGTAGTCAACAGAGAAAAAACTTGAAACTGATTTAAGTGTTATTTGTTACAACTAAGATTTCAAATAAACTGGAGGGAATTTAAGAACTCCAGAACGGAACAACGACCTATCTACACATCCCTCATCCCCAGATTCCAAATGAGTTTCTTTGCAACCTTTAGTGAATATAATTTTCTCCCCCAACCTTGATTTTTCATGAGACAAATAGTCTAAGGTGGAAAAAAATTCTACGAATGTCTCGAAAAAAATTTCGATATATAGAGATAGTTTCGATACATAGAAACAATTTTTCTATGTAATGAACATAGAAATTTGCTGGGATTTCGATACATAGAAAATTTCGATATGTGGAAGTTTGATATATGGAGGTTCGACTGTAGTCAAACTTTGCCAAAAGGAATTTCTGGCCTCATTATGCAGCTTACAGTTCAGTAGAAAATGCTCTACATCTCCCTTAGCTTCACCACAATAACAAAGATCACAGTTCACCAACTTAAAGCGAAATAAATAATTAAAGCTACCATTTTCAGTTAAAACCTGGATTAACAGGAAGACGTTGGGAAAAAAATAGATTTTATGTTTGTGACCATAATTTTGGACAGGAGTGTAGTTTCAGCATTCATTTTTTATTTACTAACACCACTTTCTTCCGTTTACATAATTCAGCGTGTGAGAATTGTAAATAAGTCACACATTATGCTACTATTCATCGATAATTCAGCGAACAACTCTTCCAGGGTAATTTACGACCGATTCACTGACCATGGTGTTACATATCTGTTTTCGTCAACAGTAACTTAACGCCTTTCTTTCTTCACTGTCTCCTAGCTCTAAAGCACCTATAAATAGATTTAATTTGTTTGCCTCTTTGAAGCCAATTATGATTGTTTGGAAGGACTGACTGTGAGTTGAGTTTTCACGCTTCCTGAATTTCTGCTTTGAAAATTGGATGGTAGTTGAGCTGTTACTGGATTTTGTTGTATGTTTGAAGTTTTAAATTCAACACACAGTAAAAACAGTGAAATATTTGTGCAAGAAGTAACACACAACTCAAGGATCCTTTAAAAGAAACCTTTAGATAGTATGAATTAAAGTTCAAATATGCAATGAAAGTTGCCAAAGTCAATGCTACCCCTTTTTTAGGACGATTTTCAATTTTTGTTCATTAAAAAAGTTGTTTATCACGAAATACCACAAGCCAATTGATTCCTGATAACTATGGAAAATTTTTGCAGCTAATTTCATAATAAAGGACCTTTAATAATTACAATACAATGAAATTTTATTACACATGTTTTTATTTACAATTCTGGCTTGTTGATGCAGTTAAAAATACCGTGTATGAACGAAATACATGCTGAAGTTAGAGCAAAAACGATTGCAGACTCTTCATCGCTCAAAAGATTTTTTTCTTTGAAAAAATTTCTTTTATTTTTTTTTCAAAGAAATTATTTTATATACTTAAATAGAAATCAACGTATTAGACTGATTTTGCTTAATATATTGGCAGTTTAAATCAATAGGTACAAAAGATTTATTTCATATCTGCATTTTTTTTTTTATTTTTTTTTTGCAATTTTTTTCCCGCAAGATATAACTTAAATTTAAACTTTGGATAGTTCTTGATTCACTTTAATTGCCTGTGTTTTAAATTTAATACAATGTAATATTTTGGAATCAAAGAAAATGTAGAAGCAGAGAAAAGGTTAATAATGAAAGCACAGTACTGCCAACAAAAAAGCATTCGAATATGAACACTTAATTGCAGTAATATGTAGTTGATTAAAATGTTCTGTGCATACATTTTACTTAAAATAAGTGTTTTTGAAACTATGTTTATATTTTAAAGATATGCTTCATAGCTACTTGATTAATGAAAAGAGTTCACAACTAAGCAAACATATTTCGTTACGGGAATATACCGCAGGCTTGCACTAAACATTAAAAATCATATTATCACACAGCTTAAATACTAACTTTATATACGTTTCTTAACTATAACTCATTACAATACTGTAAAACACTAAACTAAATTAAAATGCATTGATAAATATTTCATAAACGTGCAAGATACGGAATTTCTCGAAAAATCCACTAACTAATTTATTCAGTAAGTTTGTTTATCACGCTAGCTGAGATTCAGAATTATTAACTATACTAATAATTTATTATCACTAGACTATTTAAACCATAATTAGTCTCAAAAGGATAGCACTTCTCGTAAGAATCGGGCTTAGTCAGTCAAACTAGAAATTTATTATGCATAGAAAATGGAACCACTGCTGTTGTATAGCTCTACCAAAAAATATTGCGTTTTGACGCTTCAAGAAATTTATTTGGAGAAGGTTTTGACGCTCGCTCTATTCAGTATGATATAGTAATGCCTTTAAAAATGCCACAATTTCGTAAAGTGCCAAAGTAAGAAGTTCGGAAAATAGCACTTCGAGTAAAAATGGAAGTTTGTGTGCAGTCATGCATTTTAGAACCACAAAAGATTTATGATTGGACGCAAACTAATGACGTCACGGTCATCACTTTTATCCGTTGCCATTCTTCAATGAAAGAATATCGAAGAAAGAATGAGTTATTTGCATAATTTATGGAGCGGGTATCGCCGAAGACCTGTCGTACGTTGCAAATAATTTATCAATTTTAATTTCTTCTTTTTCCGTGGTCTCTGTTGTTGTTTAAGAAGGAATTCAAAATATATCCTGATGGATTGGATTATGAGATGTAAGGAATAAGAAATGCAAAAAAAATGTGTATTGTTTTGTTTACTTTTAGCTCCATTTTTTATAAATAAATATACTCATTTTTATAGTTTAAAGTTTTTTCGAAAAAGGGTTAATATGCAAGATAAAAAATAATGGGATCGTTTCTGAAATTTTAAAAGTATTTTTTCTTAAAACGCATGTTTAAAAACATAGATTTTGACCTTTTTAAAAATAATTTGACAAAGTTTAATATTTGAAAAAATTATTTTACTCGGTGCGCAGATTTAATTTTCTTTTTTACGCTTTTGCACATAACATCACAAGTGATGAAATGCCAATCACTGCTGCCATTAGCGCAAAGCGAAATATTTAATTCACTTCTTTACTCACACGTACTGGCAACGATATGGTTGATAGAAATCGTAGAGCGCAATTTTTAATTTGCTTCTGAATTATCATAGTGTGGAAACGCGGTAGACAGCAAGCGTAAACATTCAGCGCGCCCTCTGGATAGCGCGCAAAAGTTCATCCCTTGTGACGTCATAAAAATCACGTCTTCTTTGAAAAGTCGGACATTTAAAAAAAAAAAAAACAATTAAACGTTTTGAAAATAAACGATTTTCTTCGCACCGTGTTTTTTTTTAAATTTATTTATTTATTTATTTATATTTATTTTTATTTATTTATTTATTTATTTATTTTTTGCTCATTCTATCAACTTCAAAGGCGAAACGTAGTACTTTTGACTGATGGAAACAATCCCATTCCATTAAATACAACCGTTATGTAACAAATGCACTGTATTGAGCACCAGGAACACTAAAGAAAAATAATATTTTTTCCAAATTTTAGCGCTAAAACTTGCTTATAATTGACACTACTCTTTTAAATGTTAAACTGAATTTATCGAACATTTAAATATTTTCAAGGCATATGTTGGCACTTTCCGTTGAATAATTATTTTTTTTTTCACATTACTTAATTTTAATGCGTAATTAAATTAAATATTTCGACCAGCATTTTATCACCTCCGCTTTATTAGAAAAATCAGTAGTAATGGCCAGGCTATCTTAAATCGATTTTTTACACCGAAGCAAATGAGCGAATGAGCATGTCGCAAATTGCTCATAAACAAAACACATTTTACGGTAATTTTCCCGCTTAACTGTTCTCGCAGCTGTTACTTTACAAGAAAGAACCTGGAATTTTTAACTATTTTTCAAGTTCCTTTAAAGCATAATTCGATTTCCCATTACATTTACAGCTTCATCACAATTATTTAAAGTGCCCATCAAAAAGTCAGTTTCTTTTAGCTGCGCATAAAGAAATCATAAAAGATTTTAAACGACACCTTCTGTTTTACTTGCTAAAAATACGGAAAAATGTTAATTTTGTTCCATTTTGGCGGGTTTTTCTTCTTTTATTACTGTAATTAGTTGAACAAGTATTGTAATTATTAGTTGTTTGAATAATTTATTTTACGTCAAGGATCTAATAGCTAAAATAGTATTTTTAAAACTCATCTATTCTAGACATTTTATTTATTTTTCCTTTTACGTGTTAATATTCTGAGAATTCTAGTAAATTATAAATTATACAAGGGAAAACTTTTAACGATTTTTTTTTAAGTTAACAATGTTACCTACTGATTTTAGTAGTTTTCCTCCCTTAATTATTTGAATATAAAACAAAATGTTTGACCACTTACGGGGGTCCGGGACACATTTTGGAAAAAAAAAAGTTATTAAACTGTTTAGAGTTTTAAAGAATTTTTGCACTGATTCACCTTCTATTTAATAAGCAAAATCATAACATAAGCATTTTTTAAAAAAATTTTCATTTAATTTTTATTTTAATAGGGTTGCTTTAAATCGCTAAAACTCATATTAATGGTCAATTTTTAATTTTTTTCCACAAATATATGCTCAAATATCTAAGCTTTAATTTTTATACGGCGGTTTAAAAAATATTAGTTCTATAAAAAATAAAAAATATTTGAAGATAAATTTTAAAAAATTCAAAGACACCTATTTTTAAAAAAATCACATTTTTTGAAGTCAAAGTTTTATTTAAATTTGCCGAATAAAAATCAAAGTAAACATTTCGAAAAAGATATGCTTCAAATTTCATTACTTTATCAGTTCTTGACTTATAAAAGTTGGAATGCAAAAAATCGGGTCAAATTGCATCATGGAGAAAACGAGTTTAAAGTTTTAAAGTTAAATATAATATTATTTAAATGCATGCAACAAAAATAACCATATCTTGCGTACTAACTAAGATAGAAACAACATTCAAACGTCCTTTTAATCAGAAAAAAAAATGGAAAAGTTTGAATAGAAAGTAATGATTTAATAAAAAATGCAAAATTGAATGATTTTGTATCCCGGATCCCTTCTAGGTTTTGTTGTGAAATTTTCAATTAACTAAAACTGCAAAAGGATTCGCAAGTATATTTAACCGGAAAATGGCGTTATGAGTCGAATCTTTAAAGTTATTAATAACATCATATGAGTTCCGTTTGGCAAGAACTAATTCATACCAAGGCGCCTAAGGTGGTTAGATTCGCCACCTGCGGCACCTCACGTAGTACTCCACTAAACAACCAATCAGAAGTGACTGACTATTCGACGGATATAGATGCATATATACGGTCGGATTTTAATTGTATAGATAAAACAAATATATTTAATTTTCGTAGGGTTATAATGTGTCAATCTTTTAACTTAATCTCTACTAACAATAAAGCTGAAAGTCTGTCTATATCTCTGTGACGCGCATAGCGCCTAGACCGTTCGGCCGATTTTCATGAAAATTGGCACAAAGTTAGTTTGTTTGTAGCATGGGGGTGTGCACCTCGAAGCGATTTTTCGAAAATTCGATTTTGTTCTTTTTCTACTCCAATTTTAAGAAAATTTTACCAAGCAAATTATCACAACATGGTATACGGTTCCATATTATGATAAATAACGAAATTATCATAACGTGGAACCGTAACATGGGCAAACGAATGAATATAAGAAACTGGCGAGAAAATCATCATCCAATATTTGTAAATATAGAAAGGAACCTAATGACCTTTTCATTTTCTGCTACGGGCGAAGCCGTGCGGGTATCACTAGTAACCTCATAAAAATAAAAATTATGAACCTTTCTTTTAATTTGTACTACATTTCTTTATCCCTAGATGTTTCCCCCTTTTTTGTATAAAACAGTTAAAAGAATATCACGGCAGTTTCGACAGTTTTTGAAATTTTCGAATTTTACTAAAATGCGAATAAATAATCCATTGATATTCCAAATGGAAGTAAGAAAACATGGCACAGATTTGCATATCAGAGGATCTGAAAACTTAGGTGATAGTTTAGAAGATTTTGAAATCCCCAACAGTCGAAATTTCTTTTATGTTTCCTCCATAATCACCTTCCTAAAAGGCCTTTGGCTTAATTCCAAATTCACATTCAGGAGCAAAAGTTCTTTAACTCAAGTTACTTCAGTGGCTTTACCGGTAGTGCGAATCTTTTCTTCATTATTTATTTTGCTATTATATTTTTCTTTTTGGCTTTTGCACGTAAATGAATGGTAGTAGGTATTTAAAAGATTAAACTTTACCGAAAAGTTTGAAGAGAAGATATTTATTTTTCGCTGATACGAAATCGTTTGCGTGCCGATTACAACTATTTTAATCTTGAATATTTTTTTACTTGACTTTGCTCGGAATTTTATCATCAACATTATCTTTCGCTGCTCTGAGGCATATTCTGAGTTTGTTTTGGGGAAAAAATAGTTTGTTTTAAATAAATAAATCTGTTAGGACAGCATCTTTAGTTGTTTTGTGATGCTGAAATTATTTTTCGATGCTTTAATCAGAAGTGCTTTTGAACAAAATGTTATCTAACTTGGAAAATGAGCAATCAATTGAAAAGGTGGTAAGAGTAGATTTCTTTATCTCGTTATTTCAACCAGGATAGGTTATTTTAACCTACGGCTACATGTTGTGCATACGTAGTTTGTACTACGAGCGTAACGACAGCACCTTACGCTATGTAAGCAGTGTCCTTTTCTCACAATACACAAAAGAGGATCGTACAGTTGATAGGGCACTTAAATTTTCTTATGTCTTGTAGGGGAGATATAATTTTTACTTCCTTTTACAAAAAAGGAAGTATTGCATTCGCGAAAAAAGTTTTCACTCAAAAATCGACCTTAATTTCCATTTTATTCACCCCGAATGAATGTTGAGTCTTTTTTTTTTTTTTTTTTTTTTTTACCCGACTACACGTGCATATATACCTAAGATCGTGTAGACGCCCGAAATATCCATTTTGACGATGCCCGAGTTAATACCACGAGTTTTCTCGTGACGTCTATATGTACGTATGTGCGCATGTGTGGATATGCGTATGTATGTCGCATAACTCATGAACAGTAGGTCCTAGAAAGTTGAAATTTTGTACGTAGACTCCTAGTGATGTCTAGCTGTGCACCCCCTTTTTTTTGTTTTCATTCGGGTGTTTCTAAAGGGGTCTTTTGCCCCTGTTTGGGGGGAAATCATTGTTAATTTCGATGTAAACTCAAGTGGTGTTATCATTTGGTGGACACTTGGCGATATATCGCCAGTCTTTTGGTCGCCAAGTTTTATCGCCAACTTAGCGACAAATTTGGCGATTTTTTAAAATTTTTTTTTTTTAAATCTGATTTTAATTTAGCCACTGTTGGTGATATTTAGAGAATAGACTATTGAATCACATTAAAATTTGCCAGTATTGGGGAAATGACTCTAAACTGGAGTTAAAGGAAGTAATGTGATGCAAACTTTAGCTCTTTTTTTTTCTATACGGTATCACGGCTGCTACTTAAAACCAATAGCAGACCAGAACGTTCACTCCAAGTAAGACGAGCGATAAAACTGATTATCTACGAAGATTTGTTTTTCTCCTTTTATTGTTGTGTTAGTGTTGATTTAGTGCGTGTTTTCGTTAGTGATTTATACATTTTATACCATGTAAGTGTTTTCGTTTTGAATTTTATTTAAGATCGTGAATGAAATATGTATGACGGAAATAGTAGTGGGTGTAAATTTAAAATCAGTAAATAAATGAATTCATGATGTTTAAAGTTGGTTAGCATTAAGTGGTTATCATCAATTTATCATTTAGCATTATGTATCTCTGCATTTTTCTAAATGGGGTCGTTTCCAAAATTTTAAAAGTATTTTTTTCTGAAAGAACATGCTTAAAAACATAGAATCTGACCATTCTTAAAAATAATTTATTTAAGTTTCATATTTTTAAAAAATTACTTAAATCGTTGCGCTTTCATCGTTTACACTTCTGTCGTATGACATCACAAATGATGAAATGCCATTCAATGTTGCCATTCACAGAACAAAATATTTAATTTACATCTTTACTCACGTGTATTGGCAACGATATGGTTGATAGCAAACGTAGAGCGCAATTTTAATTCGCTGCTTGATTATCATAACGGGGAAACGTAGTAGAAAATGCGCCAAATTGCATCATTTGTGACTTCATAAAGACAACACCTTGTTTGAAAAATCGGACATTTAAAAAAAATAATTAAAAAAATGTGTTGGGAAAATGAAAGTATTTTCTGGGTCCATGTATTTTTTTTTTTTTTTTTTTGCTCATACTATCCATTTCAATGACTAAAAGTAGACTTTTGACTTAAGGAAACCACCCCATTGGACGCTTTTCTGCAAAACTTGGAAGTGAGAAAGCGTTCCCTTCTATTGACAACGTACTCAAGTGCCTAGTATTTGAAAATTGTTAAACAGACTTTTATTTAGTTACATAAAAAAATGTTCAATAATGTACTGATTACAAACTTCACTAAACAAGATAATGTTTGTTAATGCTTATTTGTTTTAAATGAAAAACCCCTGTTACTGCACATCCAAACTGCTTTAATGTACGAGTAAGTGCTGTATCTTCTAGTTTAAAATGATAATCAAAGACAGAAGGTTAGTAACTTCAAAATGTGAGATAAGCAAGATGCGTAGGTTTTTTTTTTTTTTTTTTTTTTTGAGTTTAGTTTAAACAAATATATTTTGTGGTTTTAAAATGCTTCGATTTTCATTTTTTTTCTTGTTTTTGAACTGCATAAAAATATAATATGTAAAATTATATTAGATATAAATAATATCTTTACATTCTGATCCTTTCACCTTCCTAAATGATAATTTTATAGTTCTTTCTTTCCTGCTAACAATGACATAGACATTGGTGAAAGCTTGTAAAAAGAAAACTGAATTAACTTAAACAGTGTTTAAAAAAAATTACCATTCTGAATTCAGGCACATTAGAACGGTCAAAATATATTTGACACGCCTAATATTTTTGTTTCTTGGTTAACCAAAAACTTTGACAAAATGCGATGCATGTATAAACAGAATTTTATACTCCAATTGACTGTACAATTTAAATGACAATTTGTATCTATCTTTACACCACTATTCAAACTTTTTTGCTTTTCGAGTTTTAAAAACAAAGAAGTAACAGATAACTCCTCCGAAATTTCAATAAATGTAGGCATCATTTCGAAAGTACCAAGTAAAGCTTCTTTTATTGCTAAGTTTTTTTGTAAATCACACATACATACATATCTAGTTTACCTTTCCATTGGTACGGAGTTGACCCTAAATTTCAGCAATAATTATATATGTTTTAAAAGCAGCTTCGCTTGATACTCGATAGGCAATTTTAGGCAGTTCCGGCTTCCCCGTACTCATTACAGATAAGCATTAAAACCTACTTTTTCTTTTTTTGCAGTAAAGCATTTTTTTTTTTTTTTTTTTGTTCCATCTGTTTCCGTTTTAGATTAATTTCTAATATACGAAATTGATGTTAGTCCTTTAAGAATTGTAAACTCTTACGAAGGCAGTGTGAGGAAAAATGAAGTAATTAAGATAACTAAGCTTTTTTGAAGCGAAAAAATTGGAAATTTGCTTTAAAAATTGCAATGCATAAAGAAATAACATTGTATTTCAATAATAAAACTTGCACTAAAACGTTGTTTATTTTTGGAAGTTAATTTGTGCCATAAAAAAATGGAATATTTTACCCTTTTTTTTCATGGGGCAAGGCGAAAAAAAAAAAAAGTTTACTAATGAAATATGTTCTATTAGATTATAAAAATATTTTTGATTAAATGAATGAGCAAATAAAGGGTTGAATGAATAAATGAAAAGAAAATGAAACAAAAAACGAATACATTAATTAATATATGAAAAAATATATAAATAATTAAAATATTGAATCAACAAAAAAATATGTAAAATAATGACTAAATAAGTGAATTACTAAATAAAGAAATTGAAATGAAATAATTAATAAATGAAGTAATTTAGTAAATGATTCACTGAGCAAACAAAATAAACTATTTCACTTGGCCCCAACCACTTTGCTTCGCACATAATCAACTAAATGTGAAAAATATTAAAATTGCAAATAACCTAATGTTAGCTAAAGAAATACTGCATCGAATATTAGAAGGTCCCAGTCAAAATTTAAAATGTTAATAGAAAAAACTTTATCATTTTATAATAACAAAAATGATTTTCAACTTGCACAAAGTATTACAATATGAGCATCCATTTTTGAAAATTGCCTATACTATCATTAAATTTAATATTCAGAGGTTTTTCTCTTGACTAAAATAGACTAAATGTACTAATATATAGTTAAACTAATACCAGGGACTTCGCTCGAAAAAAGAAGTGAATGTTTCACCATTTCACTTAGCCCTTCCATTTTATTTTGCCCCAGATTCCCCTACTTCACGATTTCAAAGCTTTACACAAGATTGATTGAGAACTTAATAAAAATTATACTTGCAATGATGAATCACACATTCTCTGAAATGCAATGGATTCAAAAGGCTAATGGAGCATTGTCAGTAATTGTCTTTATAATTGTTATGAAAAAATTACGTTAAAGTTTCATCCATTGTATGTTTCTGCAACGATGATTTCTCGAGAAACCACTGTAAAAGTCAAGAAATGTCTTCATTTTTCAACATCAAAGAAAACTTTGAAACCGCTTTAAGAGAAGTCATTGAAACGAATAACCTTCATTTGTTTCAGAACAAATCTACCGACAACGCTAATGGAAGCGCTCCCCTTTTTTAAGTCTCACAACATTACGGGATGTCTGTGCTTCGGTGAAGTTATTGCGCCGCAATTCGTCACAGAAGAAATCTATCCCTTTCCTATCTTTCAAAATTGTATTTTAACTCAATCTCCTTTGACGTAAACGTTTCCAATATAAGTGTGTGTGTGTGTGTGTGTGTGTGTGTGTGTGTGTGTGTGTGCTGCGCTTAATATGGTTAATATCTTTCTTAAAAAAACAATTGCACTGTGAGGCAAAAAAAAAAAAAAATAAAATACTGCAAAATGCTTCTGACACCAATCTCGCTTATTCTTATGTAGAATGATTACTTGAATCCAAATAATATCATCGTTTTTTCCCATCACCTCCCCCCCTTCGGATTTTTCCCCCCAGTTTTTGGATAGTTTTGTAGCCATTTTTATTTGGAAGGAAAGGGTTCATTTTATCAACTTTTCACATTATTCTGAGGGGCTACAGAGGAACAAAGTACAAAAGAATGAATATTTTGTAGCAAGTTAGATATTTATGGTGATACATGAAATACAAAGCCAGCTCACTCATTCCAGCCGAGGACTGCAGTTTCGTGCTTATTAGCACTCATCAGCCCGGCATAGGAAGTGACTGATCTGGAGGTGGAAAACCTCTTAAGGAAGCCAAGAGTGCCAAACAAACTGGTAGCTAATACAGAGTTAGCACAGACCAGACGAGTGACCGAAACAATGGTTGGTTCAACTCGAAGATTGAAGGCAAGGCATAGTATTTTAAGTGTTGTAGGGCGGTAACTTACTGAACATTTATGGTGATATTTATCTCTAAAATATCTTTTTAATCATTAGAAACAATCTTTGCTTTCTAGCAGTTTGTTTTGCAACTTTTTGCCTCATTTTTCGGTATAAAGCAAGAGTTTAGACCCAGATGTGTGACCCCAGAGCTAGTGGCGTGTTAAAAATAAACAAAAAACAAAATTCACGTTGCAAGGGAAAAAAAGACCTGATTCTTGAGAACCACCGCAAGCAAGTCGCAACGCAAATCTTCTGTAGAGAAGCGTCCTGTATTATTTAAATTAATTTAAGGTTCATTCAAAGATATAGTTAAGATAGAAAATGAAACTTAGGCTTTTAATAAAGCATTTAAGTATATTTATATGCACCGGCTCCACTGTTGGTTTGGTCTTGATATAGCTGCAATCACTGACAACCATAGATTTAAATAGTCGAGTTAACTTTCTGCGTCGCGCGAAAGATGCCTAGTACAAGCTCGGCCGCACCGCAATTCCTAGCTACCATTCTGCCTCTAAGGCGTTGGATATCGTTAAAGTGCAATTGTATGAAATAGTATGGAGCATAACCAATTGCTCTTTGTCAAACTTTGTGCAACAAATTGTTGAATAAAGAAAATAACTACATAATTTTTGATTTTTTTTTTTTTTTTTTTGAGCAATCACGATTGCTTATTGTTCTCACTTGACTGTTTTGATGTGCTATCATTTTATTTTCCCGCCAGCACCCTCTGCACTATCACCGTCGACCGGCTCCTCACGATGCTGCTCCTATAGCGAAAGCCGTCTCCAGGCTGCATCCATGTCCTACACACACAGGCATACATACACAACTGCACACACGCACACATACACACACAAACACATACATACACCTACACACAATCACATACACACACACACACACACACGAATACATACAGACACCTACAAATACAAACACACCTACACACGACTACCCACACACTCATCACACTCATGCCTACACACAACTACCCACACACTCATCACACTCATGCCTGCACACAGACACAAACACATATGCCTACACATACATACACATTCTCCACCACACACAAACTCTCATACACACAACTACCCACACACTCATACCTGCACACAGACACAAACACACATGCCTACACACACGTACACATACCCCCTACACACAAACACACATACCCCCACACACATAAACACACATGCCTACACACACACACGATTGCGAAAAACATAATTTGAATTCAAAAGGTCAAAATTCAATTTTTTTTTTTTTTTTTGTCACTTGCAAGGGTGACAATACAACAGTAAATTATTGCTGGTTCATATATATATATATTTTTTACATAATTCATTTCTTACCTTGCTTCATCTATGCGTTTATACAGCAGAATTACACATAGAGGACATTCCAAAGTACCTTCGTATTCATTAAGTTTATGCAGTACATTTTCATGAGTCTAAGTTGAAACTTAAAAACCGTGTTCAGAATTAATTCTGTACTCGATTCTGTACCCGGTACAGAATCCCGCACCTCCGTACTCTTAAGTTTAGTTACATGTGTTTTTTTTTTTTTTATCTTTTTACTTTTTTCCATATCTAATATATAAAAGAAAGTATTCGTTTCGTGGAAATTTTCGAATTTTGACGGATTCGAACGTTTTAAGGTGTTCTGAGGAAAATGTCTGTCTGTGTGTGTGTTTGTTTCCGTAAAATGTCTGTCTGTGTGTGTGCGTATGTGTGTGTGTCACACATGTGTGTGACCAGTTTTTTGTGGCCGCTCTACAGCAAAAACTACCGCGTGAAATCAAACAAAATTTGGTACACTTATGTGCCCCTATGTGAACTCGTGCCCATTCATTTTTGTCACGAATTCCTCCAAGGGGGTTGGAGCAATGGAACGTTTCTTGATCTATGCGTACCTGCTATTCCCCAGGAAGTAACAGGCAGAATCAAACAAAATTTGGCCCATATGTTGCTCTTAACATGTATAGGTGTTCATTCAATTTTGGTGTTAATAGCTCAAACAGGGGCTGCGCTATAGAACGTTTTTTTGTCGTCACTTATGTCTGCTATATCTCAAAAAATAATGAACGGAATCAAACAAAAATTTATCGACAAGTAGCCCTTAAAAGGTGCAAGAGCTGATTTTATTTGGGCGTCAAGAGCTGAAAAGGCGGTCGTGCTATCGAAAATTCATTGTTTTTCATTGTGAGTGCTATATCTCAAAAAGTAATGCTATGTTCTAGATGAAATTTGGAATAATTGTGAGCCTATATGTAAACACGCGTTGGTTTAATGTTGGCCCCAATCGCTCCAAGAGGTGCTGATTTTTTTTTTTTTTTTTTGAGCAATCACGATTGCCTATTGCTTTCATTTGACTGTTTTTGGCGTTCCTACGATTTTATTTTCCCACCAACACCCTCTGCACCACCGTCGACCGGCCGCCTCACGATGCTGCTCCTCTAGCGAAAATCGTCTCCAGGTTGCTTCAATATCTTACACTTACACGCATGCAAACACGCACGTACACACACACACAAACACATACATACACCAACACACACACATACACACACAAACACATACACACACTCAAACACATACACACACGCATACATACAGACACGTACACATACATACAGATACTTAGACATACACACAGACACGTACACATACATACAGATACTTACACATACACACACACACCTACACACACCTACACACAACTACCCACACACTCATGCCTGCACACAGACACAAACACACATGCCTACACACACATACACATACCCCTACACACAAACACACATACCCCCGCACACACATAAACACACACTTGTGATTGCGAAAAACATAATTTGAATTCAAGAGGTCAAAATCCAAATTATTATTATTATTTTTTTTTTTTGCGAATAAAAATTTTTAACTGTTGCCATCTTATGTTTGGTAACAAATAAATTTTGTAATTAATTCAAGCAAGACTTTTAAAATAACTTTCAATTTTTGCTCTTTGCTTTGCCTTTGCGATAATTTGGTTTCGCCTCAATAATGGGGAGGGGTCAGAATTCATAAGAAATATATAGGAGAAAGTTTCGTGCTCGCCACAATATACTAGTTAAGTGTGTCAATATATTGCAGTATATTTCTATGAATTTATAAATTAAAAACTTTAAAACGATATGGGTGCTTAATACTGCACCCGTAAGAGGGGGCATAAGTTTTAGTTAGTTAAGATATAGGAGAAAGTTTCGTGCTCGCCACAATATACTAGTTAAGTGTGTCAATATATTGCAGTATATTTCTATGAATTTATAAATTAAAAACTTTAAAACGATATGGGTGCTTAATACTGCACCCGTAAGAGGGGGCATAAGTTTTAGTTAGTTAAGATATAGGAGAAAGTTTCGTGCTCGCCACAATATACTAGTTAAGTGTGTCAATATATTGCAGTATATTTCTATGAATTTATAAATTAAAAACTTTAAAACGATATGGGTGCTTAATACTGCACCCGTAAGAGGGGGCATAAGTTTTAGTTAGTTAAGATATAGGAGAAAGTTTCGTGCTCGCCACAATATACTAGTTAAGTGTGTCAATATATTGCAGTATATTTCTATGAATTTATAAATTAAAAACTTTAAAACGATATGGGTACTTAATACTGCACCCGTAAGAGGGGGCGGATCTGAATACTGTGCAATTAAGAAAAAAAAAATAACAGAAATATTTTGTTTGTTTTTTTCATTTTTCCCTCAGGTTTAGCAACCCACCTCTCTCCATGGCCAAAAATTTAAGTTAGATATTTTCATCAGTTTATAATAAATTTGTAATCAATTTTCATATGATCAATTCGAATATAGACGCCAGTTATCACGTGTCCTAATCACATAAGTGCATTATGAGTACATTTAAATTCAAGTAACTGCATATGTGCTTATGTTATGCATGTGTTACACAATGCTTAGTTGTAAAAAGTAATATTTATACATCCCATAATAGAGTCGATTTTGCAAACTTTTTATGCTCCATGAATTATAATATACCGCTGTCATAAAAAATATTTTACCATTTATGTCAAATTGATTATCCAAAATTATTATAGCAATAATAAAGCTCGATTTTCCTTAGCGTGGAGCTATAAGAAGAAATGGCAGTCGTTCAAATAAAATCATTTAAAGGGACATTTTTCATAATTTTACGAGCAAATCTATCGGCTGTATTAAAAGAATTGATTCATTTTTCAAGTCACAATGTACTTAGAACTTCTTCAGGTTCATTCGAATTTTATGATCTTTAGCGGTTTTAGAAGAATATCTATTTCTTTTACTCAAGTAGAAGATCGTAAATGTTTAAGGAGAAAATTGCCCATTTTTATGTGTCCTAGTAAACCCTTAGGCATTTATTTAGACCTAGGAATTAAGCTTTTCGTTTAAGATTCTTCATATTATATGGTTTTCAAAAGGTAAGGTATATATAGTTCGGAAATTTTGCACAAACACATCAATATTAAGACAAAATGGCAGAAAGAAGTATTGAAACGAATATTTTTAGTTCAAATACTACCTCCGTTACCTATTATTGGTGAAATTTTGAATAAAATAAATTTTGAATGTTTTACAAAATGGAGTTAGGGTAACAATTTCAAATATTTTCCCAATGTGTGAACCATATGTTTTCTTCTGAAAGGCTAAAGAGGCAAAAAGTTCAAACCATGAACATTTGTAGCTAGGAGGGAGACCCATGGGTATTTCCTCCTAAAGCATTTTTCAAATCATTAAAAAACGCTATTTTTCTGAATTTCCTCTGATAATGCTTTTACGTATGCTTCGGTGAAGAACCAGAGTATCGATCTCCTCCCTATGAGACTTATCTCCAAAAAAATAAAAAAAAAAATCACGTTGTAAAATTTGAAAAAAAAAAAAAAAAAAATGTTGAAAGCGTCATAGGTAGCATGCGAATCGCACCGCAAACATTTAGTAAAGAACTTCCCGGTATAATGTATAATTGTTCAAGTTACGTTCACTGGTATAATTTCAAATAAAAACCAAATTGAGTGTGCGTAATGTATAGTATTTATGTGTATTTTTATTTTTTGGGAAGCACCGCTCCCAATGTTTATCACTATAACAAAAACTGATCATTTATAATAAAAAGGAAATGCTCTTTTTCAATAAAAACAATCTTTAATAAAAGCTTGGCTGAAAAAAACACAAAGTTCATCCTTGTTAGGGCACATATATGGCACAGTCTAACCACGTTTGATGTGAAATTGACAAACGGCAATTAAGACGATTCCATTTGAAATAAGGGGGAAGGGAAATTTTGATGCGTGGGTTTCGATCATTTTAATGCGATTCTTCCTAATTTAGAGGCCTTTATCATGTTTTACTTTACGGCAAACAGTTATCCTCCTGTGTGTGAAAGAGAGAGAGATCTTTCTTTCTTTCTTTTTTTTTTTTGAGCAATCACAATTGCTTACTGTTCTCATTTGACCGTTTTGATGTCCTTTGATTTTATTTTCCCACCGCCACCCTCCGCAGCATCACCGTCGACCGGGTCCTCACGATGCTGCTCCTAGAGCGAAAGCCGTCTCCAGGTTGCATCCTTGTCCTACACACACGCGCATACATACACAACTACACACACACAAAAACACACCTACACATACACACACATACACCTACACACACATACATAAACACATACACACACATACACACATTCATGCCTGCACGCAGACAAACACATATGCCTACACACATACACATATCCCTCCCCCCCACACACATTCATACACACAACAACCCACATACTTATTCCAACCCACATACTTATTCCAGCACACAGGCACAAACACACATGCCTACACACACATACACATATCCCCCACACACAAACACACATACCCCCCCACACACACACAAACATACACGCCTACATACACACACTCGTGATTGCGAAAAACATAATTTGAATTCAAGATGTCAAAATTCAAATTATTTTTTTTTTATTACCACTTAGCGCATTTACCCGTGTTTAACACAGGCGAACTTTACTGGTAAAGTTGCACATAGATGTGTCTGGCACTGGCGTCGTTGTATCTCGTGTTATTTTATTTTTAATGCACGTCTAAAATCCGTTCAGGTAAAAATGAATGGACTAGATTATAACTTAACTCATTTACTATAGATGGCAGAACTGTGAAGCATTTTTCTTGTGTGAACCACGCAAAGTTGTGTAAAATATCCATTTCAATCTTAGTTTTGCCTGAACACAAGAGGGCGCTTTTTACGTAAATGAACCACCGTGACCTTGACTGTTTGTTCTATTCAATCTCGTTTGATGTCTTTTTGCTTTGATTGTTGTTGTTCTCGGAAGCCCTTAGAATCACAGACGATAAATAAACGTAGTTGATTTCAGACAGTTGCCTCAATTTTTCTCAAAAGCAGTTCTTTGGTGGGAAAAGGTACTATATCCATTTTTATTGCCGAGTTAAATTTTTAATCGTTCTTACACTTGTTAATATGTTAATTTGATGTGATTTGTTTTTAAAAATGTGGAATTCAAACATGCAATGAACTCGTTTACACTGGCTTATAAAAAATTTTTTAGGCTTTTACTCTCCCTCTCCATTTGTTATTTCACCCCCACAGCTGAAATTACAAAAAATAAGTTACGTTATACTTATAGCATCACCTCAGAGCAACCGCAAGACATCTAACCGTAGAAACAACAGTAAGTTATCCTGCTTTTGTTTTGCGGCGACGATATCTTTATCTTTACTAATAATAAAGCGGAAAGTATCTCTGTCTGTATGTCTGTAGGATGTCTGTGACGCGTATAGCGCCTAGACCGTACGGCCGATTTTCATGAAATTTGGCACAAAGTTAGTTTGTAGCATGGGGGTGTGCACTTCGAAGCGATTTTCCGAAAATTCGATTTTGTTTTTTTTTCTATTCCAATTTTAAGAACATTTTCCGGAGCAAAATTATCATAAGATGGACGAGCAAATTACGAAATTATCATGACGTGGAATGGGAGAGTGAATGAACATAGTCAATTGGCGAGAAATTCGTCATCCATTTGTAAATACACAGGCGAACCGAATGGCCTTTTAATTTTCAACTACGGGCAAAGCCGTGCGGGTACCACTGGTATTAAATATTTAAAGAAAAATGCCTTTTTTTTAAAAAAAAAATATTCATGCTTTTATTGATTCAAGGCTTTTTAAAACCTTATTCCAGTTTTATTTTTCTCTTCTTGAAATGTGTTTTCATTGCAGTTTGCTTTTAATGTCCATTTAAAACTCGTAAAAAAAAAAGCATTCTGTCAACCCACAAACGATTTAAAACGTGTTCATATAGGATTCAGTCCTTGGATATCAGGGGGGGGGGCTTGAAAATCTGGAACGAAAGTCAAATAAAAACGGGAGAGATAGAGGAAAAAAAGAAGAAATAAATACATAGGAAGTACTGAGTACTAGGGAAACAAAAACGTCACGAATGTTTCAAGCAGAAGGCGAGTAAGCAAGCCTGGTGCCTATTTACATATCCAACGACCTGCAAAAGCCGATCTCCAAATAACAATACTTGGAAATCCAGACTTACAGAAAATTTGTTTATCTTTTGTCTCACTCCTCAATCTAGAAAGAGACTGGATGCATTGGAAATTTGTATTCAGCAGAAGAAACTAATTTTAATTCAAATTCTAATCGAAACTCTTTTTTCTCCTTCTCTTTCTTTGGTCACTTTTTTCTCGTTATTACATATAGCTGCGGATTTCTTTTTTCAAGAAATTTTTTTGGACACCACTTTTTTTTTTTTTTTTTTTTTAAGCTGGTAAAAAAAAAAAAAATTCTGGACTATCGGATGCAGGTTCAGGAGGAGTGTTTTAAAGCTTTGGGTACAATTTAAAATATTAAAACTTTCTATTGCTCTTGAAAATTAACAGGACAAAAAAATATATATTCAATTATACCGTATATACGCTTATTTTTGCAGGGTTGACATATTAACCACCCGTATTTGGAAAGGTTAGTATATGAGTTGTGGCGGGATTTGATGGTGGAAGTGGACGGATAGCCGCACGTGTGCCATTTGCAGTTTTACCAATGGCATGACACACAGTAAGCATCATCATGTACTGTAGAGAAGTATATTAGAAGTGGTGATTTTTTGATTACTACTCAAAACAAATATCTTATTTGGTTCTATTTTGGTCGACATGGTCCTGTTTCAGGTAGAAAGAAAAAAGATCTTTAGATATCATGCTTTAAAACCACTAATAGTATACTAAAAGCATAAAGAAAAAAAACACCTAGCCGACCTTCAGAGCGTTACAACAATGAAAAGTGTTACACTCGTGGAATCGTATATCTAAGAATCCACAAGGTGTTTAGCACTTAAACATGTAGCTGGGCATCGTTTTTTTATAAGATTATGGGAAAAGTCATGGACAGTGAACTTCTGTTAAGAGTGTAATGTAATATAATAATTAACACGTTTCCCTCCTTATTATAAATTGCTACGTGTTTCCTTTTTTTAAAAAAATCTCTTTGGCAATATGTTTTTATTAAAAAATAGCAATTGGAAAAGATTTTAGATTTTGCCTACTCAACAAATAACACGTGGCAAGAACTTTCAATTGGTTAACAAGCTTTTAACTTTTATCCCGCATTAATTTGTATATGCATGAAATTACAAGGAAAGTTTAGTCTGAATTGCCCCTTACGTGACCATGGAATCACCCAAATGGAATAACCGATTTCAATATGTAGAATAAACATTTTGTTT
This sequence comes from Uloborus diversus, assembly GCF_026930045.1. Classification (NCBI taxonomy): domain Eukaryota; kingdom Metazoa; phylum Arthropoda; class Arachnida; order Araneae; family Uloboridae; genus Uloborus; species Uloborus diversus. The sequence continues at coordinate 169,110,365 of NC_072736.1, read as the reverse complement.
GCGTACTCGAAACCAAAATGCCACCATAATAAAAATCTTTCGCCGCAAATTTTTAAAATCACTTGAATAGGTAAATCAGAGTTTCCAGAAATGAATTTTTCCCTGTTACCAGAAACTGTGAATCCAGCTCCCCCAAAAGATAATAAGAAGGGAAGGGAACAAGGAACACATTGATATTCTTAGGAAAGTGAGAATAAACTGTTTTAAGGTTCATATCCAATCGAGTAAACCACGTGTATGGTAGGTATGGTGAAACCTTAAATGTATTGTAATGTAATATCAAAAAGGTCCTTGTTATAAATTGCTACGTGTTTCCATTTCTAACAAATTCTCTTTGACAAAAAAATGTTAATTAAAAATATAAATTAAAAATGAAATTATTTTTTTTACTTAGCGAATCACACTTCAAGTGCTTACAAAAGAGTAACAAACCTTTGCTTTCATCCCGTATTAATTTGTATATGAATGAAATTACAAGGAAAGTTTAGTCTGAATTGCCCCATACGTGACCATGGAATTGCCCAAATGGAATAACCGATTTCAATATGTAGAATAAGCATTGTGTTTGCGTGCTCTAAACCAAAATGCCACTATAATAAAAATATTTCGCCAGAAATTTTGAAAATCACTTGAATAGCTAAATCTGAGTTTCCAGAAATGAATTTTTCCCTGTTACCAGAAACTGTGAATCCAGCTCCCCCAAAAGATAATAAGAAGGGAAGGGAACAAGGAACACATTGATATTCTTAGGAAAGTGAGAATAAACTGTTTTAAGGTTCATATCCAATCGAGTAAACCACGTGTATGGTAGGTATGGTGAAACCTTAAATGTATTGTAATGTAATATCAAAAAGGTCCTTGTTATAAATTGCTACGTGTTTCCATTTCTAACAAATTCTCTTTGACAAAAAAATGTTAATTAAAAATATAAATTAAAAATGAAATTATTTTTTTTTACTTAGCGAATCACACTTCAAGTGCTTACAAAAGAGTAACAAACCTTTGCTTTCATCCCGTATTAATTTGTATATGAATGAAATTACAAGGAAAGTTTAGTCTGAATTGTCCCACACGTGACCATGGAATTGCCCAAATGGAATAACCGATTTCAATATGTAGAATAAACATTTTGTTTGCATACTCTAAATCAAAATGCCACTATAATAAAAATATTTCGCCAGAAATTTTGAAAATCACTTGAATAGCTAAATCTGAGTTCCCAGAAATAAATTTTTCCCTGTTACCAGAAACTGTAAATCCAGCTCCCCCAAGAGATAATAAGAAGGGAAGGGAACAAGGCACACATTGATATTCTTCGCAAAGTGGGAATAAGCTAAGCCATTATTGATTTGCATATCCAGCGACCTGCAAAAGCTAGTTCCGACGTCAAAACATTTCAAATCCCGGACTGCCTGGATTTCTTTTGTGTTTCCTCCCGGACTGCCTTCGCAGAAGACATTGGCTCTATTCCAGAGCTGTATTCGGGAGAAGGAAACTCATTTTGATGCAAATTCCAATAGTGGTTGCTTCTGTGTCGGGGAGAATCCCAGTGAATAGATTCTTTTTTTTTTTTTTTTCCTTTTGCGTTTTTGCATTCCAAGATTCCCTTTCATTTAAAGAATAGCTTAGGTGTTTAACGCATTGTACCAGCAATAGCTTTTTTGTTAATATTATGTTGAAAAACCTTTCTGTATAATCGGTATCTTTTAATCTTTACTAATAATAAAGCTGAAAGTCTCTCTGTCCGGAGGATGTCTGGATGTCTGGATGTCTGTAGGATGTCTGTAGGATGTCTGTGACGCGCATAGCGCCTAGACCGTTCGGCCGATTTTCATGAAATTTGGCACAAAGTTAGTTTGTAGCATGGGGGTGTGCACCTCGAAGCGATTTTTCGAAAATTCGATTTTGTTCTTTTTCTATTCCAATTTTAAGCCCATTTTTCACAGAAATTTAATAAAATGGGAAGGAATCTTTATCTTTATCTTCTTTATCTTTACTAATAATAAAGTGCACAAAGTTAGTTTGTAGCATGGGGGTGTACACCTCAAAGCGATTTTTCGAAAATTCGATGTGGTTCTTTTTTTATTCCAATTTTAAGAAAAAAAACTATCATAAATTACGAAATTATCATAACGTGGAACCGTAACATGGGCACAAGCCAATTGGCGAGATAGGAAATTATCATAACGTGGAACCGTAACCTAGGCACAAGCCAATTGGCGAGAAAATTCACCATACATTTGTAAATATACAGGCGAACCGAAAGACCTTTTAATTTTTTCTATTACGGGCAAAGCCGTGCGGGTTCCACTAGTGAAAAATAAAATATATGAATAAATTGTTTATTACTAAAATAAAACTCTTATTTTTACAAAATGATAAAGTTAATTCAAGAATTATTTATTACGAATCGTGCCTACGTATAGGCGGCGGATGCACCAAAGAAAGTGGGGGTCAAATTAGATGCTTGGAGAGGCCGAGGGTAGAGAACATGGAAGCAACGCGCGTACAGCTGACATTTTTTCGGAAAATTAGGCTACATTCTTGTATTTGACGCATTATTAATTTACTGAATTTTGCTATTAAAAAAAATCGAGATTCCACATTAGACTCTCTCCTTCCCCCCTAATTCAAAGTTCCCTTTTAATTTTTATAAAAGAATAACATCAGAAAACTGCAAAACATGCACTTATTCGGGCAATTTTTTCTTTATACACGTAAATCGATTAACAATATCATTCTTGGGTGAATCGTTAATTTTGAACTTGGAAAAGTGAACAGGCGAGGACTGTTTTATACCTACTTTTTTAGTACTAGTTTTGGTCCATTAAATTGTGCGGTATGCATTTTTATGTATAATTAAGAGACGTAAATACAAAAACGTTGACTTTTTATTCCAAAACAAATTCTTCTAATTGCATTTTATCTTTGGCTCTCTTGACACTAATCGCGAGTTGAGTTGTTCGTATTATACATTTACTTTTGGAAGTGAAGGGGCAAATGCCCCCTTGCTCACTCGTATGAACCACCTATGTTCCTACATAAATATTGTTCTCTAAAACAGACTTTGAACTACTGAACACATAATAGCTAGTGTAGATTAGTGTGGTTCAAAAATACATGTAAAAAAAAAAGATTCTCCTAGATACCAGGACACCCCTCAATATTTTAAAACTTGGGGATAGCAATATACTGGAAGAATTTTAGCTTCCTATTTCAACTGAAAGAGGGTGCTCAAGCCCCTCCCCCAAACTTCATCAGTATGGGGAGGGGGGGGGTAAAAACATTGAAATAAAAAAAAACAATGCTACAAATTATAATATACCAGAATATTAAGCAAATACATTGCAATAAAATAATTATTTACAAAAAACAGCTGGGGGAATTAAATGTTTATAAATTTGTGACATTTTCTATGCTACGGCTAATGTTAAATGAAGGAGTCATTGAGCATCGTCTTAAAATTTGAGTAAGAAGCTAAAACTTTCAAAGCAGAATACTATTAGTAAGTCTAAAAAAGCGGGGGGGGGGGGGGTTCTGGACTCTAGCAGAAAAAAAGTTTTTTTTTTTTTTTGATCCACACCCTAGTGTACATTAGGCATCAATTTTCAGCAACTTTATTCAAAAAATGATTTTTGATATGCGTTACTAAATAAGTGTCGCGTAGACAAGTTTCTAAAAGTTTTCAAGATCTCAATTACACGTACATGCTTAAGCGAAGAGTGTGTAGCTCGATACTCTGTTATAATTAACTCAAACAAAAATTTCTAAAATCATACAACCTGCTTGTTCTACATCAAATGTAGAGACAATGGGAAAAATATTTTACTGTGAGATTTTTTTCCTGAACAATAAGTTGATTTAAACTATTATGAACGTTATTCAGCAAACATTTTAATTACTTGAAAGACTTATACGCAACATAGCACAGCTTGCCACGGCAATGTTACGGTGACGTCACAGTGAGTCGCAATAGTCGACTCGCAGTCATGTTGTTGTTACTTATGCCACTCGGAAGCCCAAGTAGTGATGCTACTCAATTTTAAGAGGGGTTACGGCTTCCGTTTTAATCGAGCGCCTATTTCTAGGTGGAAGTCCGATTTGGCTTAGACATCACGATAGATGGCAGCACCATCTACAGACAGTTCGATAATTTAGAACCAGATCGGAAGCCGAATAACTTTCTGGTCTAGCACCCCCAGAGGTATCGTTTCTTTTGGAGGACATTGTGACCACGAGCATATTTAACGTCGCCCAGTCACCATTAATGACGACGGTGGATCTTCGACCAGCGAGGATCGAACCCAAGACCCTCCGGTCACAAGTCCGATGCCTTACCGATCAGGCAACCACGGCCCACTCGCAGTCATAAAGTAGCAGAGTTGTGTTGTCCCACAGGAGTCACGCAGTAATACATTTGTGATATAACTCATGTTACTTCACTATGAGGTTGCTACAACAATTTTTTTTGTGACATAATGAGCACGTCACTGCAAAGTCACTTTGTGACGTCACCATTGACAGACATTCGTAAGTTGTTGAAAAGCTGTTGATGAATTCAGATATTTTTCGCGACCGTCAAGCCATGGGATACTTGTGTGATCATAACGCGACTCTCACATAATGCCCTTTTATTCACTACTAGTGATACCCGCACGGTTTTGCCCGTAATAGAAAAATTAAAAGATCTTTTGATTCGCCTGTATATTTACAAATAATGTATGGTGAATTTTCTCGCCAATTGGCTTGTACTCATGTTACGGTTCCACGTTATGATAATTTCGTATCTCGCCAATTGGCTTGTGCCCATGTAACGGTTCCACGTTATGATAATTTCGTAATTTACTCGTCCATCTTATGTTATTTTTGTTCTTAAAATTGGAATAGAAAAAGAACCACATCGAATTTTTGAAAAATCGCTTCGAGGTGCACACCCCCTTGCTACAAACTAACTTTGTGCCAAATTTCATGAAAATCGGCCGAACGGTCTAGGCGCTATGCGCGTCACAGACATCCTCCGGAGAGAGAGACTTTCAGCTTTATTATTAGTAAAGAAGAAAAACTAACTTACTAAAAACGTGATATATTTCATTGGCGTAAGAAATGCATACAAAGCGGGGCTACATTTCTAGCAAAAGAAACACAGTCATTTAGGGTATCTGAGCTATTCCGGATAACTTAGCGACACTGCAAAATCTTTAGTTTATTTGTCTTAGGAAAGTCCCAATGATGCATTCTTTTGGTGAGGTCATCAAATACGATTTCTGATCTTTATAATTCTAAAATATACTACAATATAAAATATACTATAAAAAAATTGAGGTGGTGAAGGTTATGTCGACTGGTTCAAAAATACTCTGAACGGCTGTGCTTCTTTTGCTAAGAATTTAACCTCGCTTTGTACACATTTCTTATCTATCGTATGTCCAGTAGTCTTCTTAAAAAATGTTTTTGATATTTAAAAAGGCTATATTTCGAGTAAAAATCCCCTAACATTGAAGAGAAATACATGAGTTAAGATTCTGTCAGTTTCCATAACAATTATAAACTGGTACCAGGTATGACTGTTTTTGACATTTCTTTTTCTAAAATATTTACTTCAAGCACATAACGTTCCGTTGAACTGTTTGTTTTGTGTTTAACATATTAGAGGCTCCATAAACTACACTATACCAGACAAAACTTTAACTAGTAGTGAATAAAATATGACAACGTATATAAAGTACAAATTGAGAATGGAAAAAGGTTAAAAAACCAGCAAACAGCTGTTTCGGCACTCTAAAATACAAGTGCCATCATCAGTGCATAAAAAACGAAGACAGGTTCACCCGACTAAAACACAGTCGAGGCGAACAATGGAATGAGAGACGAGTCGTAAAAGATATGAGAGCAGTACCGGAAACGATGACGTCAAGGTTACGTCAGAACTCAGAAGGACAGTTGCACCAGGAGAAAAACGTCACGGACAAAAAAATAAATCAAATAACAGACTTCCAAACATTAGGAAAAGGAGCTAGACAAATCATTGACGATTAAGTTAGCATTTTTCCATATGTAATATGACTCCCAAAAATCTAAATCATGAATGGACGAACACTCGTGAATAACTTTGGCGAAAGAAAAAATAAAATTATGACCGCAGGACCAACAATGTTGAGCAATAGAGGAGCGTTTGAGATCCTGTTTTTTGACGTAATTTTCGTGTTCTTTTATCCGGAATTTGAGGGATCGTCGAGTCTGCCCAATGTAGGCCAATTTGCACTGGCCGGAAACACTGTGAATGCCCCATTTGTCAAGGTTGTGAACAGGGTGTTTAAGCTGTGAAAATGTTAATTTATTAGCAGGAGAAAAAGTGACGGAAAAATGAAACTTTTTTAAGATTTTGGCAATTTTTAGACTGATTTTAGGAAAAAACTAGTAGTGCCGTGGAAGGAGGGCTAATGCTGAGGGGGCATTCCATGGAAAACGGTAATTTTATCTCGCACTTGACGCTTCATCTTTACTAATAATATGAAGCTGAAAGTCTCTCTGTCTGTCTCTCTTGATCTCTATGACGCTCATAGCGCCTAAACCGTTCGGCCGATTTGCGTTAAATTTGGCGCAAGTTAGTTTGTAGCATGAGGGTGTGCACCTGGAAGCGATTTTTGGAAAATTCAATTTTGTTCTTTTTCTTTTCCAATTTTAAGAGCATTTTCCCGAGCAAAATTATCGTAGGATGGACGTGTAAATTACCAAGTTATCATAACATGGAGCCGTTACATGGGCAAGCCAAATGGCGAGAAATTCACCATACATTATTTGTAAATATACAAGCGAACAAAAAGGCCTTTTAATTTTCTACTACGGGCAAAGCCGTGCGGGTACCACTAGTACATTTCATAAAAAATAATAATTTAAAAGGATGATGAACAAAATTTTGTTGCTTAAGAAATCGCAAATGCATGTGTGGCTTCTTTAGCAAAAACTTTCTTCAAAATTTATTTATTTTTTTTAATGAAATATAGGAACCGTCACGTGCGGGACAAAATGACCATTTTCAATGGAATGGGCATATACATATTTTTTTCAATGGTTTGAATAATTATTTCTAATTTAATGAGATATGTTTCCTTTACCATAGCTTTCAAAATCTGCAATTAGTTACGTCATTGCTGTATTAATAGAGCAAAAATATTAGCTTATTCATGAGCAAGTTACCAGAGGTTGACTTTGGATGTCACGTGACGCATGTAAATAATTTTTTTTAAATAACAAAATTGTTTAATAAAAATATTACTGCTTCAGGAGTATCTTTGTATCAAATGTAAAGATTACAAAAAAATGCTTACCCCTGTTTCATTAAAATATTAAGAGATGTGACGAAATGTTAATGAAATTTAAGCGTATTTTTGTCCCGCACGTGAGGATGGATTACCCCTGAGGGTTCCCACACTGTAAAAAAAATCCGTAAAATTTACGGAAAAAAACTGTCAGCCAGGACGCCAGTTTTCTTTCGTTTATTTTACAGAAATCTTCCGTATTTTTATTATTTATTCAAGCTGATTTATTATTTTATGAAGATTAAAAAATGAAACTATACTTTCATAAATACATTTCAATATTTACTATACTACTACGAAACACATGTATACAAAGGTAAATTTCCGAATATGCCTCTGTAACAGATGACAAAAAAACATAATAATAAAATATTGATTAGGATGCAATGAAATGGAAGTTGCAAACGATTTAAGACTTACTCGCTTTAAATAAATATCAGATGAAAAACTCGAGCACGAGAACCAAAATCCAAACACGCGGTCGAAATTTCGAAGATTCGAAGAAAAACAAAGTATAACCGGTTACAGATTCAAAAAAACAGAGAAATCCTTTATTTTATTACGAACAGTTTTTTTCTGTAAAAAATACGGATAACTTCTTCAAAATTTACAGTTTTTTTTTACAGTGCAGTCGAAACGAAGTTTTTCGAAACATACGTTCAGGAACTTATTTGCTTGAAAAACCCCTGTTCTGGAGAAAAAAAAAAAAGAGCCTTTATACACGCAACAAAATGGTGAAACCACAATCTCTAAAAACTCTGTCGATGCGTTATTCATCCATCAACAAACACTTAGAAAAATATGAAATAAATTGCCGGGATTTTCTTCCAATTCTCAAGGGACTCAAAATCCTGATGAAACATTTGTCCCTTGATCCTTGCGGGGATTCGCCTGTCCTACCTTAATAACAAAAGATAAATTCATTTTATCTCATGAATGCTTCGGTCCTTCCGATTAAAATCCCACATCAAAAACCTTATCGAGTTATAACATTTATCTCTCGAAATTAAGGGGAAGCAATGTATTACATCTGTAACCAACCAAAAAGTTAATTTAATAGAGGATATGACTATCCCCTGGGGGAATACTTCATGTTTCTTGATGTGGAATGTGCCCGTATGTGAAACGAAACTTTTCAATGTGCTAAAAATATTCTTTTAAATGATGCCTCCAGAGTATACAGAAAGTATGCTGCGAATTTCATTGTTGTGGTAACATAAAACGTAAAGATGTTTATTTTGTTTTTCTGGTTATTCTTTATTTTATTGAGCAATCACGATTGCTTATTGTTCTCATTTGACTGTTTTTGATGTTAGCTGATTTTATTTTCTCAGCGCCACCCTCCGCACCATCACCGTCGACGGGCTCCTCACGATGCTGCACCTATAGCGAAAGCCGTCTCCAGGTTGCGTCCGTGTCCTACACACACGCGGATACATACACGCACACACACACAAACACATACATACACCTACACACAAACACATACATAAACACATATGCCTACACACACATACACATACCTCCCCATACACACATTCATACACACAACTACCCACACACTTATGCCAGCACACAGACACAAATACACATGCCTACACACACATACCCCTTACACACAAGCACACATACCCCCCATTCACAAACACACGCCTACATACACACACACACACTCGTGATTGCGAAAAACATAATTTGAATTCAAGATGCCAAAATTCAAATTAATTTTTTTTTATTTATTTTTATTTTGCATTAATTGTTACGGTGATAAATGCATTTTTGCTACTCTTTGAAAAAAAAAAGAACGTATTATCATAATTACATTTTAGTGCTTGTAATTATTTGCTTTTTGCAATTTAAAAATCCAAATCGTTCTTTATTTAGTGTTGGAAAGTTGTTTTTAGTAGTTTAACAATCATAAATGTTTGCTAGCTTTTCGCTTCAAACATACACATCGTCCATTTTAAACGATTGAGATTTGTAGAGGACTTTGACGTTTACAAAACGTTATTTAAGTATGTATCCTTTAGTGTTAAATTAGCATTAGGTTGTTTTTTTAAATTGACATAATGTATAAAACCGACAAATTTAAGGCAAATATGTATCCCAAACTTATAGGCGAATTTGCTCCAAACGAAATATGTTAGAAAAAGTTCTTGACGAAGAACATGCACAGGTTGCATGTACAATAGTTTGTTAAATGTTGAACAGTTCAAAAAATAAAACTTGACATCAGCGCCTACGGGGAAACTTAAGGCAAATATAGATCACAAACATAAAGACGGATTTCCTTCAAACAACCTATGTTGAGAAAGGTTCTTGATGAAGAACATGTATAAAAAATCTTTTTTTATTATTTCAACAGTTTTTTGATCAGTTTTGAACAGCTCGAAATCCCTTAACATTAGCGCCTATGGAGAGACTTCAAGTCAATATAGATCCTGAACTTAAAGATCAATTTGTTTCAAACAAATTTTGTTGGAAAAAGCTCTTGTTAAAAAACATTTATTGAACAGATTTTTTTCGACTTAGCTATCTTAACGATATTTGTGGAACAATTGAACAACAATGACAACACAAAAAAAAAAAAAAAAAAAAATTTCGGCACCAAAAATTTTTTTTTAAAATGAGCAGATTCTAGATACATTCCCAGCTTTTGGTTTCTAGAAATAGAAAAAAATATATTAATTATAAAATCGAAATACCATGTTACGTAACATTGACTCAAGTCAGAGATAAATATGAGTGAATCAAAATGAAATGAATTCCAAGCGTGAATGTTTTTACCAAAGATGCGGAATGGAAAAATAACCAATTCCCAACTCTGACGCCAAAAATTTTAGGTCCTACGACTTCGACTCCTGTACTCCAAAATCACTCCGACTCCCACTCCACGATCCTACCCCGATTCCGCAGCTTTGGCACAAATACAGACTCGAAAGAAGAATGACCAACTACGATACTTTGAAATTAAAAGCGGTTGACTCCCGCCTCCGACTTCAACTTCTCAAGCTGAGATTCTAAAGGGGCTGCGGAGTCGTAGAGATAATGACCGACTCCGGCCCTGACTTTTGAATTCTGGAGTTTTAAGACGTCCGACTCTGAAATCTTTGCCCCAAAATCAATCTAACTCCGACTCCACCGCTTGAAATTTTGAATCTTCGACTCCCGACCCAGGTTTCTTTACCCCGAAATCAGTTCGACTCAGACTCCGCATCTCTGGTTTTTGCTATGAAATAATGATTGTTGATATGATTTTTTATTTTCATTCTAAAGTTTTAATTTATTTATTTTTGGCAACGGGAAATAAAGGAAGATTCGGTGTGCTTTATTTTTTAACAGAATGAAAGATCTATGCGGACGATTTTCTTCTTTTATGAACATACATTTTTTTCAGAGGACATTTTATTACTTTTTATTTATTTTTTAAAGTGTACTTATTAACTTTCTTATTCTTATTTGATTTTAAAAGCAGGGGAAAAGTAAATTCCAACGTGCTTTATTTTACCCGGAAGAAAGAGCATAACAAGCGATTTTTTGTAATATCCCAATGTATTTATTTTTAAGACCCTTTTTTTTTTGTTTTGAGCATTTTTTGAAAGCAATTAAAGATTATTTTTATGGGAAAATGTATTTGCTGCATTATTTAAAAGGTACTACTACTTTATTTGTTCATTTTTTATTCTTTACGAATCTCTTACAACAAATGAGTGAGGCCTATTTAGCTTTCGAAATCAGCTTTAAATGCTGAAAATGTATATTTGACATAACTAACATTTTTTAGCTAATTTAGAGAAGATGGAATTTAGAAAGTCGACACTGGTGTGCAAAAATTAAGGACGAGACGGTTTTTTCAATATAACTTTGTACAAAAGCTTTCCAAATCAACACATTTAATACCGTAAGATCCCCAATACGTAAGGACATGTGTAATGTAAGCAACACTTACTAAAAGAGAAATCAGAGGAATAAAAAGAAGCCTTATTGAAAAAGTAGCATGGAGCGCAATGCGACTGAAGGCCGAAACATCCCTGTGATGGGTGTCCAGCAAGAAACATCCGGTCTTTAGTAGGGGATATGATCTCCCCCGACTGCTAGGCAGGTTTCACAGCGTCTGCCCATGCTGAGAATGAGGGTGTCAATGAGTTGTTGAGGCATTGCTGCCCATTCGTCTTGCAGCGCCAATCGAAGCTCCCGAATCGTTACTGGTGGTAAGGTACGAACTGCCAAGCGTCTGCCTAGAAAATCCCATACATGCTCGATGGGATTGAGATCCGGAGATCGTGCCGGCCAATCCATACGTTCAATATCCTCACTCTCTAAGTGCTGTTCGGCAGCTACTGTGCAATGACATGGAGCATTGTCGTCCATGAAAAGGAACTGCGGACCCATAGCGCCTCTAAAAAGACGCACATATGGAAGAAGAATCTCGTTACAATAACGAGTCCCGTTGACTGAACCTGCGTCGAAGATGTGAAGGTCTGTACGACTACCAAGCATGATGCCTCCCCAAACGAGAACACCGCGACCTCCATACCTGTCCCTTTCAATGATGTTCGAGGGATGATTGCGGCTTCCCCGCTCTCTCCAGATGAGTATGCGATGAGAATCGCTACTCAGACTGAATCTGCTCTCATCTGTAAAGAGTACTCGTCCCCATTCATTGTCTCTCCAATTCCGGTGTTCCCGGCACCACAGAGAACGCCTTCTCCGATGGGCAGGCGTTAGAGGTACACACCGTATAGGGCGTCGTGCAAACTGACCACCACCGTGCAGTCTTCTGGCCACGGTAAAACGCGATATCGGTCGTCCAGTCGCCTGTGTCTTGTGTCTAGCGATTTCTCCCGCAGTCTGCCGCCTGTTTCTTCTGGCCTGTTAGACAATATACCGGTCATCTGCGGGTGTGGTTCCTCGTGGACGACCACCGTCTGAACTGAACCCCCGGATAGCTGTTCCTGTAGTTTGAAATTGTCTCCAAAGTCATGAAACGATGCTGTGAGCAATTCCGAACTCTGCAGCCTCACTTGTCACACTGCGGCCTTCCTCCAACTTCCCAATGATTCGACCTCGGGTAAAAGCATCCAGATGTCGTCTAACAGATTGATTATTCGCCATTTCTCGCTGAGGCAGCAACTCGGTGTGATTTTAAACTGCTATACGACGTGCCATCTCTTTGCCAGAAATACTGATCTTACGCCGACAACATGCTTTATACTACTCAGACACTCCCACATTACGTCTGCCTGCATATCTGCGCATGTGCTACCGTACATCACCTTACTTAATCTCCTGATTGGTCTTTCTGTCCGCTCTGCCTCTTCGTTCAGCTGATATGCTAATTTTTCGACTTCGTCCTTAATTTTTGCACACCAGTGTATGTTTGTATTCGGTAAAGTAGGCTCGTTTAGCTCTGGACGGAACTTTTTTTTTTACCATCAAAGTCTATGAACGAAGTCATGCAAAGCGATTCTTACAGTTATGTGTTGAAAGTATTCTTTGCATCTTTTAGAAGCAGTATTGTGAGCAAAAAAAAAAAGCAAACAAATTATTTTAATACTAGGGTTGACCGGGGCACGTTTACGCAGTGCCTTTTCTTCGAAAAGAATTATAACTGGAGAGCCAACAATCTTAACATATTGATGCCGCTCCCTAGCTAATATTCTCACAATTTTTTGAGCATCAGTCGAGCTTCTTTCTAGCATGCAGAAAGAATAATCTGTTTTCTACCAAGTTGAGTAAATTTTGTGTCGAACGTTTTGAAGCTTATTGTGAACAAATAATACTTACGACCAAACGGCACGACCTTGAGGGTCACGGATTTGACAAAATTCTAGCTACAGGTAGTACATTCCCACTAGGTATGACCACAGGTAAAACGGTTTGACTGCATAGGCCCTAGTTCGGCTGCAACGGGGGTCAGAAGTTGATAATTTGGACCCAGGATGCAACGGAGTTTTCTTTAAAATTACCATTTTTATCCATTTTTCTGCTACTGTACTGCAGTATGAACCATTTGCATGCTTACCTTCGAATTAATTATGTTGGATACTAATTTTTAATAAGCGGTTCTCAAATTTAAATTGGTTACTACTTTTCATTTCAATTACTTAAATGCCAAAATAACATAGTTACAGGATATTTATCGTTTGCAAAAAATGAAACTAATTATTTTCATTTTGTATTAATCGTATGCTAGTAAAAAGTATTTATCGTTTGCTAATAAAAACATTTACTTTAACTGGATATTTATCGTTTGCTATCAAAGATACCCCACATTGATAAGCAAAAATGGAGAGAAGAAAAAGTTCTGATTTATTGCACATGGCACACACAGAAAAAAGAAAAAAAATACAAGATCGTTTCGACTTTTCAAATAAATTAGATAGTGCCCATGATAAATACGTGTTCTCCCTTATACTCAATTTACTAACAAAATATGCCAAAGGTGTTGGGAGGTCGAACATAGTATCGAAGTCTGAAATTCCAAAGGAAACGCCATTGCATTTCTAGGGCCAAACTAGCAGCTTTGGGCCCTCGTTGCAGCCAAACCAGGACCTATGCAGTCAAACCGCTTTACCTGCGCTCATACCTAGTGGAAATGGACCTATACCTAGAATTTTGTCAAAATCCGTGACCCTCAAGTTCGTGCCGTTTGGTCGTTAGTTCGAAACAAACAAATATATAAAAATTTGCAGAATTTTATTCTTTTTTGAGATTTGTATTTGTATGAATTGAAAAGTTATTAAATTTTTTCGCACGTTAAAAACAAATCCAAACTTGGCGACGATGCAAGTTTACGCGTTAAACGTCGGAGCACATTTACGATCGTTTTTAACTGTGTCTTACTTAAACATGCCCCTGACACTTTTTTCGCTCCAAACTGTCTCAAACATTTCTAGTATTTTTCGGCTGTTTAGTTTTAAAAATGAGCATTTAATTTTTAATTAAGTTGCACATTCGTATCTCATAGCTTACAATCATATAGTGCTGTATTCATGCCCCTTCAGCTTCAACTTTATACACTATTCAGTCTGTAATAAATTTGTTTTATTTCAACGATGGTAAGACATCATGTTCAAAACACTAACAGAACCACGTTAGGTGTCAAAATAAATATGCGTAAGTCCGGGGCAAGTTTACGCAACTGACTTGAACTCAGCATTATTTTTTCCCACGGTTAAAAGCACAAGCTGAGCAACAACTGAATATACCAATTTTGACTACATTAACTGCTTCATAAAACCGCAATGTCAAAAATGTCCTAAGTTAAAACATAAAAATTAGAAAATTCATTGAAAAAATAATAGTTTAAAAAACTAAAAAAACACGCTTTGGTAGCAAAATGAACTAAAAAGTGAAAAATAATCTTTGGATGATAGTAGTTGACCAATCACTTAATTTTAATGTAATACAAAAAAGCGTGGGGTGCTGTCTATTTACATTTTTGCTTGGACAACAAATGGAAGAAATTCAAGACAACTGATAAGAAGCCCCCCACGCTTTTTTGTATTACATTAAAATTAAGTGATTGGTCAACTACTATCATCCAAAGATTATTTTTCACTTTTTAGTTCATTTTGCTACGAAAGCGTGTTTTTTTAGTTTTTTAAACTATTATTTTATTTTTCTGTTTTTTAGTCTTTTGTTGGAGAATTATCAGGCAAAGTTTTTTTTATTTTTTTTTGTGCGGTATATGAAAATTTGAATCAGATTGGGACTTAATTGACGAAATTATTTATGAAACGAGTGCGAGGTAATATCTCAAAGTTAAGACAAGGGCACCCCGATGGGAAGCTACTGTGAGTCATCGATTTATGTTTGCGGAAATCATATTTATATTAATTTGAAAATTTGAGATGCATTTGAATAAAAGTTTTGTTCAACAATGGTCTCATCAGCAATAAATTTCCAATTGAAGGCTCACCTAAATTTTGGCATGAAATTAGTTAAAAACAGTTATATTTCATGTTCTAATTACCTTGGAACATTGGAACAAATTTTGTCTGATGCAGAAAAATTAAAGGTTTTTGTAGATATTTTTAAATAATTTTTGCGAGTATTTTTTAACGTATTTTTTTTAATTTTTCCTTTTTCACATTGTTGTATTTATGCCAAAATATTGATTAAAATTGGAGGAAACTCACAATTAAAAGAGTTAATTAATTAATTTGATTATAGAATATTGCATTGTCATCGGGTGTGAGGTCGCGTGCCAAATTTCAAAAGAATCCGATCGCAGGAAGTGGGTGAAATTTGAGCTGCAAGATTCGATTACAAGATACCATACATACATACAGGTGAAGCTAATAAAAGCGTGTTAAAAAAATCCGCGTAAACGTGCCCCAGTCTATCCTACTGTTAAATATACATTTAGCTGCTTTATCAATGGTTTTACACGGAAGTATAAAAAAAAAAAACAGAAGAAGAAGAAGAAGAATCCTTTGACGCGTTAAGAAAATATTTGCAAAATGTAAAACTGCTAAAAAATATTTTTTTTTTTTGAAGAAGAAAAAATAGTTCATTTCCACATTTTGGTAGGAGTAAAATTGGTCGAACAATTATGATGTCATAAAAATTATTTACACAATGAATAATAATGCTCAAACTGCAAAGAAAACTCGGAACAGTTTCAGTATTCCTTAGTGGTTTAACTTTCAGGAAAATTCTAATTGTCTTTTGAATTATATAACACTACTACTGTTCCCACCGAGGCAAATGAAAACAGAAAAATACCAAAGTAACGTGATAAATAAATTATGTACGTTAAATGGAGATCTTAGAAAATAATGAAATGCAGTTCTGTTTCTTTAAAAATAACATTATCTGAAATATATCTTTATTTAAAATAGACTGAATGTCTTAGCCTGCAATGTAATATTTAAATATTATTACTTTAGACGTTTTTAAATGCTTGGATGTGAACGTTCATCTAATATAAAATATATATATGTAGATGTTTATTGCTACCATCAAACTTTCTTAAGCAATTTATTTAATGTTTTAAAGGGAGTTTACCTTAATTTAAAAAAAAAAAAAAAAAAAATAGGAACTCAAAGTTTTATAACTTGCAGTGAAATATTAATGTGAGCCAAATATAACTTAAAAATAGATTACTTCGGTAATGTTTTCGAGAACTTTAATTCAGCTCAAGCTAACTTATCTTTATTTCTTTATACTGCTCAATGAAACGTCACATTGGCTATGTGCCACAACCATCAACAAATCAATCTTTCAGAAACAAAGCATTCAAAAACTAAAAAGATATTATTCTTCCATTCTTTTGCTTGCTCATAACTAATGGTATAATAATTCAATAGTTAAGTAAATAGTTAGGAAAAGAAAGCAAAGCGTTTCAATTTTGTTTATTTAGAAGAAAAACACTAAGCTTTTGAAAATATTTTAAAATGTTAAATAACATCGTGGAAGATCTGAATCCTTTAATATCCTTAATATTAAGTGAAAAAATTAACCCATTTTACCGTAATTTTTGCTTGTGCAACATTGACAAGTTTTTTTAAAATTGATTTTCAATTGGGAAAGAACCCTTCCCAGTAAGTCAAATCAGTTCGATTGGACGTCTATGGGTAAGATGTTTGTTCGGTAAGATGTTGATTGTGCAGATTCAAATACTTTTAGAGAAGATTCCAAAAACAAACAATACGAAATGATGAAATATATTGTAATAAGTCTACTTTTTCTTTCAAGTGTCCATGAAAAAATGATGCACCCCGTTTAAAAAATACGTTACATTTATTTGCGCTATTTACAAATAATCTGTACAAATGCGAAAATAACCAGAAATTAAGCAAATGCCGTTAAAAAATCAAACGCAACGTTAAATTTTTTTTTATTTTGAAGTAGGTTAAAGCGCTGAAACAAAAACCATAGCTTACACAAAGCTCAGCAACAGAGGTAAACAACTGAATACAAACACTGACAGCCAACTGTAAACTAGCTATTGTCCTCAGCGCAGCTGATATTTGTATTTTTCATCGTAAAACTGATCTGGCTCCCCATTTTCAAAATACGTATTTGACAGCTAAATGGTAACACATTTAGTTACATCCTTTAGCATTAATGCGAAGCTAAGAACTATTTAAAGGTAAATATTAAATAACTAATAGTAACTGAACCCTTGTATTTTTCCCTAAGGAAAATTTTGTAAAGGGCTTCATGTAAGAAGGCATAGCAAAATCCTTTACAATTAGATACACCATTTTTACAATGAACGACACATTTGCATCTTTTGTAAAGGAAATGCGGCATTATTCCAGTAAAGTCTATTAGGTTTAAAATGCCGTCAGATGATGCCAAATTTGGCAAAATTTAGCGATTTCTCGCCAAAAATTAGCTGCTAACAAAGATGCCAACTTCACGATATATCTTCTGTCTCTCTCCATACTATTATATGTTAAAACAATTGAAAAGCAGGAGACAAAACATGCAACTAATGCTTTAGAAAAGTAAGGTAACTTTCAGTTAAACATTATTAAATAAACGCCAATTTCAGCAAGATTACAACAAATACAAAATTCAACACACATAAAATATAGATAAAAACTATTTAGGAATGTTTAACAACCTAAAAATAAAGAATTAAATAAAAATAAGAGTAGAGAAAAATGCTTGCATTCATTATCTAAGAATTTAGCAATACATCTGGCTATATTCAGCTGTTGCTGAAAGCTCTTAAATTGGCCGTTAATTTTTTTAAACACTGCGTCTTTTAGAAGCAACATTATAAAGGTAGCTTTATCTTCACGATATACACTGGTGTGCAAAAATTAAGGACGAGACGGTTTTTTCAATATAACTTTGTACAAAAGCTTTCCAAATCAACACATTAAATACCGTAACATCCCCAATGCGTAAGGACATGTGTAATGTAAGCAACACTTACTAAAAGAGAAATCAGAGGGATAAAAAGAAGCCTTATTGAAAAAGTAGCATGGAGCGCAATGCGACTGAAGGCCGAAACATCCCTGTGATAGGTGTCCAGCAAGAAACATCCGGTCTTTAGTAGGGGATATGATCTCCCCCGACTGCTAGGCAGGTTTCACAGCGTCTGCCCATGCTGAGAATGAGGGTGTCAATGAGTTGTTGAGGCATTGCTGCCCATTCGTCTTGCAGCGCCAATCGAAGCTCCCGAATCGTCACTGGTGGTAAGGTACGAGCTGCCAAGCGTCTGCCTAGAAAATCTCATACATGCTCGATGAGATTGAGATCCGGAGATCGTGCCGGCCAATCCATACGTTCAATATCCTCACTCTCTAAGAGCTGTTCGGCAGCTACTGTGCAATGACATGGTGCATTGTCGTCCATGAAAAGGAACTGCGGACCCATAGCGCCTCTAAAAAGACGCACATATGGAAGAAGAATCTCGTTACAATAACGGGTCCCGTTGACTGAACCTGCGTCGAAGATGTGAAGGTCTGTACGACTACCAAGCATGATGCCTCCCCAAACGAGAACACCGCGACCTCCATACCTGTCCCTTTCAATGATGTTCGAGGGATGATTGCGGCTTCCCCGCTCTCTCCAGATGAGTATGCGATGAGAATCGCTACTCAGACTGAATCTGCTCTCATCTGTAAAGAGTACTCGTCCCCATTCATTGTCTCTCCAATTCCGGTGTTCCCGGCACCACAGAGAATGCCTTCTCCGATGGGCAGGCGTTAGAGGTACACACCGTATAGGGCGTCGTGCAAACAGACCACCACCGTGCAGTCTTCTGGCCAAGGTAAAACGCGATATCGGTCGTCCAGTCGCATGTGTCGTGTGTCTAGCGATTTCTCCCGCTGTCTGCCGCCTGTTTCTTCTGGCCTGTAAGACAATATACCGGTCATCTGCGGGTGTGGTTCCTCGTGGACGACCTCTACTGAATCCCCGGATAGCTGTTCCTGTAGTTTGAAATTGTCTCCAAAGTCGTGAAACGATGCTGTGAGCAATTCCGAACTCTGCAGCCACACTTGTCACGCTGCGGCCTTCCTCCAACTTCCCAATGATTCGACCTCGGGTAAAAGCATCCAGATGTCGTCTAACAGATTGATTATTCGCCATTTCTCGCTGAGGCAGCAACTCGGTGTGATTTTAACTGCTATACGGCGTGCAATCTCTTAGCCAGAAATACTGATCTTACACCGACAACATGCTTTATACTACTCAGACACTCCTCCATTACGTCTGCCTGCATATCTGCGCATGTGCTACCGTACATCACCTTACTTAATCTCCTGATTGGTCTTTCTGTCCGCTCTGCCTCTTCGTTCAGTTGATATGCTAATTTTTCGACTTCGTCCTTAATTTTTGCACACCAGTGTATGTTTGTATTCGGTAAAGTAGGCTCGTTTAGCTCTGGACGATCGTTTTTAACTGTGTCTTACTTAAACATGCCCCTGACACTTTTTTCGCTCCAAACTGTCTCAAATATTTCTAGTATTTTTCGGCTGTTTAGTTTTAAAAATGAGCATTTAATTTTTAATTAAGTTGCACATTCGTATCTCATAGCTTACAATCATATAGTGCTGTCTTCATGCCCTTTCAGCTTCAACTTTATACACTATTCAGTCTGTAATAAATTTGTTTTATTTCAACGATGGTAAGACATCATGTTCAAAACACTAACAGAACCACGTTAGGCGTCAAAATAAATATGCGTAAGTCCGGGGCAAGTTTACGCAACTGACTTGAACTCAGCATTATTTTTTCCCACGGTTAAAAGCACAAGCTGAGCAACAACTGAATATACCAATTTTGACTACATTAACTGCTTCATAAAACCGCAATGTCAAAAATGTCCTAAGTTAAAACATAAAAATTAGAAAATTCATTGAAAAAATAATAGTTTAAAAAACTAAAAAAACACGCTTTGGTAGCAAAATGAACTAAAAAGTGAAAAATAATCTTTGGATGATAGTAGTTGACCAATCACTTAATTTTAATGTAATACAAAAAAGCGTGGGGTGCTGTCTATTTACATTTTTGCTTGGACATTAAATGGAAGAAATTCAAGACAACTGATAAGAAGCCCCCCAGGCTTTTTTGTATTCCATTAAAATTAAGTGATTGGTCAACTACTATCATCCAAAGATTATTTTTCACTTTTTAGTTCATTTTGCTACCAAAGCGTGTTTTTTTAGTTTTTTAAACTATTATTTTATTTTTCTGTTTTTTAGTCTTTTGTTGGAGAATTATCAGGCAAAGTTTTTTTTTAATTTTTTTTATTTTTTTTTTTTGTGCGGTATATGAAAATTTGAATCAGATTGGGACTTAATTGACGAAATTATTTATGAAACGAGTGCGAGGTAATATCTCAAAGTTAAGACAAGGGCACCCCGATGGGAAGCTACTGTGAGTCATCGATTTATGTTTGCGGAAATCATATTTATATTAATTTGAAAATTTGAGATGCATTTGAATAAAAGTTTTGTTCAACAATGGTCTCATCAGCAATAAATTTCCAATTGAAGGCTCACCTAAATTTTGGCATGAAATTAGTTAAAAACAGTTATATTTCATGTTCTAATTACCTTAGAACATTGGAACAAATTTTGTCTGATGCAGAAAAATTAAAGGTTTTTGTAGATATTTTTAAATAATTTTTGCGAGTATTTTTTAATGTATTTTTTTTAATTTTTTCTTTTTCACATTGTTGTATTTATGCCAAAATATTGATTAAAATTGGAGGAAACTCACAATTAAAAGAGTTAATTAATTAATTTGATTATAGAATATTGCATTGTCATCGGGTGTGAGGTCGCGTGCCAAATTTCATAAGAATCCGATCGCAGGAAGTGGGTGAAATTTGAGCTGCAAGATTCCATTACAAGATACATACATACATACAGGTGAAGCAAATAAAAGCGTGTTAAAAAAATCCGCGTAAACGTGCCCCAGTCTATCCTACTGTTAAATATACATTTAGCTGCTTTATCAATGGTTTTACACGGAAGTATTAACAAAAAAAAAAAAAACAGAAGAAGAAGAAGAAGAATCCTTTAACGCGTTAAGAAAATATTTGCAAAATGTAAAACTGGTAAAAAAGATGTTTTTTTTTTTTTTGAAGAAGAAGAAGAAGAAAAAAATAGTTTATTTCTACCTTTTGGTAGGAGTAAAATTGGTCGAACAATTATGATGTCATAAAAATTATTTACACAATGAATAATAATGCTCAAACTGCAAAGAAAACTCGGAACAGTTTCGGTATTCCTTAGTGGTTTAACTTTCAGGAAAATTCTAATTGTCTTTTGAATTATATAACACTACTACTGTTCCCACCGAGGCAAATGAAAACAGAAAAATACCAAAGTAACGTGATAAATAAATTATGTACGTTAAATGGAGATCTTAGAAAATAATGAAATGCAGTTATATTTCTTTAAAAAATAACATTATCTGAAATATATCTTTATTTAAAATAGACTGAATGTCTTTGCCTGCAATGTAATATTTAAATATTATTACTTTAGACGATTTTAAATGCTTGGATGTGAACGTTCATCTAATATAAAATATATATATGTAGATGTTTGCTACCATCAAACTTTCTTAAGCAATTTATTTAATGTTTTAAAGGGAGTTTACCTTAATTTAAAAAAAAAAATTAGGAACTCAAAGTTTTATAACTTGCAGTGAAATATTAATGTGAGCCAAATATAACTTAAAAATAGATTACTTCGGTAATGTTTTCGAGAACTTTAATTCAGCTCAAGCTAACTTATCTTTATTTCTTTATACTGCTCAATGAAACGTCACATTGGCTATGTGCCACAACCATCAACAAATCAATCTTTCAGAAACAAAGCATTCAAAAACTAAAAAGATATTATTCTTCCATTCTTTTGCTTGCTCATAACTAATGGTATAATAATTCAATAGTTAAGTAAATAGTTAGGAAAAGAAAGCAAAGCGTTTCAATTTTGTTTATTTAGAAGAAAAACACTAAGATTTTGAAAATATTTTAAAATGTTAAATAACATCGTGGAAGATCTGAATCCTTTAATATCCTTAATATTGAGTGAAAAAATTAACCTATTTTGCCGTCATTTTTGTTTGTGCAACATTGAAAAGTTTTTTTTAAATTGATTTTTAATTGGGAAAGAACCCTTCCCAGTAAGTCAACTCAGTTCGATTGGACGCCTATGGGTAAGATGTTGTTCGGCAAGATGTTGATTGTGCAGATTCAAATACTTTTAGAGAAGATTCCAAAAAACAAACAATACGAAATGATGAAATATATTGTAATAAGTCCACTTTTTCTTTCAAGTATCCATGAAAAAAATGATGCACCCCGTTTAAAAAATGCATTACATTTATTTTCACTATTTACAATTAATCTGTGCAAATGCGAAAATGGCCAGAAATTAAGCAAATGCCGTAAAAAAAATCAAACACAACGTTAGACTCTTTTTTATTTCGAAGTAGGTTAAAGCGCTGAAACAAAAACCATAGTTGACACAAAGCTCAACAACAAAACTAAACAATTGAATAAAAACACTGACAGCCAACTGCAAAATAGCTATTGTCATCAGCGCAGCTGATATTTTGTATTTTTCATCGTAAAACTGATCTAGCTCCCCATTTTCAAAATACGTATTTGACAGCTAAATGGTAACACATTTAGTTATATCCTTTAGCATTAATGCGAAGCTAAGCACTTTTTTAAAGGTAAATATTAAATAACTAATAGTAACTGAACCCTTGTATTTTTTTTACTAAGGAAACATAAATAAAGGGCTTCATGTAAGAAGGCATAGCGAAGTCCTTTACAATTAGATACACCATTTTTACAATGAACGACACATTTGCATCTTTTGTGAAGAAAATGCGGCATTATTCCAGTAAAGTCTATTAGGTTTAAAATGCCGTCAGATGATGCCAAATTTGGCAAAATTAAGCGATTTCTCGCCAAAAATTAGCTGCTAACAAAGATGCCAACTTCGCGATATATCTTCTGTCTCTCTCCATACTATTATATGTTAAAACAATTGAAAAGCAGGAGACAAAACATGCAACTAATGCTTTAGAAAAGTAAGGTAACTTTCAGTTAAACATTATTAAATAAACGCCAATTTCAGCAAGATTACAACAAACACAAAATTCAACACACATAAAATATAGATAAAAACTATTTAGGAACGTTTTAACAACTTAAAAATAAAACTAAAGAATTAAATAAAAATAAGAGTTGAGAAAAATGCTTGCATTCATTATCTAAGAATTTAGCAATACACCTGGCTATAATCAGCTGTTGCTGAAAACTCCTAAATTGGTCGTTTATTCTTTAAAACACTGGCGTCTGTTAGAAGCAATTGTATAAAGGTAGCTTTATCTTTACGATATATATTGCTTCTGCTATGTTTATTGCAGCTGAAAAAGATATTTTGCAATGGAATTTGGCATTTTACTTTGAATTTGTTTCCGAAGTTGTTTCAACAAGTAACTATAAGCTTAAAAGGAATGCTTGGGCAGTAACGCCAAATTTCCCTTTAAAACTACACGGTACTAGCATCCCTGCACAACTGCCAATTTTCATTACCAGTTATTCTGATAGCGAGTGATAAATGAGGCGCTAAGTTTTAGAATGACGTAATGCAGACAAGCTCATTCCATACAAATTCAATTAAAAAATTTACCAAAAATTTGAAAAATCGCTGCAATAAATAAATTTCTTTTTGGTAGTGGTTTCTTTTTAACAAAAATGTCTGCCTTTTTTTTAATAACTAGTTAAAGTGGAATAAAAGTTTTAAAAAAATAAATTATAAAATCTTAATTGTTTACCCGTTTTAGCTCTCAACGTCTAAAATAACATGCAAAGCGGTTACATTAACTTTAATCACGTAGCCTTTTTTTTTTCTGTATGGCGACGTCCGGGTGCCCGGAAAAAATTACATTTTATGCAAAGTATAACATTTTTTACATAATATGTTTATATTTACTAATAATAAAACTGAAAGTATCTCTGTCTGGATGTCTGGAGGATGTTTGGATTTCTGTAGGATGTCTGGATCTCTGTGACGCGCATGGCGCCTAGACCGTTCTGCCGACTTCCATGAAATTTGGCACAATGTTAGTTTGTAGCATGGGGGTATGCACCTCGAAGCGATTTTCCGAAAATTTGATGTGGTTCTTTTTCTATTCCAATTTTAAGAACAAAATTATCATAAGATGGACAAGTAAATTACGAAATTATCATAACGTGGAACCGTAACATGAGCACAAGCCAATTGGCG
Organism: Uloborus diversus; assembly: GCF_026930045.1. NCBI lineage: Eukaryota > Metazoa > Arthropoda > Arachnida > Araneae > Uloboridae > Uloborus > Uloborus diversus. The sequence continues at coordinate 169,085,815 of NC_072736.1, read as the reverse complement.
AGACACGAAATTTTCATAACGTGGAACTGTAACATGGGTACAAACCAATTGGCGTGAAAATTCACCATACATTATTTGTAAATATACAGGCAAACCAAAAGATTTTTAAATTTTTTTTTTACGGGCAAAGCCGTGCGGGCACCACTAGTATAAAACATTTTTAATATTAATATTTTTTCAGTAAAAATGTAAATAGAAACAATACTTGATATTTTTTAAGGTGAAACCTTACTTTTTTTTTTCTTGATAGCACTTTTAATAGTCCATTCTATGCATACGTTGCAGCCACAGACTTTGCGGTAGCTACAGATTTAGACGAATATGACGGACAAAAATGCCGAGTTTGCGATCGCATTAAAGTAGCATTGATTTGAATTTCCAGCGATCAGCAGAGGTTAGTTGTGACATCGAGCATTTTTGGAAATCCAGAATGCTGAGATTTCTTTTGTGCTTCCGTCCGAACCACCTTTCGAAAAGTCCTTGGCGGCATTCCAAATTCGCATTCGTAACAAAATTACGTTTAATGCAAATTCCAATAGTGCGTGCGACTGAATCTTAGTAAAATGCTTCCCTCTTTTTTTTACCCCTTTTCATGACGTTTTTATCGGAAAGTAATAAAATGTTGACATAATTTCTGTAATATAGGGGTAGTTTTAGACTTATGTAAGCGGCTATTTGCACGGTGATATTAAAGATTCCTATTGCTAAAACTGTCTACACGTGATATTTGGAAAAAATATAAGTTTTTAAGCTCTATTTTATATTTTACTAGTTGCATTACCCGACTTTGCCCGGTAAACCTCGAAAGTAATAGTTACTACAATTGAAGCATGTTTAATAATCAGGCATCAATTAGGGAAAAAAAAATACTGTAATGTTTCCCTTCAAAATAATCACTCTTAAAAAACAGAAAATTGCAAATCAATAATTCCCGAATAAATTAAACGTAATCCTCCATAAATATAACTTAAATCTTTGATTATCTTCTGGTGGTAGTCAAAAAAATAAAGATAGAAAGAAGATAAATCGACAAATAATAATCAGAAGGGAAAATTTTTAACTCAAAACAAAAACAAAATTTTATTTTGTCACAGTCGAGAAAAAAAAAGTGGCAACCTCCTGAACGGTTTTATTCACCATAATTAAAAATGTGATCGCGCAAACGATAATTTTCCGGTATGAAAATGTTGTTCCATTAGACTTAAAATTGATTTTAAAAATTTTCCCGTTGATTTTACAGCCTTGGGGTTTTTTTTTTTTTTGAAATTGGATAGAAGTAAAAAAAAATCAGCTGTATTTTTCGCGTGCTTTCGAATGGGACCTGAATCAAGAAAATCGGATAATTATTTCCGGTAGAATGAACCTTTTAATTCCATTTTTGGGTCCTAAAATTAAAATTCGTACGGTTCGTTTTTTTTTGAGCAATCACGATTGCTTATTGTTCTCACTTGACCGTCTTTGAGATCCGGTTCCTTTTTCAGCTTGGACCAGGAGCCTCTGCAGCACCACCGCCCACCGGCCTCTGCAGGCGCGCCTCCTCTGGTCCTGAGCACTGTCCCCCGGTGGTGGCGTCCATGTCCTACACACACGCACGCTCAACACTCACACACATACACACACGCCTACGTGAATATACACAGGTCTACGAACAAATGCAAGCCTACACACACAAACAACCATACACACGTAACCGCCCAAGAGGAGGGGCAGGCTAGGGGGGACAGGAGTCTTTTCTAGAAACAATAACCCCAATGAGTAGAGTCCTGTCGCAACTCGTGCTTGCGAAACACATAATTTGAATTCAAAGTGTCAGAATTCAAATTAATTTCTTTTTTTTTCATTCGAAAACCGCCTACGTTCCTTTTCGAGTGCCCAAGTACCTCCCTGCTAAATTTGATCTCGATCCGACGTAAAATGTGGATTTGTGTAGGGAACATATATATATATATATATATATATATATATATATATATATATATATATATATATATATATATATATATACATATAAACAAACATATATATTCTATGTTTTATTTATATAGATGATTTAGACACTTTTGAGGTAATTTCAAAAGATTTCCAAATTTCTTTCAGTTAATCTTCCAGAAGGTGCGCGTATTTGAGAGATACACTAAAAGATAATTTTGTTTTATTTTCGACTTCTGACTTTAATATTGGCTTCAAAATTTCTAGTTTGTTGGAAAATTGTTATGAAAATGCCCAGTACGTTTTAAAACCAAAATAAAAATCTCTAGTTCTATTTCTTGCAAATTTCAAAATTTCCAGTAATATTTCATACCGGCTTCAAAATTTCTGACATGACTTCCTTGCTTCCGGTATAGATACTATTTTGATACTGGTCATTGGAATTTTTTTTCAACTGGGTTCCCTATTCCGTAGACCTACTTTAGGTTATCATTGGATTTTTTCTAGCAAAAGTAATCTATACATCTGCTGTTTGTATCTGAGAGATACGTGTGAACTTTCAAAGAAAATCTATTGCATTTCATTTTTTTAATTTTATTCTTTTAGTCTTTCATATTATACATTTTTTAGGAGCAGCCTGTATGTTTAAATGCTTCTCCACTAAAATAAAAAAGCCATGTTAAAACATTGAAAATATAATGTATCGAGAAGGTACTTAAACATTCGCGCGCATCTCTGAGATAGACTTATCTTAATCTAACACTAAACTCAACAAAACATAAAAAATACCAAAAGTCATTATCCGAACTGATTAGCACACTAGGCTACCGACGTTCAGAAAAAGGCCTTGCCGAAAACTTTTATGAATGAAATAGTGCATCTGAGAATTTCGCAACTCCAGAGTTCGAATACGCTACCTTGCGGTGATTAACAATACTAAAGAAAAAGGTAAAACATTCCATTCCACATGTTTTCTTTGGGGTAAATTGCAGGCTTCAGACACGTTATGGTGTACTGTAATTTCAGAAGAATAGAAAAGAAAGCTTCCCACAAACATGATGAAAAATTACTGTCATTCACTAAGCATCAAAGCAAGTCATAAGTTACGGCATTTGTTTGTTTTACATTTTTCATCCGCCATTAGACGTGGCTGCAGCGCCCCCTATAGTTTATTGGAGTTGCGAATACGCGAGGCATTCATTTTAGTACAGAGGCCGCGCCTGTTGACAGGATAATTGCCTTCTACAGTATTATTAAGTGTGTCTGATTACGTTTGGCGTTAAATATAGTTTCATTAAGTTCCACAAATCAAGTTTGGGGGGATCCAGTGTATGGTTTGAAGTGAGCAAAAGTAGACTGCAGTTTCTTAGCTTTGTACTTTGGCACCTATACCTAGTACGAGAAAATCGCCCGTCAAGGTATGACGGGTGAAAAATGGCTTCTACATTTGAACGAAGCCATTGCCTGTTTGGTGATATTTTGATAGTTGAAATTTTAATCCTAACTCTAGTGAATGAACCCTAAACTTCTGTAGATAGCGTTTATTGTTCACCCCTTTTTCGTTTCTTCAATCTCCTTGAATGCCAGTTTTACCAGTTAAAGAGTTAAGATACCGAATCCAGCTCAGCCTTGTCAGAATGAAGCACTTCCCTGCATGTCAAACATTGCCAAAAATATCAGCAAATTATCATGGCGTGGGGCGAGTTTCATTGTTGGTGACGTCATCGTCACTCGATCAGTGAATTGGCTGTTATATATATGAGGATTATTACTTTTGAGTTTATCTGCTTCAGTCCATTTTTTCTTACTATACATTCTCTATTTATTTACAGAAATTTGCACTCAATGTTTTGTTTCAATCTTATACATATAAAATCTGAGTATCTATCTATCTATGTCCAAGCTTCTTCTCCCGAACGACAGTGAACTGACCATCGAACCAGGTATCGATGGATTCGTCATCTTCCCGTCTTCATGTTTGGCTATTTAACATAATCCTCCGATAATAATTAGCGGAGATATCAATTAAAAATTATTAATTATGACTCTTAGATTTCAAAATAAAATCCATATTTTTCGAAGGCTTTCCTCCATTCAAATTCAGTGCTTCAACTCAGCTTTCCGGATGAACGCTTTTATTAAAATTTACAGCGTGAAGAAAATCATTGAGATGAAAGATCTGTTGCCATTTTTTTTTCTCGAATATGAACAGGTAAAATTCTTGTTTTATGTAAAAAGCTGATTGTAATTGTACATAAATATTTCAGATATAGTCTATCAGATTTAATTCAGTTTAAAGTGAACACATATTATAGTTGAGAATGCATATATTTTCATCTTTTGTGCTAATTGAAAATACTCATAACTTGTATTATTGATAAATATGATTAACGTTAAAGAGGTTTTTGCCAAAAATAGGCTCTAATGGTGTTTTGCAAACCTTGCATTACGCGTAATTATTTACTCCTTAGCGCTTTAGAAACTGATGTCAGAATAATACAGAAACATCAATTGAACAGCTCTTTCATTTTTTAAGTAGCCCGTGCAACGCCGGGCAAGCAGGCTAGTATTTTCATAAACTTCGAGTGTCATGATATACAGTATCGAAAGGCTAAACGTACATTTTTAAAAAATGAACTGTAAACTTAATTCCATAACGATGGCCTAGAATGATAACCACGTAACTCAAAAAAATCAAGGAGAAGCAAATAAAGATGTGTGAGATACGATCTTATCCATTTTCTAAAGTTTCAAAATAATTTTGAGGTACGAAAATTTCATTCTAGGCCATTGATATGCACTTTGGTTTTCATGAGTTATTATTTTGGCAGAAAAACTTTGTTTTTTTTTTTTTTGAGATAACTTCCCTGACATTAATTTTAATAAAATGTCAAAAATAATATTACATTTTTTGAACTAAAACAAAATTCAAATTTCAGTTCACTAATTATGTCTCTCTTTTTTAGGTAAGTGTTCATCTATCCCCAATATCTATCTAATATCAGTCTTGATTGGTAAGTTTTAAGCCTTTAGTTTTGAAGATTATAAGCAAACAATTGAAGTTGTTCACTTTTAGATTGAACATATTCATTATCATTTTGAATGGATTCATTTAAATGAAAATGAAAAACTTCGCAAATGGAAAATAATTTCCTCTCATTGAGAGTTGCAACTCACTCACACAAGTTTAACTTTTCGAAAGTTCACATTTATTAATAATTATTAATAAAATCTAAGATACCTAAAATATAATCCGTAAAATCATTATACACCCAAACCTGTTTTTATGCGGTCTTTTTTTTATGCGATTTTTTTTGAGCAATCACGATTGCGTATTGTTCTCACTTGACTGTTTTGATGTCCTTTGATTTTATTTTCCCACCGCCACCCTCTGCAGCATCACCGTCGACCGGCTCCTCACGATGCTGCTCCTATAGCGAAAGCCGTCTCCAGGTTGCATCCATGTCCTACACACACGCGCATACATACACAACTACACACACACCTACACACACATACACATACACACACGCATACATACAGACACCTACACATACACACACACAAACATATATACACACACATACACACAACTACCCACACATTCATGCCTGCACACAGACACAAGCACATATGCCCACATACACATACCCCCCCCCCCCACACACACATTCATATACACAACTACCCACACACTTATGCCTGCACACAGACACAAACACACATGCCTACACACATACACATACCCCCTACACACAAACACACATACCCCCCCAAACACAAACACACACGCCTACATACACACACTCGTGATTGCGAAAAACATAATTTGAATTCAAGATGTCAAATTTCAAATTAATTTTTCTGTTTTTTTTTTTGTGCGGTATATTAAAATTTCAATCAGATTGGGATTCAATTGACGAGATATTTTTAAAACGAGTGCGAGGTAGTATCTTCAAGTGGTCCTAGGCATCCCAATGGGAAGTCACTGAGACCTCCCATAAAATTCCTTATTCGGGAAATTTTGTCCGAGTACTCGGTAAAAATTAGGTTTATTTTGATTTCGTTTAAATATTCAATTTTGCAAGTTTTTGGGTTATTTTATATTTGAGAATTTTTTAATGCGATCCCTATCCACCCCATAAAAACAGGTTTGGGTGTATTTACAAATGGAATAAATATAATTTAAATGAACTTTTGTCTTTCTGAATCGATTGAAAGTAAATCAAGATATCGAACGAATCAACATCGTACTCAAGAGATAATTAATTAATTCCAATCGGTATTGGTATATTCTAGTCCCGCCTTCAGTAATGATCTTTGAATGAAAAGTCTTCTCAGAATCTTCGAGTTTGTTTGAAAAGGGCCACTTAATTGAATTTCACTCTGTTTCAGAAACAGATCGTCAATAATCAACTTCTTAAAAGTGAAAAATTAAGCAATTTGTTTCATTGAGTATAATTGTCAGCTTCATAAGGTTTTTTCGAATAGTCGAATGTTTAAATATAGATTAAATGAATTCCAAACACCTCTCAAAATAATCTATGCGTTAAAGATGGAACGAAAAATGTAAATATGTATTTTTTTTAATAAATTGGGTTTCGCTTTTCAGTCAGAGTTCAGATTTAGAAAAGCTACATCCAAGAACCAACGCTTCATAAGATTCATCAAATATCTTACTCAGAAATAATAAGAATGCATCTCTTCTCGCCTCAACCCTCTACTGTAATCGATATTTGACTTCCATCATTAATTAAATGGGGAATATTTTCATTGACATATTTATTGTATTTTCAGTTACATAAGGGTGAAAAGGAAGCGATTGGATTTTTTCTAAATGTTAGATTTGATTTTTTTAATCAAGTATATATATATATATATACATTTATTCTTCTATTTTAGTTTCACTCGATTATTCTAAATGTAAAAAATAAAACAATAAACATATTTCCTTTCCTTTTTATCTTTCATTTCATCCTTACCAAGTTTCCATGCGATAGTGTAAAGATGAAAAACATTTAAATTAGTAGCAGTTGAAAAAAATTCTGAACATAAAAACTATTTGCCTTCGTGCCCCAGTTCTCGAAAATGAAGTCTTAATTTTGGTCGAAATTTTGAGAAAATTAGAGTAATTGAAGACTTTTTTCAAGCGCTTTGCAGATGGATATCCCGCCACTTGCATATAGTGAAACCACCAGCTGCGTTTAATTTCTCAACAATCGTAGGATGTGGACTTAAGAGTTAGAGTGCAGACCTCTTTTTTCTGGTCTCAATTGTAAATAAAACAGGAATAATTAATATTTATAAATTAAGCATAAATCACCACTTTCTAAACAGGTCATTAAATCCAACGGCTTTCTTAAAATTTTGGCTGATTTTAAGACGTTATATTTCGGTGACAGGGGCAAGAGAGCAATAAGTTTTGCGACAAAAAAATGTATGAACGTGTTCTGTCTATTGCTTTCTGCTAAATATCTTTTTAAGATTACACTTTTCGTGTGATTTTCTTGTTAGATTGTTTTTTTAATTAATTATTTAGTTACTTATTTATTTATTTTTATGGCATCAATAACGATTATGGTCTTTGCTGTTTTTCATAGAAAATGAATTTCAATTCTCTAAAGCTGTCAAGTAGTTGCACTCTGAAGAAAAACATCAAAAGTATATATTTGCATATGCGTACATAGATTTTAAAATATTTTTATCACGAATCAAAACTTTTTTCTCAAATTCAAGGAGGACCTAAATCAAATTCTGAACTCATCTGAATAAAATAAAACAATTAGATTTGCAAGGAGATTGTCCCCATCGAATCATCAGGTAATGAGTAAGACAAAATCGAAGTTAGAATATTTTAATTTATTTATTACTGTCCGGTGTTACATTCAAAAGAGTACTTGACGTAGTCCCGAGGGAAATTAACTGCGTATTCGCATTTCGACGGAGACACTACCTGCATATTAAGATACTCCACACTGTCCCTGCATTAGAAACAACCTTTGGTACTGTGCCTGTTTCGGTAGTTCGTCTCTCACTTTAAGATATTCCGAATAAGATTCAAATAATTTATGAATTCAGTGCTCGTTGCTGAATTAAAGATTCAATAACAGGAGAAGCTTTGATGGCAGGGTAGTAAATTTATCTGTGATATTTTCTTAGAAAAAATGCTTTCTTATTTTAAAATAAGAGTTAATTGAATGAATATCTAATTTATAAGAACCAAATTTTAAAGATAAATTTTTTCTTTTTTGTTCTGTTTGGCAGCAAAGAAAATATTGATTTTTTTAATCAAAAATATTTCAAAATAATATATTCTGAAGTAACAAACCATATTCCTTCTTTGTAAAATAACATTGGTTGGTTGGTTCTATTGTTTTTTTGGCGCAAGAGCCTTGGTAGGCTATGCTGCGCCAAACGAATGTCTAGTAGAAAAAGCGCCAAAAGAGTGAAAGTGTTAAGAGAGCAAAAGACACAAAACTTCAAGAATTTTAAAAGGCATTGCGGAAATAAACAGAAAACGAAGTTTTAAAGTTTGAAATAAAAACCAAAGGAAACACTGAAAAATAATTTTGAGTCATGTAAAACATATAAAACAAAACAACTTGTAAAATAAGAAATAGTAATGAAAAAAAAAGCACAAATTGCAGGTTACTGCAGAAATGGCAGGCTAGAAATGGCAGGTTAAGCTAGAAATGGCAGGTACGAAGGTATCATTTATAAAAATAAAATAAAAACGTCACCAAAGAAAGCATTAAAACTGATTTTAAATTTTGAAAAAAAAAATCTGGAGGGAGCTCAAAGCCTCTTTTCTATAAACCGTTACCAAAATTGCTTAAAATTCCGAATTTTGACATAACTTTTGGAATTTTTCGGTGGAGCTCTGAATTCCTTTTTTTCTTCTGTAAGAAAAAAAAGAAGGGAAAAAAATATATATATTTCTTTTTATTAAAAGCTTATGAAAACACTTTCGACTCTTTAATGTATTAACTGTTCCCATCAAAAGGGCGGTAAATTGAGGAACTGCCCCGGGCGGCAGAAAGCGTAGCTACGCCACTGCTGGTAGCTTCTTAGTACTTCAAGCTTAAATTTCGACTTTTTTTTTTTTCAGCAATCACGAATTGCTTATTGTTTTCATTGTTGTATTGTTTTCATTGTTGTATTGTTTTCATTGTTTGATTTTTGAATGACGCTCCTATGATTTTATTTCCCCCCCCCCCCTTCCTCTGCAGCACCACCAACCGTCTCCAGGTTGCGTCCTTATCCTACACACACGCATGCCTACACACATGAATGCCTACACACTGTCGCATACATATACACACACACACACGCCTACGTGCACACACACGTTAATGCCTAAACACACACACACACATTTATCTTTTACATTTTAGCACAAACGTATGTACAGGCGTCTATTGTATAACTGGGTTCTTGTACAACACGGTTTCGATATTACACGGTACAAAACCTGAATTTAATACTTCATGGTTTTGATATAACACGAAAGTTATGTTTAAAAAATGTGGAATATATACCATTTTTGTTTAATACACTGTTAAAAAATGAATGATAATAACTCTTAGTAAGTTTCTACTCTGCTTTTACGAAACTTGGTTTCGATATAACACGGTACACATCCCTTGATTCAAATTATTTCTGAGTCTCGTATAACACGGTACACATCCCTTGATTCAAATTATTTCTGAGTCTTGTATAACACGGTACACATTCCTTGATTCAAATTATTTCTGAGTCTGGTATAACACGGTACACATCCCTTGATTTAAATTATTTCTGAGTCTTGTATAACACGGTACGCATCCCTTGATTCAAATTATTTCTGAGGCTCGTATAACACGGTACGCTTCCCTTGATTCAAATTATTTCTGAGTCTCGTATAACACGGTACACATCCCTTGATTCAAATTATTTCTGAGTCTCGTATAACACGGTACGCATCCCTTGATTCAAATTATTTCTGAGTCTCGTATAACACGGTACACATCCCTTGATTCAAATTATTTCTGAGCCTGGTATAACACGGTTTCGATACAACACGATATATATTGATATGATTTTTACTATGTACCTAATTAATTATTGTAAAAAATAAGTTAAAAGGTTATTTTTAAAAAAAAAGTCTCGTATAACACAGTTTCGATACTACACGGAACGAATTAACCATGTTATACAAGGGCCGCCTCTACTTACTTTTAAAATATGCTGTTTACGTTAGGACATTTTTTAAAAGAAAACACGAAAGAAAATATTTTTTTTTAAAGCAAAATGCACAAAATTAACTTTATATTACATAAATTAAGTTCTGCTGAGCTGTCGAAGTTGAACACAATGCAGACAGAAAAGGAAGGTGACTTTTAATGACATTACTTAGAACAAAAAATAAAGACACGGGAATATTATTTCAAAAGCACGGAAAATTAATGGCCTTCTTTCATTGGATAAATTAAGTTAATTCTATTCTTCAGTGGGAGGCATTAATGCTATTACTTTGAAAGCAAAGAAATATTCTAGATTCTAGAATGATATGTTATATAACTTAATTACGCATCTGGCGCTGAAAAAGAAATATTTTTGCTGCAACAGAAAATCTGGCCTTTCACCTACGCAGTAGGGGTTAAATTTAGTAAAATGCAATGAAAAACTAGCTAAATAGCTCTGTAGATCAGTGTATTGTTTAAAGCGGGTTCAATATACTTTGTTATAGCTTTTAAATATAAGTAGTTGAATTCTCTGAAATACTTTCTCTTTTAAAGCAATAATATCCGTACAGTTTTAATGACAGGTTAAATTGCAGGTTTCTATACACTGTTAAAAATTTCCGGAAAATTTACGGTAATTGTTACTGGCATCCATGTTGCCAGTAACCATTACCGTAAAAATCAAATGTTACTGTAAAATTTTACGGTTTCCTCGGTAGGCCACAGCAACCAGTTGGCGCTGGGATCGCTTATTTCTCCGGTATAAATTACCGTAAAAATCAGCGATGCGTCGGCGATGCAATTTTACAGTAAACAATTACCAGAAAATCTTCCTGAATTTTTAACAGTGTAGAGTCTATAGAAACTTGCAATTTAATATATTATTCCTACTGCTCCAGCTCTTTGATAACGTAGCAGTTACTGCCCATTCTAAAATTCTAAAGTTCATAGTGTTCAACTTCGCATAGTTTTTCAATTTATACTGTTATTATTCTTATATGTTTCTTGTTGTTTTTCTTTCATACACTTGCTAGTGTGCCACTTACGAGTGAGACTTTAAATGAGATATATATAATATACACTTAACACTTTAGCTGCATTTGCGCTGTCTAAATGTAGAATATTTTATTATAAATTCTAAGAATTAAAATATATATATATATATATATATATATATATATATATATATATATATATATATATATATATATATATATATATATATATATATATATATATATATATATATATATATATATATATATATGTGTGTGTGTGTGTGTGTGTGTATGTGTGTATTAGGGTGTGTCTTATAATGCACTTTTTAAAAAATTTTGAATTTCTTATGGGGGCACCCCTTTAATTGCTTCCTTTTGATGAAAAAATACACACATAAAAGTTTCATAGAATTTGAACATAATTTAGGGAGTGCTACCAGTGATTTTACATTCATTGTGCAAAAAATGGTGTAAAAATCAACTCCCCAATACATCTTGTCATATTTTTAATCATCATGAAATTAGGTTGGTTGGGTTTAACATAACACAAATACATACAAGATTCTTATGTATATATTTGTGTATTCTATTCTTATATATACAAGAAAATAATAAGCATTTCATGGTTGTCATTTTTTTGTAATAATGTCAAAAAAGCATCCAAAGGTTCGGTCATTCATATCACAGGTTTACACTTTCGGTCTTATACATTCAGCAATATTGTAATTTTTCTCATTGTTACTTCCATGTGGCAATACAAGCTTTTTACTGATTGCTACTAATTATCCAGACTAAATAAATAAATTTAAAAAAAAAATAAAAAAAGAGAGAGTTGACAAATTTTGCAGCTGTGGTAGCACCCTCTAAATATTATTCAATTTTTATTTTTCGGATATGAGAATGTTTTTTTCATCCAAAAGAACACAATGAGAGGGTGCCTCATGAAAAAACAACACCTTTAAAAATAAGACGCACCCTAGTGTGTATGTTCCCTATCATAAGCACAGTTTACGTCGGATGTCGACCAAATTTGGCAGGGAGGTGCTTGGCCACCCGAGAGAGAACGTAGAGGGGTTTTCGAACGACTAAAAAAGAACCCAAGCGTTCGAATTTTGATTTTCGGGCCCGAAACAGGCATTAAATGGCTCATTCTCTACCCGAAGTAGTTATAAGATCAATTCAAATCTAGCGCCATTCGGAAGCACGCGAAAAATGCTCCTGAAATTGAATTAATTCCTTCGAATTTCAAAAGAACCAAATCTGTAAAAAGACCGGGAAAAAAAAGCATTTTAAAGCCTAATGGAACAGAATTTCGTTTTGGAAAATTATCATTTGCGCGATCTCATTTCAAATTAGCGTGAAAACAACTCAGAACGTTGCCAGTTTTTTTTCTCGACTGTGGCTAAATAAAATTTTGTTTTTGCTTCGAGGTAAGAATTTCCCTTTTTTATTATTATTTGGCGACTTATTTTCTTTCTTTTTTAGGATTTTAGTTGCATTTATGAATGGTTGCTTTTAATTTATTTGGGATTTTTCGAATAGCCGTTTTTTTTAAGAATGATTATTTTCACGGGAAATTTTACACTATTCTTTTCCTCTAATTGAAACCCGATTGTTGAACATGCGTCACTTGACAACTTTTAATTTCGAAGTAGACCGTGCAAAGCCGTGCGACGGAGCTAGAGACCAATAAAAATCATACCACTAAATTATGTATATATATGTGTATATGGAAAGGTAGGAGAAACAAATGTGTGTGTGTTTAAAATTTAAAAAAGAACGACACGTGCATATTCTTTTCAGCGAAAAGTTATTAGGAAAATGTTTTAGAGGTAAAAATAATCATTTTTAACAGCTTACAAAAATAAAAGTGAAGAAATCCTATTAAAAATAAAAAAAAAGTGTCATGCATTGTACTGACATTACTGTATGCCAATCTTTTTCTATTGTTTAGGGAAAAGAACTGTTTTTTCTCTTCAAATAATAAATGATGAGTTAAGTCTGCCGAAAAAAAACTTCATTCAATATTTACTTATTCCTTCGTTTGCACATAAAAAGGCTTATAACTAATATTTATATAAGTTTTTTTAGAACTTTTTATTTTAAAGTTTTGTACTGTTTTCAATTTTTAGGAAGGCAAAATCAAAGCAAAACTATTCTCTGAGCATCTTTAAATTCTTTTTATTGTTTGAAAGAAAGTTCTGCACAACCTTTATTGTCTCATAAATAATATATTTATGGTTTAAAGTCAAAGCGAAAGAGTTAATACCGTCAGTGGGAGATTTACTTTTTAAATCCATTAAAAATTTATAGGTTGGGCTGTTCTTAAAATTTCATATTCTCGATCACATAAAGTTTAGGAAAAGTTAGGAAAGCTTTTTCCTTATTTTATAAAATATTACTTTCATTTTTATTCATATACGCCTGAACTTGGTGGTTGTTATTGTTTTCGATTATTAAAAATTCATCATATACAGTACGCGGAGATAAAGGTCGCTGTATATTAGGGTGGGCCGAAAAAACTTTTTTTGGAAATCTGTTTTTGGATAGTGCGGAAAAGTTGCTATATGGGCCCGTTATTACCCATAAAAAATTTCGCTAAATTTGTTTAATATTTAGCCGGCGCTATTTGACCTTGAAAAACTGAAAAAAAAGGGCAAAAATGCACTTTTTTCAAACAAAAAAAAAAAAAAAGAAAAGAAAATGGGGGGGGGGGGCGGTTAAAAATAAAAGTTTGAAGCTATAGTTTCAGCAAACATTAGAAGTATCTGTCAGTGAATAAGTAAAATACTCAAAGACTTTTATACATTTCGTAGAATATTTAGCTACGCTCCTTTAAGACTGACACATGGGAAAAATGAAAAAAAAAAAAATTTAAAGTAGTTTCAAAATAAGTAAATACTGAAATGTTACGCAATACGTTACTTAGAAAAAACTGAAAATGCAATCAATTTATGCGACATTTGAACGCCAATTTTAAAAAATGCACACTTTCAAATAAAAATTAGTTGCATAAGATGCTAATTTTTAAATCTTCGGTTCCAATTGTTTCTCCTGGATAGTAAACGGCGCTCAACTGCTTCTATTATTCCTAAGATTATGTTATAACTATTTTATACATGTTTGACAAATAGAGCCCTTGAGTATTAAAGAAATGTGAATCCTCTGAAGTCTTTTAAACGGGAGCCGGACATTTCGAATGTCATTGCATTACTATCTTTTTTTTTTGGTATACAACACGACTGTTATGTAGAAACGCGCGAAAAAGAAAGTAACGCGAGCAAGCACAAGCAGTCTTCTATTTGGACCTGGAAGAGATTTGTCTCCTCCCTATGCTTTATTTCTTCCAACATATGAGGACATTATCAGATGTTATCAAATCACTAAGATGCAAATAAAGGGAGAAGGAAGTAAGCAACCATCTTCAGCAAGTGGGGCCGCTGCAGTTGTAAAAAAAGTTATTGATATTTGGGGGCGTGCTTCCCTTCCCCTTGTTTCGATAAGAAGAGTGATTACCATGATTTTCTCTTTACAATCAAAGCTAGGCAAATTTAAAGCAGAGGCTACGACTTTGTTTGACGTTTGTGCCTGCAAATGCGCAGATTTATATTCGTGTAATTGCAGAAAAAAAGCAAAAGTCCCTGATAGAGAAAAACAATTTCTAATTGATCAAAGGACAGTAAGAAAAATGGCTGTTGGAAAAGTGGATAAGGTAACAAATAATGCATCTTTCGCTCATCCTGAACAGCTACTGTTAACAATGTAACTCAAGAAAATACATTCGGGAATTAGCTGTTAGGTGCATTCTGAACTCTAGAAATAAGAAGACGAAGAGCTCGGATGGTTACGATTTTTTAAGCATCCTAAGCTCAATTTTGAAGCCATTGATTATGTTGATTTAGTTCATTGGGCAAACTGTGTTGCAACAGAGCCACCTCTTACAATGCATCTAAAAGGCCAACAATTGAAAGAAATGTGCAAAGAACAGCCTACAGCTGTTTCGAGAAATTTCCCTGTCACACGGAAGCTGTGAAACGTTGTGTGAAACTAATAACCGAAGCTGCAATATAAGTTCGTGGTGAAACTGCACAAGATGGATACATTCGTGCCAAACTTCAAGCTAGGAAAGAACTTCCATCATTTGATAACAAGGGACAATATTATTCCAAAAAATAATATTCATTATGCCTGAGGTATTATAAATCAAATTTGAAGATTTCTTTTTCGAAATTTTATTATCTTTATATGTAATTCTAGAAAATGTATGATATTATTGCGTGATAATAATTGTTATGATTAATAGTGCTATTTAATTAATTAGTCTATGACTTAATTTTGAAAAATAATTTTCACAATGGTTTTTTAAAAAATTCAATATTTTTTCATTTTTCTCCAATTTTTTGATGTCCGAAAGGAGCGATTAAATGCTCATTAAAATCAATGAAACATTTTATGGGCTCGAACTGGCTCATTATATAACATTTTCGTTGCATTCCAACAAAACATTTGGAATTTAATTTTTAAAAAAAAATTTCGACAAAAATTCATTTTTCTCATTTTTTTCGGTTTTTTAGTGTCAAATAGCGCCGGCTAAATATTTTTTAATATCCAAGAAATTTTTTGTGAGTGCTAACTAGCTCAGCACGCAACTTTTGCGCGCTATCCAAAAATTGATTTCGAAAAAAAAAATTTTTTTCGGCTTATTTCGGCCCACCCTACTGTATATGTTGCATATAGAATACATAAAAAGCGCCCGAAGAACTGTACCTCTACGATTCATAATTTCCATGAAATTGCCGGAGACAATGTATGACGTCATACCCGGTGTACTGAAAAAAAAAAATCTTTATTGAATGCAGTACCCCTTTAGACTTTTTCCTACGGGATATCTAAAGGAATAGATGTATCTAGATCCAGTTGATCATATGTATGGTGTGCGTATGTTTGTCGACAATATGCTATTGGAACATATACCATCATGAGCAGTGATGTACACATCATATTGTCTGAGGGTACACTTCCAGTAATCAGCTATGCACAATATGTGTATGCGATCATATACATAATGTGTCATAATATGAGAATTTTTGAAGCTTTACGGTATACGCTGTATGTCTAAAAAATGTTTGAGAGTATACGGCGTATATAGAGTATACTCTATGGGAACACCACTGACCATGAGGTTACAACTATTCCAAGATGCAAGCATGAAATGCCTAAATATGTGAAGAGGAGTGGTTTTACAGTAAGTTACCGACCCTAAGCCAGGGCTAAGGCCAGAACTACATGCAATGTACCAGACAGCCCGGTTGTTACTTCCAGATACTGCAGTTTCGTTCTTATTAGTACTCAGTCTGAATTGGTGAATAACCAAGCTGGACGCAGTTGCCATCTCATTGAGGCTGAAAGTGCCAACAAACTGGTAGATAAAGTAAATTTATCTCATCAGCGAGTGTCAGCAGCATGGTACGGTTCGACTCGTGAATTGAAAGCAAAGCTTGGGTGTTAAGCAGTTAGTTACCGCCCCTAAGCCAGGGGTAAGGCCCCCCAGAACTACATGCAATGTACCAGACAGCCCAGTTGTCACTTCCAGAGACTGCAGTTTCGTTCTTATTAGAACTAATCAGTCCGGATTAGTGAATAACCGAGCTGGAGGCAGGTGTCATCTCATTGAAGCTGAAAGTGCCAACAAACTGTTAGATAAAGTAAATTTATCTCACCAGCGGGAGTCCGCAGCATGGTACGGTTTGACTCGTGAATTATAAACAAAGCTTAGGTGTTTATCAGTAAGTTACCACCCTAAGCCAGGGCTAAGGCTCCCCCCCCCCAGAACTACATGCAATATACCAGACGGCCCAGTCATTACATCCTGAGACTGCAGTTTCGTTCTTAATAGAACTTCTCAGTCACGAATAGTGAATAACCGAGCTGGAGGCAGATGTCACCTCATTGAAGCTGAGAATGCCAACAAACTGGTAGATAAAGTAAATTTATCTTTATCTACCAGCGAAAGATAAGCTGGCTGTCTGGTATATTGCATGTAGTTCTGCCTTAGCCCTGGCTTAGGGGTGATAACTTACTGCTAAATACCCAAGCTGTGCCTTCAATTCACGAGTCGAATCGTATCATGCTGCGGACACTTGCTGGTGAGATAAATTTTCTTTATCTACCTGTTCGTTGGCACTCTCAGCTTGAATGAGATGACACCATCCTCCAGCTTGGTTATTCACTAATTCAGATTGAGGAGTTCTAATAAGAACAAAACTACAGTATCTGGGTGATATAACCGTATAGTCTGGTATACTGCGTGAAGACGATGGATGTTAGAATTTCTAAATTTGTCAAGCATTTAAGAACCCCAGATTATCATCGCGATGAGTTATTTAAATTACGCAGTTTTATTTTAGTAATTGTAGGAATAAAATTCGAATGAAAAGAACTGATATTTATTCTTTTCTAATGTAAATGTTCGTGTTGATAACGTATGGTACAACATATATATTTATGCACATTGGCCGACCGATCGACCAAACAGTCGTTCCTTCTCGTAAAGAAATACATTCGGCTTTCAAAAGAAAGAATTTTTTCAAAAAGAATTGTACAAGAACCTTTCAATTGTGCAGTTTTAAAATATCAACCGAGTTAGGTAAAAAGATTTACTTTATCCTCTTAGTCATTACAGTAATTTAATCTTTCATCTTCAAGAAAGATACATTTTCCACAAGTTGTTACAGTCCGCTCTTTTTCTCTAAAGACTTCAATTTTTTCAAAACGGAACTCTTTGCCCAAAAATGTTCTTTCAACTGTTCAAACAGAGAGGAAATCCAAAAAAGAAGATAGCATTTACTTTCCAGCTCCCTATTTTCGTTCAACTTCCATCTGATTTCACAAGTAAAAAGCCGCTTTTATCCCTGCAACAATATGAGAGATCCTATTATGTTCTCCAGGCATAGGGATTTTATCGAATCAAATCGAGAATTGGGGATGGAAGTATGTGATTTCCTTCTAATCAAAGAGGCGGTTTAGATTCATTGCATGACGACACGTTGTTGGACTTAAAGACCTCTTTTAGTGTTTTCAGATTGTCGGCGCTTACCAAGAGAAAGTACGCAATCATTTTGATGATCGTAACTTTATTTCACTGCTAATTCGTGGGCGTCTTTCAAAATCTTGTTTTCCGCGAAAGATTAGGGTACTGGATTAATGGATTCCTGGAAAAGTGATTAAGGTTCAAGCTGAAGTTGGTTTATCAAATAATCGCTTTCGAATTTGGGCAACGTAACTACATGTAGCAGTTTGAGGCATTTGCATCATGGGACTATTTTAACATGATAGTTAATATTAATTTCTTCCGACTATATGTTTTGTAATTATGTCTTTTTATTCAAAAATGTTCCTTTACAAATAAGTACATGAACATCCCAGAAAACTTTGGAAAAAAAATATATACCTCAAATATAAAACGAAAACTGCTGATATGAGAAACTTAATTAATATTTAACTCATTTGGAGTTGAAAAACCAATTGAGCAAAATGTTTTAAACTGCGGTTTGGTCGCAAATTAGTGAATTAAGAACATTTAAACTAAACACTAGTTACGAAACTAAATGTTCTTCATTTTAAATTGCGCAGTAAACTAAATTTTCATTGGTATATGCTGAAAAGTTGAAGTTAAGTATTCAATATAGGATCCTATTTTTTTTTCTAGTGTACTCCCTATCCCAATACCTATGTAGAACTGAAAGACTTCTTTTGTGTTTTCAAATTGTCGGCGCTTACCAAGAGAAAGTACGCAATCATTTTGATGATCGTTACTTTATTTTATTCCTAATTCGTGGGCGTCTTTCAAAATCTTGCTTTCCGCGAAAGATTAGGGTACTGGATTAATGGATTCCTGGAAAAGTGTTTAAAGTTCAAGCTGAAGTTGGTTTATCAAATAATCGCTTTCGAATTTGGGCAACGTAACTACATGTAGCAGTTTGAGGCATTTGCATCATGGAACTATTTTAAAATGATAGTTAATATTTAATTTCTTCCGACTATATGTTTTGTTATTATGTCTTTTTATTCAAAAATGTTCCTTTACAAATCAGTACATGAACATCCCAGAAAGCTTTGGAAAAAAACATATACCTCAAATATAAAACGGAAACTGCTGATATGAGAAACTTAATTAATATTTAACTCATTTGGAGTTGAAAAACCAATTAAGCAAAATGTTTTAAACTGCTGTTTGGTCGCAAATTAGTAAATTAAGAACATTTAAACTAAACACTAGTTTCGAAACTAAATTTTCTTCATTTTAAAGTGCGCAGTAAACTAAATTTTCATTGGTATATGCTGAAAAGTTGAAGTTAGGTATTCAATATAGGATCCTAATTATTTTTCCAGTGTACTCCCTATCCAAATACCTATGTAGAACTGGAAGATTTCCTTTGTGTTTAAAAATTGTCTGCGCTCACCAAGAGAAAGTACGCAATCATTTAGATGATGATAACTTTATTTCATTCCTAATTCGAAGGCGTCTTTCAAAATCTTGTTTTCCACGAAAGATTAGGGTACTGGGTTAATGGATTCCTGGAAAAGTGATTAAAGTTCAAGTTGAAGTTGGTTTATCAAATAATCGCTTTCGAATTTGGGCAACGTAACTACATGTAGCAGTTTGAGGCATTTGCATCATGGAACTATTTTAAAATGATAGTTAATATTTAATTTCTTCCGACTATATGTTTTGTAGTTATGTCTTTTTATTCAAAAATGTTCCTTTACAAATCAGTACATGAACATCCCAGAAAGCTTTGGAAAAAAAACATATACCTCAAATATAAAACGAAAACTGCTGATATGAGAAACTTAATTAATATTTAATTTATTTGGAGTTGAAAAACCAATTGAGCAAAATGTTTTAAACTGCTGTTTGGTCGCAAATTAGTGAATTAAGAACATTTAAACTAAACACTAGTTACGAAACTAAATTTTCTTCATTTTAAAGTGCGCAGTAAACTAAATTTTCATTGGTATATGCTGAAAAGTTGAAGTTAAGTATTCAATATAGGATCCTAATTTTTTTTTCTAGTGCACTCCCTATCCCAATACCTATGTAGAACTGAAAGACTTCTTTTGTG
Source organism: Uloborus diversus (assembly GCF_026930045.1). Classification (NCBI taxonomy): domain Eukaryota; kingdom Metazoa; phylum Arthropoda; class Arachnida; order Araneae; family Uloboridae; genus Uloborus; species Uloborus diversus. The sequence goes on along the minus strand of NC_072736.1, from coordinate 169,065,541 downwards.
TTTTCAAATTGTCGGCGCTTACCAAGAGAAAGTACGCAATCATTTTGATGATCGTTACTTTATTTTATTCCTAATTCGTGGGCGTCTTTCAAAATCTTGCTTTCCGCGAAAGATTAGGGTACTGGATTAATGGATTCCTGGAAAAGTGATTAAAGTTCAAGTTGAAGTTGGTTTATCAAATAATCGCTTTCGAATTTGGGCAACGTAACTATATAGGCATTTGCATCATGGGACTATTTTACCAGGATAGTTAATCAATAAATAAATACCTTTGTGCCGAGAAATAACAGGAAATATCCAACGTTGCTTAGCACAAATTAACAAAATACAGAATACATGTGAATACACATTGTCTGTTACAGCTTAATAGACAGCTTAAAGACAGCTTAAATAGCAAATTAGCATTTAATACATGCTAATTTGCCATTTAAGCTGTCTTCTGGCCATTTACTGGATGTCTTTACATCTAGAAGCTCACACCTTTGAATTGAAAAAGGGGTTCCTGGAAACCTCGAAATACGTGTTTATTTGTGCTAAACAACGTTGGATACTTCCTGTTTTGATAGTTAATGTTTACTTTCTTCCGACTGTGTGTTTTGTTATTATTTCTTTTTATTCAATAAATTCTCAGAAAATATTAAGGACACTAGCTGCATGCCCGGCGTTGCATGGGCTACCTAAAAAAAGGGAAAGAGATGTCTAGTTGATAATTTTGTAGTACTCTGACATCAGTTTCGAACGCGTTAAGATTGATTACGTGAAACTAAAGCATCAAGACTTAATAAATACCACTAAGCATTAATTTAATACCAAGTCATCAGATTCCAATTAAGCTTTGGTTAAAACCATTAAAAGCAATTTTTTTGTTCAACTCTGTTTCCTTTAAAGAAATCCAAACAATTTTAATTTAACGTGTTCTTTTAACTCAAAAGGAAGGAAAAAGAGAGTTGTTATAATTCGAAAACTCACCCATGTGAAGGAAAAAGTCCAACAAAAAAAACATAATTAGTCACACACCTTAAATTTACCGGAATATGAGGTTGGCAATCATAAACTTGCTCTACAACAAATAAATGTAACTAAAGAAATAACTTTCATATTCAGAAAAGAGTTAAGAACCATGGCTGTAAAAAACAAAAAAAGGGCAGACGATAAATCAAGGATATGTCCGAATAAGAGCAACCGATTAACCCGGTTGGTTGTTTGATGACGTCAGTCCCACTGGAGCAATTGTTAAAATATTATTTATTGACAGAAATGTAAAATGGCAACAGAAACAAATAAAAATTATTGCTTAGAATAAAACAGAAACGAAGCTATTTCGCAACTCCAACAAACTATAGGGGGCACTGCAGCCGACGTCTAATGGCGGATGAAAAAGGTAAAACAAACGCACGCAGTAGCGTAGAAAATGCTATTAAGCCTAGTAATTTTTGTTTGTATGCATGACATTTTTGTTTTATTCTTTTTAAATTAATTTTTGAAGTCTTGTGGATATTCTGGTCCACGTAGAAAGAAATGAGAATTCAAGAAACATTACTAAGCGTTAGAAATTAATGCAAATTTCGTAGTTTTAAGCAGTCATTTCCACGATGTTGAATTTGATATGTATCAATTCTTGATGGAACTACATTTTCATTGCGGCCATAAGAAAACTAGAAATATTTCATGTAACAAAAATTTGTTTACCAGTGTTATCAAAAGAGGAAGATGATACATCTTTGTCTTCTTTGGCTAGCGGTAATTGTTTTACATTTGTAGCTGAGTTATTTCTCAAACTGCTGAATTGTTTACTTTCAATTTTTTCTGCTTCGTATATTTCTAATTTCTGAATTATGATTTAATTCTGTCATGCATCATCAACAAAACTCTCACGGATGCATGGTGGTAGTTTTCTTTTTAATTGATCTTCCATTATTTCTTTCAGCTTATCGAATTCTGTTAATCTTTCTACCTTTTTAATCCACACATGATAAAAAAATAAAAATGGTTTATAACTCACATTCGAAATCTCGCCAAGGATTCTTAGCTTGCACAATACTAAAATTATAACCCTAAACAAATTTTTGGTGAAACTCTTCAGCTGATAATGTAAGCAAAAATGTTAAGTTGGCGCACTATTTTGGCGATGAAAATTCTCAGCGTTAAACATTTTTCATTTCGTTCTACGATAATATATTGTCCGGATTCATAGAAATAAAGCCACTTTGATAAAGTGCAGAAGCTATCTCAAAGCGATAGAAGAAAATAATATATTCGAGAAATTATTTTGCGTACTGTTTATTCCAACTAAATGCTGCAGTAAAATAAGGTTAGTCAAATTAATTATCTTTAAACTAGGCGGAGATGAAAGCTCTAATTCTTCTGCTAATGTTATCAAATCCTTCTTTCGAGCTTAGGATTTAAAAAAAAAACCCATATTCTTACAAATTGACACAAAGCAATAAAAAGAAAAATTACCTGGTACAACGTGGTATAACTCTTTCAAAAAAAAATGCATCGAACAGGTGAGCATAATTTCATGCAAATGCGAAATTTGTTGTTCTTGTTTTCTTGTTTTTACGCTTTCGCCATTTACGATAATCAATTCATTTTTTAGAGGGAAATAATGAAAACTAACATTATTTTGAGAAACTCGAGAATACCATTAAGGGACGAAACAATCTGTTGCTGAATACAATCTAAGATGCATCGAATGCGGGGTATGTTTACCAACAGACACACGTGGAACGCAATGTGTTAGTTTTCTTTGATTTTGTAAATCACCGCAAGGTAGCGTATTCGAGCGCTGGAGTTACGAATTTACACCAAATTTCTAAACGAAAAAAATTCTTTAAAAATTAGTTTTAGGATTTATATATCAGAATAAAAGAAAAATTAAAATAATTTAAAATAAAGTTCTAAATGGAAACGTTGTTTTAAGATTTGGACAGCAGCCAAAAATATCCTTTTTAAAACCATTATTAGAATTTTAATTGCTCCCCCATATGCAAAATAGCAACAGGAGAGAAATTAAATTCCTGAATAACGTAATGTTAATTAACGTTTTAATTGATGTCTCCGCTAAATGGTGTCGTACAATTACGAGAGATTGATCTTACTGTTTTCTCTGGAAAATTTCAAATCGATCAGTACCTCGTTTGGCTCTCGACTCGCAGCGGTTCTTGAGAAGGTCGAGCTTTAGTCTTTCAGACAAACGCGAACAGTTTTTAATAGTATGAATGAACATCCCAGAAAACTTAGAAAAAAAAACAATATACCTGAAATATAAAACGAAAACTAACGATATAAGAAAGTTGAAATGTTTAACTCATTTTGGGATTGAAAAATCGAATGTGCGAAATATTTTGAATTGGTATAAAATTAGTAAAATAAAAATATTTAAACTAAACGCCAGTTATTAAACTAGATATTCTTAATTTTCAAGCGTACGATAATTTCAAGTTTTATCTGTATATACTGAAAAATTGTAGTTAAGTATTCAATATAGGATCCTGATTTTTGTTTTTTTTTTTTTTAGTATCCTCCCTGTGTAAGACTTAATGACTTCTTACCAGGAGAAAGTACGCAATCATTTTGATGATCTTAACTTTATTTCATTCCTTATTCGTGGGCGTCTTTCAAAATCATGTTTTCCACAAAGATTAGGATACTGATTTAATGGATTCCCGGAAAAGGTGGATAAAGTTCAAACTACTGTTAGTTTGATTTTGGGCAGTACAAATCCGTGTAGCAACTTTGAAATATTCTAAGGCTTTTGCGTCATGTAATTGAAGACTTCCGTTCAAGAACGAGAAAGCTTCACATTTGGTTTGTTTTGTGTTTTACATTTAAATCTATGAAGATCGTTTTTTTTCTATGCAAGAACTCCAACATATATTCCAAGAAGGTGTAATAAAGGAAAGGAGCTATAATAAGCAAAGTTTTAGAAAAAAAATGAAAATTGTTTTGAAATTATAAAGGAGTTTGTATTACAAGACTCGAATTTTGTCCTAACTTGAAGAATTAGTGTTTGGGTAGGTATTGAAAGCAATATTTATTTGGCTTATTGTATGTGTTATGAAAAAGAACGTGGCATCTCCGATTCATAACAATCAAATACAGATACATAACAGCTTTTTTTTTTTAAAGGAAATATTACTAAAATTTTTTTTAGAGGTAAATTCGGAAATAAATTTAAACAAAAGAAAAAATATTTTAACCAATAATCTTTAAAACCTTTTTTGAGCAATCACGATTGCTTATTGCTTTCATTTGACTGTTTTTTTTTTTTTTTTGGCGTGCTATCATTTTATTTTCCCACCGCCACCCTCCGCACCATCACCGTCGACCGGCTCCTCACGATGCTGCTCCTATAGCGAAAGCCGTCTCCAAGTGGCATCCATGTCCTACACACACGCGCATACATACACAACTACACACACACACACACACACAAACATATACACACATACACAAAACTACCCACACATTCATGCCTGCACACAAACACAAACACACATACCCCCCCCACACACACAGACAAATACACACGCCTACATACACACACTCGTGATTGCGAAAAACATTATTTGAATTCAAGATGTCAAAGTTCAAATTAATTTTTTATTCCTGAAAGTCTTTAAAAAGTGGAGCTGTTCCCTATTTTGACAGAAATCTTCAAAAATTAAACATCACAGTTAATTTTTAATTTCTGTAAGGCTATACGTTTTGTTCTTATTTCTCTGTTTTCAGCGAAGTTTCCAAAACACTTTAAAAGAATATGAACAAAAGTGATAACATCAAGGGCCTAAATACCGCAGAGACCAACTAGGCCTGAGCCTGGGGCCCCATCGTTCTTTTTAAAATCATGCACAACATTAAGAAATCATATATTTTCAAAAAAATAATAAAATATTAATGATTTATTAATTACAAAAACTTGATTGATACTTTATTAGTATTTCTCTTATTTAGTTGGTTTTATATGAGTAAGAAAGCTTTATTTCTTGAGCGTTTCATGCGCAATTAGGTACAGTTACTATTTTTTTTTCAAAAATTCATTGGTTAATGAACCTAAAAAGACTCTGAAGCTGGAATTGTTTGGTAAATGTTTTTTTTTTTTTTTTTTTGAATGTATGAAAAGGAAGAGGGGAAATGCTCTTCTCTATTTAGTTGTGTTATAAAGGTGTTAGGTTTTGAAATGGATGGGAAAAAAAGCAGAGGCGGCGCTAGGCGTGAGCAAACAGTAAAGCTGCACTGGGCTGTGAGGCCCTTAAAAGCCCCGCAAGACTGCTAAAAATTTAAACTTTTTTTGCGCTGACTTAGTTTAAGAATGGAGAGGATGCCTCCAAATTATTGTGTATAATTGATAACATTTCTAAAAACTTTGAAAACAATTAACTATAATTCCAATTAAAAATATTATAAATTTTGTTATCAAATAATATTTGACTCGAATGTGATTGCAAAAATTCAAAGAATAAAATATTTTAAACAATGGATCAATGACAAATTAGCAAGCTTAATGTTCCTAATGGATATTAAAAATGTTAGTTTTGAAGCGTAGTTGAGAACTACCATTGACCTCAATACCTGCTCAATATTGGAAGACAGGAGATGGATTTCATCAACATAATTGGAACGAGCAAGCATGAAAGTTACGGCAATTATGTTTTAAATTACAGATAATTGATGTTAATGGGGAAATTGGCGATGATTTTGTTGGAGAACAACTTATGAATCATTACTAGGAATTATCTTTTGTTGCATCTGTTTATATCTTGTCTAAATCTTTAAGGTGATAAGGAACTATCAAATTTTTTACAGTAATTTTCAACGAATTTCAATGAAATTTGCAGCATAGTTACATGTTGCTAATACTTACACAAATACAAGATTTCATTAAAATATATTAAAATTTATTTTTTTTAATTTAAAATTTGAATTTTTAACTCTTTTTTCATATTACGACTCGCGTCTGAAATTTCATCAAAATGAGCTAAAGCAAAACATGATACATAAAACAACAGAAAATAAAATGTCGGGAATACTTTTTCAAAATGTTGTGGTAAAAATAAAAATTAGAGAAAACCCCCAAAAACTAGACATTTTCGGTAAAATATGTCCATACTTCAATAAAATATAGCAAATAGTTTAGACATAGCTAACCAAACAGAAAAATCTTTTCCATCAAAATGTTAAGAACCCTCTCAGGTACTTTGCATAAAATTTTTAGCATTTTTAAATAATAATTCATTACAGTGGAACAGTTTGAAATTTGTTAACGTGCTAAAAATGATGTTTTGAGAAAATCAACATTTACTGTTTTACTGATGAAAATTTCGTTATTAAATAAATAATTTAATTTTCGATACAAATTCAAAACAAATAAGGTCTAATGATTTATTTTAGGGATTCAAAAAGTAAAATAAAACTAATTTACTTAGAATCAGTGTGAAACAAAACTTAACTTGACAGCTGGAATGAAAGTCGAACAGGTAAACAAAGAGACGTGGCTACCACAAAAAGGGTCATAACTTTGTCAATTTTTCACCCATTCAAAAAAAAAAGTTTGCAAAGATTCAGTTAAAAGTCTAGAGTTTTTAGAAATATAATAAAAAGAAAAGTTTTTTTTGACCAATTTTATTCATATGGAAAAGAGAGTAATTTCCTAAAAGAGGTATTACAAAGTAACTATATTTCTCTTATCGTGATCATCGTCCCGTGCAATAGTTTGAAAACTTCAAGTTAACTTCAATTTGTATGAAAAAGTTACTTAATCCAAAATTTTATTTTTCCTCAGAAAAATAACAAAAACAAATAATTTGTTTTAAAACCATGCAGTCCCCTTTTCAATCTTACCGTTTGACATATATAGAAAGGGGGGGGGGGGGGTTAATGTCGGCGAAACTGGGGATATACCAAAACTATGGTTTAAGGCTTTATATTTTTCTATGTATGACATTACAATAATCGTCGATTTACTGCCCTCTTGTATTAGTAAAACAGTATGTATTGAAATATGTTTACTAACATTTATTCCATACACTTAAACAAACAGGAGAAAATCTCAGCGTATCCTCTTATATTTAAATACTAGTAGTACCCGCACGGATTTGCCTGTAGTAGAAAAATTAAAAAGTCTTTTGGTTTGCCTGTATATTTACAAATAATGTATGGTGACTTTCTCGCCGATTGCCTTGTATACATGTTACGGTTCCACGTTATGATAATTTCGTATCTCGCCAATTGACTTGTGTCCTTGTTACGGTTAAACGTTATGATAATTTCGCAATTTACTCGTCCATCTTATGATAATTTTGTTCTTAAAAGTGGGATAGAAGAAGAACAAAATCGAATTTTCGAAAAATCGCTTCGAGGTGCACACCCCCCATGCTACAAACTAACTTTGTGCCAAATTTCATGAAAATCGGCCGAACTGTCTAGGCGCTATGCGCGTCACAAAGATCCAGACATCATCCGGGCATCCAAACAGAAAGACTTTCAGCTTTATTATTAGTACAGAAGATACTGTAAAATCAAGTGCTTTATGTTCCGTCAAGAGTAGAAATATTTTAACTCGATTGCTACGATAAAAAAAATGAAATATTTGCTCTAATTAGCCCTTTAAGATAAACAACATTTGGACTAAAGCTACTAAAGACGAAAACCAATTGTACAATTGAAAATTATACTCTAAAACTACCATCCAAGATAAGCGACAAATTGTTCAAATAACGATGTTTTTTTTAAAGCTATGCCCCAAGCATCATCATTGCTGTCTTCTTCTTTCTTAATAAACTAGGACTATCAGCGTAAACTGATGTGTTGAAATCTTTATGAGGGGTAATCTCTCCTCCACGCATCATTGAACTTCGAAATAAATAAAAGTCCTTATCAAATTACACCACATCATCCTAATGAGAAGAATCTTGCATTATTCACCTCCGGATAGAAAATACAAAGGAATTGCCGGGGATGTCTCAAGGGAAATTAAAGAAGGCTGGATTTTCCAGGGCTACCTCTCCCGCGTATGAAAACGCGAGGAACCGATTTAGTTTTTCTCGGGGAAAACTTTTCAAATAGCTCGCCTTTTGAAAGTCTGCTTATTCTTGAAGCTCGTTTACTGTAATAAAGTAATCGCAGTAAGTGATTTAAGTGGTTTAGAACAAAGATTTCCTTTCCTTAGCAGTTTTATTGAATGAAGTATCAAGTTTAACTTGCGTAAAGTGAACAAAATTTTTAATGACTTTTGACTTTTGGATCCAACTTTTTTCTATTTATTAGGGGTTCTTAACTGTTAATAATTTTTTTTAAGTATAATAACTAGAAAAGTCTTAGTGATAATGCTGTTCTTGGGGGACTCTGAATACAGAAAAGTTGATACATTTTTAACTTTTTACTTTCTTCCATATCTAATATATAGAAGAAAGTATTGGATTCGTGCAAATTTTCGAATTTTGACGGATTCGAACGTTTTGAGGTGTGCTGAGTCCATTTCGACTATTTTTGGAAAATGTCTGTCTGTCTGTGTGTGTGTCCCTGTGTGTGTCCGTGTGTGTGTCCGTGTGTGTGTCCGTGTGTGTGTCACGTCTGTGTGTGACCAGTTTTTTGTGGCCGCTCTACAGTAAAAACTACCGCATGAAATCAAACGAAATTTGGTACACATATGTGCCCCTATATGAACATGTGCCCATTCATTTTTGGCGCGAATTCCTCCAAGGAGGGTGGAGCAATGGGACGTTTTTTTTAGTTACGCGTGCTTGCTATTCCTCAGGAAGCAACTGGCGGAATCAAACAAAATTTGGTCCATATGTTGCCATTGACAGGAACAGGTGCTGATTCAATTTTTGTGTCAATAACTCAAACGGGGGTGGAGCTATAGAACGTTTTTGTCGTCAATTGTGACTGCTGTATCTCAAGAAATAATGAACGGAATGAAAGAAAAATTTATCGGCAAGTAGCCCTTAGTGGGTATAAGAACTGATTTTATTTTTGTGTCAACAACTAAAAGGGGGGTAGCGCAATCACCCGTTCTTTTTTTCCATTGTGAGTGCACTATCTCAAGAAGTAATGCTACGTTCTGGTTGAAATTTGGAATATATGTGAATCCATATGTAAACAGGCTTTGGTTCAATTTTGACGCCAATCGCTCCAAGAGGTGTTGATTTTTTTTTTTGAATAAAAATAGCTTTATTAATGCAACAATAAGAAAGATAAATCGTAATAGATTGTCGTCTGTGTATTTCTCGTGATTTTAATTGTTTGGAAATGATCGGAAATATTATCTCAATGATTTAAAATTTTTAACTGTTGCCATCTTATGTTTGTTAACAAATAAAATATTTGTAATTAATTCAAGCAAGGCTTTTAAAATAACTTTCAATTTTCGCTCTTTGCTTTGCTTTTGCAATAATTCAGACATTGGGATGGTCGTCAAGTTTTTGCATGTGCAATTTTGTTTTTGTTGGGAATATTGCTTCCTCGTCAAGCATGGGGAGGGATCAGAAAAAAAAAAGAAAAATATAGAATAAAGTTTCGTGATGGCCACAACATACTTGTTTATAGAATGAAGTTGGCTGAACGATTTTGATTTAACGTGGCTTGTCATTCATTGTGTGATTAGCAGATAGTAAGATTATCTATTAACATAGCTTGAAAAATTATTTTCATAAAACAGTCCTCTCATATTAAATCTCGTCGCCTGTTTTTTTTTTCTGCATCATAAAAAAGAATATATATATATATATATATATTGTTTCTTTGTTTCATCTCTTTTTTTTTTTTTTTTGAAAATGCAATTTATTGCTTTATTCTATTGATTTACCCATTCATACATTCATTTAATTTCGTTCATTTATTTACTTGTTTACCTTTTCGTTTCCTATTTTCACTCTTCTATCTACTGATTAATTTGCCTATTTATTCCTTTATTGTTTGGTTTTTTATTTATTTAAACTTTTATTCATTCTTTTGTTTCTTCATTCAAAGAAAAAAACATTTCAGTAATAAATACTTCATTAGATAAATAATTTAACTTTCACTTTGCCCCGCGAATGGGGATCAGAAATCTGCCACTTGTATTTCATGGTAAAAATCAACTGCCAAAAATTAAAAGTGTTCTCTCTTTGTGTGCTGTAATTTTCAACACAAACTATTTTTTTTTTCATTAACATAAGGTTCGTTTTCATTAAAACATTCATTTTGAGCTTATTAAGTTCAGAAAAATTAAAGTGGTTGGAATCAAGTGAAACTTTTATAAAGATTAATTTTTGTAAGGTCTTTAAGAAAAAATACATATATTGGTCCTGAAATATAAAATATTTTTTATATCTTAAGTATTATATCTTAAACGTCATTCCCTAGTGAGGGAATAAGGAATTAATTAAAATTTGATCTTATAAATGACGCCTAACTGATATTTGAGTTTATTCGTCCACAAATATTCTCAAACGAGGAAGTAACTTATGATAATTCGGTTTTTATGCATTATTTTATTTTTTTTAACTGTAGAAACGGATGTGAGGGAATAAAGGACGCAAAAAACTTTATCTGTTTTTTTTTTTTTTTTTCGCTTTCATATAGATTCCAAGAACAAATTTCCGAAAAGACTCAAATGTGCTGTAACATTTTTCCAGGTTGCCAGCTGTACAATAGTCGACTTTTTGTTGAAAAAAAAAATATTTCGTTGCGATCCTGAGATGAAAATTGACTCTTGTAAGGCAATGAAACTACCCGCTGGGAACACACTTAAAAATAATAACCCGAACTAATTTTTTTCTGTACTTAAATTATTCAATATTTAAAAAAACACACACAAAAATGTGAATTTATTGTTTGCTTTCATAGAAATATGTTTTGCTTGTTTTGTTACTAACAGTGGGGACAGGTATGAGAATGACATTTTGGTACTTTAGCCTCACATAAAGCATAGTTTTAACAAAATATAGAAATTTTACCTGAATTATCTTGTTTCTACTCAAAAATGTATTTGATTCCCTAAAAATATGAAGAAGTCACAAAGCATTCGCACATTATAGAAAGGACATAAAAATTATCGTTTTAGTGAGAATGACCTCGGCATGCCCCTTAAGTCAAAAGCGCAAGGTATCTTAACTACTTCACACTGTCCTACATTCCTCAACTTATGTTCATTTTTCTTACAAATATACGAAAATTTAAACCCAAACATTTAATTAAAACTATCTGCGATTCCTTTATATAAGCAAGCAAAACCATTTTGATATCTTTCATGCCGTCCACTGATTTTATTGAAACGAGAACCATATTTAAATACGTTTGCTCGCTGAGCCTTCAAATGCAATCCGTCCGCATCAGGTAATTTGAATCTAAATACGAACCCTCTACGCATTCTACATCTAATTTCTAGTAAGAAACGGGATCTTTGATGTTATTTACCAATGAATGGATGGTACAAAGGAGTGCTCCTAAGCCTCTCATGGAAAACTAAAGACACATTGACTTGTCCATATTGATGGAGTCTGCATTTTATGTAACGAGAAAAATTATTCACGGTTCACAAAGATTCTTCAAACGATGTTCACTTTTGAAGTGTTAAGAGTCTCTCTTTCTTTATTAATAATTCCTCAGACGGAATGGAAGGAAGCTTTACAATGTCGATTTTTCTATTACATCTTTGCAATAGTTTCCATAAAGATAGGTGGGTTTATTCTTATTTACGCTTAGCGAAACATCTGGTAAAATAATATGTAATTATAAATGTCAAACTTAGAGTAATGGAATATTGTTCACTTTTACCTTTGTCCCTGCGTTGCTAAATGGAAATAATCCATTTTATTTCAGATTACAGACAAAACTCCTTATCTATATATATAAAAATGAATGTTTGTCTGTATGCCATCCATGAACTCAAAAACTACCCGGCAGATTTGGCTGAAACTTTCACCGTTTGTTATTTTTGGTACTGGGAATGTTTATAGACCAGTTCGAAAAAAATCCGATCGATAGTTCCTTTTTTATTCCAATTTAAGTCACAATCCATTGGATAAATACGAATAAAATGATCGGCTGCAGAAATTGATTCGCGTGAAAGATCTCATTGATAAGAAGTTAGCTGTTGCCATTTTTCTTGAGTTTGAACAAATAAATTCTTTCTTTATTGTTTTATGGCTTTTCATGCAACGGGGGGATTTAAAACTTTTTCTATTTGATGTTTTTAGCGATTGATTGATCTTGCAAACTGCGTGAGTACAAAATTTGAGTATAGTGACGGCTTCACTTGATACCTGGACCGATTATTATGAAAATTGCTATATATATATATATATATATATATATATATATATATATATATATATATATATATATATATATATATATATATATATATATATATATATATATATATATATATATATATATATGTATATGTATTTTTCCACGGAGAAGGTGCATAATATGCTCATTGAAGCCACTCGCCACCAGGTGGCACTGCAGAGTAGCAACTTCTGCCCCGTTCAACCGATTGTCATGAAAATCAGTATAATGACATATTTTTTTGTTGGCGTAGCAACGCGTGTCGGGTAGTGTAAAATAATTTTTTAAACTTGGCTTTAATTTTAATAGTGTTACTGGTTGATCGTTACTGATTTCTATCTCTGTCTCTGTCTGAGAGAGATGATATGAGAAGATGGTATTATAAAGTGTTCGGGAAATGTGGATCACAGAGGCTTTTAGTATCTCTAAGTAACTGTTATTACGTGAATACGTCGTGAACTACTCGTTCGATAGGTTAGATTATTATTGAATTTATTCATCATAGATAGTTCAACAATACACCATTTCTATTGTGTATTCTAATCCCCCTTTTTTTAGCGTAAAAGTTTTCTTTCGTAAATAAAATGTACTATATCCATTTTAAATGCCGAACCGAATTTTTAGCCATTCTGAAGTTTGTAAGTCTGACAATTTGATTTAATACCATTTTGATGTTTGAAATTCAAAATAAACATGGTATGGAGTCAAGTACACTGTTTGTAAGGGAACAAAAATCCGGACTTCGCCCCCCCCCCCCCCACCCATCGCCGAACTGAAATTGCAAAATATAGTTTACGATTTTTTCTACAAAATTGTACTTAGCACTGCAGATCTGCATTTTTTATCAAAATTGAGTTACGGTCACCTCTGATAGCTCTTTGTAACATATTTCACCTAAGTACAACGTTTTTGTGTCATTTGGGGCGAATGAGAAATATTTTTTAAAAAGTTCTGAGGTGAAAAATTTTAAAATCCAATTTTTCAACTTAAATTTAGCTACCAATACAACTTTTTATCTTAGCACGGCGGTATACCTACATATTCACTTGCTGTAAAATTCAAAATCATTTATTTTTTGCCATTTTTTCAGAAAAAAATAACTCTTGCTTGAAGGGGTTAAAGTGTGTATGCATTTTTCTGGCGGACTCTGCATAGGACGAAAATCATGATGTCATCCAACAGATAGCATTATAGTACGTGCGCTTACTCGTCTTTCAGAGAAATAAACTCATTAAGGCGTGATACGGGGGTTTCAATTTTTTTAAAGTAATTTTCAATGAATTTCTTTGAAGTTTTCAGCACAGTTACATGATGCTAATACCAACTCAAATATAAAATTTCATTGAATTATTTTAAAATTTAATCTTCTTTTTAAATTTAAATTTAGATTTTATAACGCTTTTGTCATATTACTCCTTGCAAATGAAAATTCATCAAATTTATAAAATACTAGCTAATTATGATACGTAAAACAACCGAAATCAGGATGTTGGAATTACTTTTTCAAAATTTTGTGGTGAAGATAAATAATGAGAAAAAAAGCCAAAAACTAGACGTTTTCGATAAAATATGTTCATATTTCAATAAAATACCGCAAATATACTCCACAAAGCTAATCAGACAGAAAAATCTTTCACAACAAAATATTAACAAACCACTTAAATACTTGTCATAAAATTTTTAGCAAATTTAAATAATAATTCGTTTGCAAAGAGCAGTTTGTTTTTTTTAATTATGTCGAAAATTAGGTTTTGAGGAAATCAACATTTTCTGTTTTACTATTGCAAATTTCATTATGGAATAAACAATTTAGTTTTAAATACAAATTCACCACAAATAAGGTCTTATGATTCATTTGAAATGGTATTAGTATTAAAAATTTAAATACTATATGCTTTTCTTGACTCATGCAGTTTATATGCATTTTTCTATGCATTTTTTAGTAAAAAAAAGGGGCGTGGCTCCCACAAAAAGTGTCATAACTTCGCCAATTTTCAACCGATTAAATTCTTTTTTTTTTTTTAAACGGTTCAGCTAAATGTGTAGTTTTTAGAAATGTAATGAATGAAAAAACGTTTGTTTGACCAATTTTTACTCATCTGAAAACCAGTTATCACCGTAAGTTCACATATAAAAAAGTCCTCCCGGAGACTTATCAAAAAGACACGCCTGAATTTCTTTCATTCCATGTTCAACATTTTTCGAATTATTTACCAATTAAGCCAATTTCGCTCCTGTAATATCATTTAGAAGCTCGTTTCCCGCCAATGCAATTCAACTGGGCATGCCAGTGGTTTACTAAATCAGTGTCTTATTGTTCGAAGTGACTGCAAGAATAAAAAAAATGAAAGGAGATTAAGCACTTAGTGGCTGCAGCTGGATTTCCTAAGCAAGCAATGAAGCAGAAAGCAATGTGTTGTGTGATAGGTACCATCATCATTTAGTTTTCTCTCCACGAGGTTGTTCCGAAGGCCTTGTTTTCTTAGTCTACTGGTGAAAAAGTTTGGTCATTTGGGAGTGACCATTAATGGTCGCTTTACCAATGGCATCGCTATTTCTTTATCTTTATCTTTATCTTTACTAATAATAAAGCTGAAAGTCTCTCTGTCCGGAGGATGTCTGGATGTCTGTAGGATGTCTGTGACACGCATAGCGCCCAGGGCCCGATCAAACCAAACTGGTGCCCAGGTCCTGAGAAGAATTTGGTGCCCCTCTTTCATGAGAAAATCCGCACAATTTTAAAGTCAATGTTTCATACGAGAAACTACATTTTAAAGGAACATTACTACATTTTAAAAAGTAAACCTGGGATTTGAATACCAAACACTTGATAGTCACCAAACTAATCACAGTTAAAAATGCCTCTTAAGGCGAAAAAGAGTTTTAAAAAAAAAACTGCAAAAAAAAAAAAAATCTTACTAATTCTGACAGCAAGCTTTAAAAAGGCTTCTGGTTTTAACAGAGGCAAATGTGTCGATCAAATAATCGAAATCTATGTTTGATGTCACAGAATTTTCAATGGTCAGTAAGGAAAACACCTGTAAATTATCCTCAAAAATGCAGCTTCTCAAATGATTTTTGATTCTTTTCAAAAATGAAAAGGAACGTTCACTGGAACAGCTGCTGATAGGCAAGGTAAGAAGAAGCTGCATTGGCGAATCCACATTCGGAAATGTATGTGTAATGTTTAGTGATCTTATCCTTTTAAAACATTCTCCAGGAGAAGGGTTACGTTTGCAAAAATTTGAAAATGTGTTAATTCTTCTGGAAAATGTTCATCTATGTCATCCGAGTAATTTTTTTGAAATTCCAGAGCTAAGGAACAACAACTTCTTTACGCGAAATTTTTTTAACTCTATGAGTTTTTGAGCTGATTTTTAAAAAATTTTGAGCCCTTTCTTCCTTAAAGTTGAGAAAAAGTAAAATAAGCTTTTTTTTTTTTAAAAAAAAAAGGAAGTAAGTGAATTTAGACTAGGCCATTTTGGTGCCCCTAAATTTGTGGTGCCCAGGTCCGCGGACCCGCCGGACCGTGCGTTAATCAGGCCCTGATAGCGCCTAGACCGTTCGGCCGATTTTCATGAAATTTGGCACAAAGTTAGTATGTAGCATGGGGGTGCGCACCTCGAAGCGATTTTTCGAAAATTCGATGTGGTTCTTTTTTTATTCCAATTTTAAGAAAAAAATATCATAAGATGGATGAGTAAATTACGAAATTATCATAACGTGGAACCGTAACATGGGCACACTCCAATTTGCGAGATACGAAATTATCATAACGTGGAACCGTAAGATGGGTACAAGCCAACTGGCGAGAAAATTCACCATACATTATTTGTAAATATACAGGCGAACCAAAAGACCTTTTGATTTTTCTATTACGGGCAAAGCCGTGCGGGTATCACTAGTATCAATATAAAGCAGTGGCGATTGTTTTCATGATCCTGAAAAGAAAGTTTTAATTGAAGTTAAGGACTTTTTTCCTTTTCTTTTATTTTCTTTGAGCAATCGGGATTGCTTGTTGATTGAACCTTATCCTTGTTTGCTAGTATTTTGCGTGCTTTGTGATTGGGAGATAGCGAGTCATGAGATTCATTGCGTTATGGGAAGATTTGTTGTCGTTACTTATGCCACTCGAGAACCTGAGCTCGAGTGGCGAGGTTACTCGATTTAAGGCAGAGAGGTACGGCTTACCTTTACTCGAGCACCTATTTAGGTGGAAGTCCGATTTTGCTCATGCAACACACGATAGATGGCAGCACCATCTGGGGACAGCTCGATAATTTCGAACCAAACCAGAAGTCGAATAACTCTTGGCTTAGCACCTCCAGAAGCGTCGTGTCACTTGGAGTCATCATAGATTATTTGTAAATATACAGGTGAACCAAAAGACCTTTTAATTTTATGCTACGGGCGAAGCCGTGCGGGTGCCACTAGTTTATAAATATAAAAGATATAGTACATTAAATTTTCAATTGTACTTTTAATTTAATGTCGCAAATGTGCTCATTTAAGAGGGAATAGATAATTTAAGCTTTGGTAATAATTTGAACAAGTGTTACTTGAATTTGTGAATAATTCGTTAAGATTGATTCATCGCCTATCAGGAAATCAGTCAATTGCATTTGGTTGTAAAGTGTGCTTGAGTAGATTCAGGGCTGTTGTTGAAGGAAGATGCAGGGTGATACCGTCCCCAGAAATACGAGGCATGTTTTTAAAGTAAGTACCGTTTTGATATAAAAAAAGAACGAGTACAGATAGAGCAAAGAAATTAATTGCACAAAAATCTACCATCCTTACGCTATTTTTCGACATTGCTCCCGTGATTTTCCAAGCATTTGTCATAGCGTGGTGCAGGTTTTTGTATACCTATTCGTAAAAAGTTACCGCCCGTTTAGTCAACCATGAGGACTCTTA
Source organism: Uloborus diversus (assembly GCF_026930045.1). Taxonomy (NCBI): domain Eukaryota; kingdom Metazoa; phylum Arthropoda; class Arachnida; order Araneae; family Uloboridae; genus Uloborus; species Uloborus diversus. The sequence goes on along the minus strand of NC_072736.1, from coordinate 169,048,348 downwards.
CAGGGCTTTGGCTGGGGCGTTTTTGAACATCCTCTGGTCTGCCCTCACCTCGCTCGCAACATCTTTCATTTGTTTCGGCATCTAAAGTCTTTCGTAGGTGGTCTGTGGCACAACAGCAATAATGAGCTCAGAGAACATGTTATCCCATGGCTGACTACACAGGCGGCAATTTTCTATGAATAGGTATACAAAAACCTGTACCACGCTATGACAAATGCTTGGAAAATCACGGGAGCAATGTCAAAAAATAGCGTAAGGATGGTAGATTTTTGTGCAATTAATTTCTTTGCTCTATCTGTACTCGTTCTTTTTTTATATCAAAACGGTACTTACTTTAAAAACATGCCTCGTATTTGAATTAAATATCAAAAGAAATGTAATGTTAATTAATTTCAAACCACCTTTCCTTTTAATGTGTCTCCTCAAACCGAAAGATGAGTTTCCCCAAGTATTTATTTTAACTACAGCACTGTATAAATGACACCGGGAAAGACCGAAATGGGAGAATTTTGAATGTCATCAGTGACTCACCGGAATTATTCGGTCTTCCGCTGATGTTTTTGGTCTGTTAATGTTGATATTCACTGTTTAATGTCGATTTTTACTATATGTTAAAGTGTGTGTGGGGGCAGTTCTAAACTGTAAAAGTTAAGCTTTTTAGAGATCTTTTTTTTCTTTTGAAAATACACGAAAAAAAATGTCTATTTTTTATTCACGGAAAGTGTCATGCAAGAAAAGAAACCGAAAAAATACTGCATTTGACTTTTTCAAATAGTTTACAATCTTTAAATAATTGTATTCGCGGAGAGTGTTTTTTTTTTTTTTTTCTAAAATAGTTTCAGCTTTTATACGCGAGTTTTATTTATTTTTTTATTTTTTTACTGGTGGAAATTTCGTAGTTGAGTTAATAAGGCTTGTCTTTACAAATTGCTCCGAGATTTGTTTTAACAATTTATAATAGCCTTAGATATATATATGTACAGGACGTAAGTGAAAACCTGTTAAAACTTTTTTTTTGTCGACTTTTTAAATGACACATAATCCTTTAACAAAACAGTGAATAAGTAATTGAATTATTGAATTAAGTTTTTCTTCTCCTGTCATTAAATATGTTCAGTCTTGTGTTATTAAATGTGTTAACTACATTTTTTTACGTTAATAGAAAGAATAAATTGTATTTAATTTCAAGAATATTTTACACTAATTTAAGTTTTATAACATGCTACTTAAAAAAGTTATAAGTTTTTTGAGAGTTGCTTTCCCAGATAATTGGCAATTATCGTAGACAAGCTTAAGGATAATGACTTTTTATGTTTCTACTTTAGCGTTTTAGACTAGCAGGATTTTTTTTAAATTTTTATTTAGGTGATTTCATATTTAATTTGTAGTTTTCCTCCTTGCACAAGCATTGCCGACCAAGTTTTCATTTCTGTAGTCAATTTCTGTTCACCTGCAGTAACTTTCAATGTTACGAAGTGAACAGCCAAACTTTTTTTTTAATGAAAAGAAGCGCGCTAAGCTAATTTGTATCGAGTAAGCTAATAATGTAGAGAATGTCAGTAGAAAAAGAAAAAAAAGGAGACATATTTTAATTGCATTTGAAAAGGTCTATCTGTTTTTAGTTCCTTTTACAAAAAAGGAAGTATTGAATTCGCAAAAAAATGTCCAATCAAAAATTGGACTTAATTTCTAGTTCGCTCACCCCCGAATGAATGTTCAGTTTTTTTTTTTTTTTTTTTTGACCCGACGACACATGGATATATGCCAAGGAACGTACAGACACCCGAAATATCCATTTTGACGATCCCCGAGTGATTTACAACATGTTTTCTCATGACATCCGTATGTATGTGCGTATGTACGTATGTATCTCGCATAACTCAAAAACGGTTTGTCCTAAAAAGTTGAAATTTGGTACGTAGACTCCTAGTGTAGTCTAGTTGTGCACCTTCTCTTTTGGTTGCATTCGGATGTTCCTAAGGGGGTCTTTTACCCCTTTTTCGGGGGAAATCATTGTTAATTTCAATTCTAACTCAAAGGGCGTTATAATCTGTCAAACACTTTTCGACATATCGCCAAGCTATTGGCCACCAAGTTCTGTCCCCAACTTGGCGAAAAATTCGGCGATTTTTTTTTCCTTTTAAGTTTTTAAATCTGGTTTTAATTCGGCCAATGTTGGTGATATTTAAAGAGTTAACCACTGAATCACGGTAAAATTGCCAATAATGGGGAAATAAATCTGTGTAAAACGTCTTTTTGCTTCGGTTCGCAAGAAGCTAGGGGTGAAAATATTTAGTGTTTCCTTGCTTATTCCAAAGCACTATTATCATTAAATTGGCGTAAAAGGAAGTCATGTGATGCACACATTAGCTTGTTTTTTATAAAAAAATTTTGTTTTTTATGAAAGGGAAGCGCGCTAAACTAATTTGTATCGAGTAAGCTAACACTGTAGACCATATAAGTACAAAAAGAAAAAGAGGCGACATTTTAATTGCATTTGAAGAAGGTCTATCTGGTTTTTCCAGAACTGAAGGAATAAATTTGACTGCCATTTACTTGACAACTCTCAGTGTATTCTATGGTTGAGGATAACGATTGTACTTTAATTCCGGGATCAATGTTTCTGAAAGTTATAAATTACGCTTGGGATTTATTTTTTATTTATTTATGCATTTATTTTTTTTTCTATATTTTTCTATTTGTTGCTACAGTGAAACCTCCCTTAACGGACACTCCCGAATAACGGACACCTCTAATTAACGGACATTTTTGCAAGTCCCAGTCCCTCAATATAGGCCATTCCATGTAATTCACTCTGAATAACGGACACTCCGAATAACGGACAGTTATTTCACAAAAAATTTCCCTTGCGATCATAGGACTTCCGTTTTTTTTTCTTTTCACAGAATATCTTAGTAACTGCTTGCCTTACAAAGCTTTTCATCCTCCACAACTGATATCCCCCCCCCCCCGTCATTTCCTTATCACTGTTTCTTGGAATTAAAAGGGTGGTAATGGGCAGAGGCAGCGATTGGGGCTTAAAAGTTGGGGGCGGAAAAAAAAAGAACTAAAAGACATGGTACTTTTTGCGAGCAGCAAAAAATAAAAAAGAAAAAAAAGTCCTAATTTTGTTACGGCTAGTTTTGAGAGTAATAAAGCAGATAAGTGAAAATTGATGTCAGTCTAACAACTAACGTACTTTTTTCTTAAGATTTCAATGAATTTCATACACAATAACTATTCAAAAGTTAAGATAAAAAAGAGGAAACTGGGTGCTTTTTCTAACTGGGGCTCTCGGGAGATGCAATTGAGCGTACCGGCACCGGTAGTAGTCGGCTGTATGGCGCCGTATTTTCGTTGGGTTGTTTAATTTTTAGACATGAAAAAAGATTTGCCCATATTCAAGGTCATATTGCCAACTGTCAATCATGCAATAGTGATACTCGAAATAAAATAAATAAATTAACCATAAAAAGTAGAGAATTTTCCGAAGCACTGAAATACAGTAAAAACTTTTTCCTGAGCAAAGGGGACACTGAAGGACTTGCTAAGGTAAATGATTTAAATATTTATATTGAGAAACAGGCTTGTAAGGCAAAAAAAAGAGATGTAAAACTGTTTTAACTGATTACTTTAATTGATTAAATGCTTTTCAAGACAAGTGTGTGCTGTCAGTATACCTTTATTAAGAAAAAACAGATTAATTACACTTGACGTAAAATGTAGTAAACCTTTCTCAATTGTTTCGATTGTGTTCTACAAAGGGAACAACAGTCCATTTTGAAAAAGGTAAATTAAGTAGTTCCTCCTAATAGCGGACACCTCCCAATAACGGACAAAACTTCTGGTCCCTTGACTGTCCGCTATTCGGAGGTTTCACTGTATATGAAATTCATTTCTCTTTCATTTATTTGTTACTTCGTTTATTACTTATTTACTTACTTATTTTAATATGCATCGTTGCATTCGTGAATTCTACTTCATTACTTAGCGGTCATTCCAAGCTCGTCAGCTTTCGAGATCGAGATTTTCGCTCACGTGATCGGTTGTGACGTAGAAATGTCGCAAAGTAGTATTCTAATCTACTCGAACTTAGCTTGCGGCTAGGTTCGATTAGATTATAATACTACTTTGCAAAATTTCTACGTCACATCCGATCACGTGAGCGAAAATCTCGATCTCGCAAGCTGACGAGCTTGGAATGACCGCCCTGTTTATATCTTTTGCCGTAAGTTATACTTGTACAATACTTACTCAATATTCTTAATTGAACATTAAAATATTCTTATAGAAAAGTACAGAGTGTGCGAGAAATATTTGACACATTTAAAAAAAATATAGAAAAGCTGCAAGCTGTGGTATGAATATACGATTTGCACCATAATATTCCACACATTCAAGAATTTTTTATGACATTGTACACAAAAAAAGAAAATAATTGAAAATGAACAAATGTAATTATGGGAAATTGCTGTATCGCCACAGTAAGAAAAACGTCATGTGAGGTGTTTGATTATTTTGTTAAACAGAAAGCAATACTTTTCATTACCAGAGTTCATTGTGTGAACCCTTTGTGGACACGGGATGTACTAAAGGTTACAGTAGACACCAAGGGTGCCCATATTGGGGGGCACGTAGGGGCTCAACCCCCCCCCCCTAGAAATGAGAACTTACTTGTTTTTAGTGCTTTTTTTTTCTTTGCAAAAATGTATTTAAAAAAAATACCTGCTATTAATGAATAAGTTATTAAAAATGTAAAATTTTAATATCTCTAATCTGTACTGAAATCGGATTCCATGGGAAAATATTCTGCTAAATCATGGGGAACATTTTTGAGCCCCCCCCCTTAACGTTTTGCATAAGGGCGCCCTTGGTAGACACTAAAAATGCTGAAAATTGAGCAAAAAATCGAAAAAAATCGTTAGCCTTCTTTTTTTATACTAAACGTATCAGCTACTGTATTTACACAGGACAACAAGATTCTTTTTCATTCCATACATTATTTATTGCATAATGAGTTAGTTTCGTTTTGCGCATCCGTGATCACGCCCTTTAGTTTACATTTTGCATCCATGCAGCACAATATTTCTCGGATTGTAATGAAACTTTAGAAACACATTCTTATAATATCTAGTTATCTTAGTTATAATTATATCTTAGTGTATCTAGTTATAATTTCGGTTGTCTAAAATTATAAATACAACTCTTTTGTTGTTAAAATCACCGAATTTGCTGAAAATTTCACATAAGTTTTCATTTTCAGCCGTTTTTTTTATAACTGTCTCATTAAACATTACATGTGATGAATAATTTAGTGTAATTATGCCTAATGATTGAAATTCAAAGTTTGGATGAAAAAAATATACGTCGCATGGAGCAATTTGAAACTTATAGATTTTCCGTTTAATTTTTTTTTTAATTTTAAATTTTCAAAAGAAGAATTAATTTTTTTTTTAATTTTAAATTTTCAAAAGAAGAATTAATTTTTTTGTATCAAATTTTTTTATTGTTTCAGATGTAATAAATATACAAATATACACAATTTTAGGCAACTAGATCAATTATTGGAAAAAAAATTGTGTCCACTGTAGCCTTAAGTACCGTTTGGATGTGGTGACAATACAGCGATTACCTATAAATACACTTTTTTCCCTTATATATATATATATATATATATATATATATATATATATATATATATATATATATATATATATATATATATATATATATATATATATATATATTTCACATTTTTTACGATGTCATAAAAATTTCTTGAATCTGTGAGGTATTATGGCACAAACCACATATTCACTTGACACTTGCTGTTTCTCTATGGAGTTAAAAAAAATTGTCAATGACTTTTCAGACGCCCTGCTCTTCAGTTTTCAACTCAAAATGTACGTAATTAGAAAGCAAAAAATAATATACACATATTTTTTAACTTGATATCTTCTTCATTAAGATCTCAGGCATTATTAGAAGTATGTAAGTTATTGGAAAAGTCCGAGAAACACCAAAACATATTTTTGGGTTCATTAAAATCTTGCAAATAATAAACACCATTATACGTAGAGTCTGGATCGTTTTCCCGCATGTCTCTTGGAACCACGAAACCGGTCGCCATTTGCGCAAGAAAAAGCGATCCATTTTTTTTTTTAAATTTTTTACATTTTAGAAATAAAGTAAATGTGTTTAAAATTATTAAAATACACTTTCATATATAACACATGATGACAAAAGTTCTTCAAATTGAAAAACACTTGAATAAAATTTTCTTCTTAATCGGAGTTTAGAACAACTACCCCTTAAAAAATTAACATGCAATGGTCATTGATTTAGGTCATCACTTTAAATTCAGTCGTGTACACAGCTGATCCACGGTTTACAATGAAAATGCGCCAATTTGTGATTAAAAATGCAATTTATATACATTTATGATCTAGGCTACCTCGTAAATTATGTCCTAGCATTCCTGCCCTATTATAATTTAATACTTTGCTTTAACTCTTGCATTTTCAGTACTTCACTGCTAATGTTACATTAGATTTTGAAACAGACTTGAAAACAGAACACACGCACAGAAGACTTACACGGGAACACATTTCAGCGAGATTTTATTAACAGAATAAAACACTTTAAATATAAACATTTAAAGTAGAGGAATATAAAAATGTTTTCAACACAAGAAGGACCAGCTTGTAGCAAGTTAGCATCAGCTATTTCTGTTCGTAAACATCGTATGCTTCTACTTTATGAGGGTATTGAAATTAGAATTCATTAAACTAATTGTACTGGTTTTAAAAGATTTTTTAACAAATTATATTTTTTATGAATTTTTTATCACTTTTGCGGACCTGAAAAGAAGAGGAAAATGATAACTATGTACTGTTTAACTTTTTCTTATTGTCGGATTATTTAAGAAAAATATGGGTTAAAATCCAAACCAAAAATTTTAATTGAGAAATATAAAAATAAAAATTTGCAAATGAAACAAAAAATTTCTGCAATCTAATTTAATACTCGACCAAAATAAGTCAAAACATTATTCTATTTTACCCAATATCCAAGATAAAGCAAACATTTAAGATTTTATGTTAAGATTTTGCTTACTCAAGACAATCCAATCTGTCGCTAGCGGTATAAGAGAACTTAAATCAATATAATAAGTTTTCGAAATCGTTTTATCCAACTATGATATTTATTCGAGATATCAATGCATAGCTTTAGACATAACTTGTCCAGATATTGGAGGCAGATTTCCTGTCAAATTCCATTCGTTTCCTTAATCAAATAGACATCGAAGAGCATAAGTTTCCGGATGTTGGCTGTGATTGGAAGACTGATAAGGTTCGTGATATTTGACTTCTGAATATATGGTAGTTATTTGAAAAGCGTTTCGGATTCGGAGCGAACAGCGTGTGTACATATTTCGAAGATGCAAAGCTAATAGAAACAAGTTGTTCAGTTCAGCGATGTACAAATATATTTTCTTCAAAAGATTTTAATCGCCTTCTTTCAGTGTTTTCTTTCCTTCAACCTGAAACCCTTTTTTATTAGAATTATAGTTTCTATCCTTTTATTTCAGTTTTTTATTAAGAATTTCATAAAGGAATAAATTTCAACTTGTGGAGACGGAGGGAAAATTACCAACTTCGAATCAGACTCCGCACTGTAAAAAAATTCCGAAACATTACTGATTATTTCCATGGAACGTTTCGCTATTTCAGAGGTTTTCCCCTATTTCCCTGCAAAATCAAGTATCTTCGCAAAAAAGTTCCCCGAATTGCTAAAAGATGCACGAATGCAGACTTTTGATAAATATTTTTTGCTACCAGTTTAAAGATTGACTGAGCGTATTTATTAAGTATATCAGCTTTGGTTTGATTACAGCCCGTCTGGATTGACTAAGCTCCCAATGGGAGCAAATAAGTCATTGGATATCTGCAGCTTTGCGAGGCAGGAATTGCAGGCAAGGAATGTGATTGGTTCTTGCTTGCGATTTTCGCGTAGAGTTGGCCATTTTTGCTCTAATGCTTCTGGAGCTTTCTTGGTAAATCAGGAAGGATCTAATCAAATACATTAAACCTATTTAATTTTTCTAGAAGGTTCACCACTGGCTTACCAGGGAAGATTTCCCAATATTTCAGAAAGGTGATTGACTTTTATCGGAAAGCGTTCGTTTTTTTTGTAATATATGTCACTGGTTGAAATTGGACACAAATCAGCTGCCTATTATTCTCCAGGAACATTTCTGAAATCAAATCATAGGGCATTACTAAGTAAAACTGAAACGGTTTCAGTTCTAAAAGTAGATAAAAAACCTAGCATTTATAATCAAAATGTTTTTCATTTTGACTAAAATCTTTATAATATTTTGAATTTTGATTCGGATTCGAGATTATTAAAAAACTTGTTTAGGGAAAAGTTCGTCATTCAGCTTCAAATTTAACTAAAACTATAAAATAACTTGAAGCATTTTCTTCAACACGATGCATAATTGATAGTTTCATAAACAGACGATGACAATCTGTGCGATGGGATAGTTGTTGCTGCTTGATATGGTCTGAATCTAGAAAAATAACTAATTATTGCCATTATTCTGGGACTTTCGTCACGGTTGCTAGCATTTCAATCTTTACAACGTTACTTTATGAAGTTTAGTTATAAATATTTATTATAGCTGTTTTTCGCATTCAGTTTAGCTAATACATTTTTTTTAAGGGGTCTAAGGACCTTTAACCTTCAAAATTTTCGACTTTCTGGAAAAAATATATGTTATGCATATTTTAATTCTGAACAATTTGATACCTTATTTACCACCATACGACAAAAACTTTTCAAGTTATCGTAAAAATGCGTAAACTTTCCCCGTAGAGATTTATGTTAACAGCAGCTGTTTAAGCCTCTTTTGCTCAGATGCCGGTTTCTTCGGTTTTCTCATTTTGCGCGCATAATATCTCAGAAAGCTTCTTATATATTTCCGTAAAACTTTTCATACTTGTTTGTCTGGTTTATATTTATGACCTGAACCTAAATTTGTTTAATTTTTTAAAAATTATTTATTTATTTTTTGAAATTTTACAAGTCATAGTCAAAAATTTCCAAAATTTTGGGCAAAAATATATATATTTTTTAGTATTACCTTTCATTTTTAGTTAAAATTTAGGTTCAGATCATAAATATATACCGGACAAACATGTATAAAAAGTTTTATGAAAATATATAAGAAACTTTCTGAGATATCATGCGCGCAAAACGAGAAAACCGAAGAAACCGGTACCTGAGAAAAAGAGGCTTAAACAGCTGCTATTAACATAAATCTCTATGGGGAAAGTTTACGCATTTTTACGATAACTTGAAAAGTTTTTGTCGTATGGTAGTATATAAGGTATCAAATTGTTCAGAATTAAAATATGCATAACATAAATTTTTTCCAGAAAGTCGAAAATTTTGAAGGTAGGGGTCCTTAGACCCCTAAATTTCTTCTCAACATTTGATGATGAATTTCTATGATTACCTAAAAATGTACTGTTAACACCTTATTGAAATTAACCCAAATCAAGAGAATGATTACGAAACAATCATTAGATTTAAATCTAGGGGGTGGCTATAAAAATTTAATGCTTCATAAAAAATAGCCGCTTTACTAATTCATCGTAACAAGATTACACAACATTATTCAAACATTTCGTCACATGTGAAAAATAGCTAGACATTTGCTAGCAGGAAAATTAATTTAGGAGCATTTGCTTTAGTCAGACATTTATAGAAAAATCAATATTCTTTCTCTAGAGTAACGTTTCCAAATATTGATGTTCGATTTCTCGTCAGATTCCCTTCACTCCCTTCATCAAATAGAGATCAAAAGGCATACGTTTTACGCATTTGTTCTGATTGAAATGCCAATAGAACGCACCGTACTCTGATGATATTGATAAGGACTTGTGACGAGTCTTGCGATTTCGAATAGCGTGGTGATATTGAATCTCTGGAATTTGCCAGAGCATTTATTTACTGTTATTTCGTATTAAAATAAGACTTCAATTTTGATGTGGTTTTTGCAGCTAAAACTGCATCGAATTGCGAAGTTTTAATTTTGTTAATAAAAATATTATGAAATGAGAAGCTTCTTCAAACTGTACTGATATTTTTAATTTACCGCTATTTTTGTCGTACCAGAGTAAATAACTATTGTGGACAGGTAAATGGCAATGTCTGCAGAAATGAGTTTTCGTTATAAAGGGTATTCCAAAATTAACGCAAGATTTGAATTTGCCACCATTTTTTCCATAAATTGTTGGCAGCCATGAAAAAAGAACAATTTGACAGTTGAGAGTTTAGGGTTTTAAATGGGGTGTTATTGTCCCATACAGCTAGAGAGAGAGAGTGAAACATTTCAATGACTGCATAAGGCATTTCCTGGTCGCGTATTCTCTCATTTCGGTGATCAGAATTGGCACCCTAGATCGTGTGATTTAACATTTTTAAATTTCTTCCTTAGGGGTTATTTGAATTCAAAGGTCTATGTCAACAAGCCCACAACCACCCGTGCATTACCGTGTTGCGATACCGAGCGCCAATAACAGTAACTGCTTGACCAGCCTCAACTTTCATTATTTTTGAAATGTTATTTTAATAATGAAAACGCGTTATTGTATCGTATAACGCTCCATTTTTAATGACCCTAAACTTTCAACTGTCAAATTGTTCATATTTCAGGACTGCCAACCAATTACTGCAAAAACGGTGGAAAATTCAAATCTTGTGTTAATTTTGGGACACCCTTTATTTAAAGAAACGCGTTTTGATTCAATGCAAACAATAGGGAAATGTTGGAATTAGACTTATTTTCGAGCTTTTTTTTTTCAGCGGAAACCAAATAAGCAAAGTTTATACAATAAAGCTAACGTACAATAGATGGTAATAATTCAAAAAAAAAGAAGGCAAATTTGCAGTTACGGCCCTTTACCTGCCCACGGCAGAGTCAATGCTAAACGTTAATGTTGTTGTTGCTGTTGTCTTGTTCCAGCTAGGCCGGCAATGGGGTGGTTTCCTTCAGTCAAAAGTACTACTTTTAGTCACTGAAATTGATAGAATAAGCAAAAATAAATACCATGGACCCAGGAAATACCTTCATTTTCCCAGCAGTTATTTTTTAATTTTTTTTAAATGTACGATTTTTCAAACAAGGCGTGGTCTTTATGACGTCACAAATGATGCTCTTTGGCGCATCTTTCTACCGCATTTGCACGTTATGATAATCAAGACGCGAATTAAATATTGCGCATGAACCCTATCGTTGCTAGTACACATGAGTAAAGATGCCAATTAAATATTTTGCTTTACGCTTTGGCATCAGTGAATGGCATTTCATCATTTGTGATGTCATCGGCAGAGGCGTAAACAATGGAAACGCACCGATTTAAGTATTTTATTTTTAAATATTAAACTTAAACAAATTATTTAAAAAATGGTCATATCCTATGTTTTTAAGCATGCTCTTCCACACATGCCATAAGGACCCGTTTATAAGGTAGGCAACCATTCACAGCTTAGCAACACATTCACACAAAGAAAGGACGAGGACAGGAGAGAGAAAGTCCATGCCCGAGCCGGGATTCGAACCCGGGACCTTACCATTGCAGTCAGACACCCCTGACCACTAGACACGGCGGGTGTTTAGTAGTGAAAAACAACACACTTGAACAATGCGTTGGGAATTGTAAAACATCGCTTTCAAAATTATCTTTCACACACTCGATAACGTAAATATAGTATTCAAAAAATGTAATTTTAATTTTTAAAATCCATTATATAAAGTTAGAAAAAAAATACCAACCAATCTGTGAAATTTAATTACACCATAAACGGTTTAGCATCATCACTGCCAAGTATTATTTTCAGAAAAATACTTGCTACTCATAAAATGTAATTAACAAGGCTTTGCACCCCGAATTTCACAAAAAAAGGCCATTTGAGCTTAATATAAGTCATATAAATGATGTAATGAAACTTCTATTCAAAATTTAATTACAAAATTACAAATCATTGAATATCTGCACGTGTGATTAAAACTTTTTAAAAAAAATTTATTCATTTCTTGCAATTTCTCCTTCGGATATTTTCAATTCGATTTAAGCGCAAAAACCTCACACACATCCTTTAGCCTACAAAAAAGATACTTTTCGAAACATTTCAAGCCCCCAGCGACAAGCCCACGGCAAAGAAAGTAATTTAGCGATTTTTTAGGCGGGGGAAAAATACAGCACACCGCGCCTCTTGCCACCGAAATACATTTTTCATTTCCTGTGTCTTTAGAAAAAGGGAGTATGTCTGTAAATTCGAAAACGATTTTTTTATCATAAAAAAGTGTCAAAATCGCCTTGTACTATAAAGTAAAACTTTTTTTTTTCATTTATTGAAAAAGACAGCCTTATACACTGATAAAAAATATGCCTGGAGTTTAAGAATTTTCTATGTTTTGATCTCTTAAACTTTATTAATGGCATCAGTAGTTTTCGGTGCATTGAATGTTACAGGTTATCATACTTGCGAATTGAATTGTTATTAAAAATAATCCTTGAGAGGTGCTTTACATGTTATCGAGATCGTAAAAAGTATATTTTGATGCACTTCGATTGCAAGGAATTCGTTGCTGTTATTCGTAGTTATCGGAAAACGAATATTGAATACTAAAGTAACAATGAAATGATTATAGGGTAACACCCCCAGTAATTGGCAGGTCACCAGTGTTTAAACCCTCTCAGACGGAATTTTGAAATACTTAACCAAAAATGTTTTTAGTTGGTAGACAGTGTACTATGGCAAAGAGTATCTTATAGACAAAATTTCATGTTTATAGGTGAGAAATTGAAAGAGTTATGACCAGAGTTGGCAAAAACCCGGGTTTTTTAAAAAAAACCCATGGACTCAGGGTTTTTTGGGTTTTTTAAATAAAACCCAAAAAAACCCAACTAAAGCTGGGTTTTTTAAAAGAAATGTGGGTTTTTTTGTCTTTTTTTAGGGAAAAATGGGGTGCTTGTAGCATATTGTAGTGTAAGTATGGACAAAGCACAAAAATTGTCTTGGGGTAAAAATACTGGAAAATTCAGCGTTTTCTGAAGAAAAGTAAAAAAGACAACGAAACCCAAGAATGGTGAAGTTTAAGATTTTTTAGTTTCCATGATTACCAACAGTTAGGGCAAAGTTACTTCTCGAGTGATAAAATCTATTGTTCGTTTTTAATTACTACATTTTTTTCTTTTTTTTTTTTTTTTTTTGCATTTTACTTTATTGTATTTCATTTTGTTATGCAAAACTACTGTAGAATGTCAAAGTAGTTTAAATCCCTTTTTACTGAATTCAGCTTAATCAAGACATCTCTTTGAACTTTATGTTGACTGTTTCTATTTCTGTGTACAGAGTAAGAAATATTAAACTTTTTGTAAGAAAGTATTGTACATCCTATTTTGTTTTCTGTTCGACCGTTTGAAAAACCTGTTAATTTCTAAAACATATACGTTGTTTATTTGAGATTTGTGACACGTTGGTTTGCAGAAAATAATTCACATGAAAGACTTATAGCTAGCGTAGTTTCTTCTGTAAAATCTACAAATATCGAGAAAATCAGACGTGACAGGACTTAGTCCAGAAAATTTGAGTTATTTATTGACCAGTTAAAGAAAAAGTTAAATATATTTATGTAAAATCTTTGAAGTATTTTTTTAAATGTCGTTAAGAGTTAAGAAATACTATTAAAGTTCAAAATTCCTTTTTTATGTCCATTGTCTGTGGTGAAGAACAAATAAAAAAGAAGTTTAAATTGTGAAAGTATTTAAATTAATTATTGTTTTAAAAAACTTCTCAGAAAATTTTAAAAAACCCAAAAGTGGGTTAAATAATGGGTTTTTTTAAATGGGTTTTTTCAAAAAAAACCATTGGGTCCAACCCAATTGGGTCCAATCTCGCCAACCCTGGTTATGACACGTCCAATAATCCGGACATATATTATTGAAATACATATTTCAGATAATAAAACGATGAAACATCAAACAAACTTCTTTGTAAAATATTCTCTAAACAATAATAAAGCATAATATAAGTATTTGAAATGATTAATATAAGATTATATATTTTTTTTAAAAATCAGAAAAAAAAACTCGTTTTTGCGACGAGAATCCGTGGTTGCGAAAATGAGCCAGTCCCATTCTCCCAACCCCTATTTCTTTATGTTTCCAATCCCAAAATGCAAAATTCTTGTACATGTAATAATAAGCAGACTGTAAAGCGTCAACTACGAAAAAATCGAGTAATTTATTCAATTAATAAATGATAAGCAGCTGTTTAAAGTTTATGTCCAGTTTAGTGGACGCCACGTCTGAAAGGGTTAACACGTCCAACGAAAATGACCTAAAATAAGATTTGTACCCAATCTTTTAAACGTAAAAGGCTATATACCAACTAAATGTACATTTACTTTATAAATTATAACTTCAATTCATGTTACTAAATGGTAGCAGTACATAGGAAAGAGAAACAATTGTGGCTTGTGTCAAATCAGCCATTTTTGTTGCAAAAGCGGGAAGCATGCGCATCAGTCCATTAAAATCTGACTTAAAATATATTTTAAAATTTCGTTGTCAAAAGTTTTGTTTAGTTGAAAGGTGTTACTTTGAGTGGGTAGAAGTATATTTTTGTCAATTTTTGGATTTTTGAAGTAATGATGGATGCCATTTACTGGATTCCATTTACTGGTGGTTTTGCTAGTCTAAAGTAATTGGCACATGAGCCTACATTCACTAATGTGCTGTGCAATATGTCACTAGTTTGATTTCTGATACTTTTGCAGCAATAATATTATTATTTGGGTTCTACTATTGATTTGAATCTTACAGAATATACTGTTACATTTTTAAGAGAAACAATAAAAAAACAAATATATTTGGCCGCCAGTCAGATATTGCGACTGTAGAAAATCGTTTTATTTTTTATGGTCCTTTAGAATCATGAGGTTAATGTTCCTTTTTCTGTGGAAACAGCTATAATTCGTAAAATCAAAACTGCATGCCGACTAATGAAACAGCAATAATCTCGATATTTTTTTCCATGTTTATTTTAACATGGATAGCACTTCAAATTTACTTTTATTTCTATATAATACGTTTTCAACGTCAAAATGTGAGATTTAACATTAATTTATGCAAAATTACCTACCTTAAATTAACATTAATTATGCTTCTTATGATGATGAAATTTGTATGTAATCCAAAAGTGAAAAATAAAGTGATTTTCCAGTTCTATTAACATGTGCCAATTACTGGAGCACATGGTGTGATATACTGAAGTATCAGGGGCCAATTACTGGTGATTTTGGCAACTTTTTATACATATATTTTTATAAAAATATCAATTGAAACATTTTGGCTTTCGTTGTGCATTCTTTGATACGAAAATATTTTCAAGTGAATATTTTTTTTCTAAGTAATGAAAACAGACTTAAGTTTAAGGACAAACTCTTAAAGTGCCAATTACTAGGGTCAACCTACTTGATCCTATTTTACGCATTTACAAATCCAAACTGGGACCTAAATGCAATGTTTTATGATCAGCTGTTAGTGGGAAATAGTTTTTGAAAAATTCTGGAAAAGTTGCATCTGAATCAAACACATGGAGAAGCAAAACTGTCGTTTCTCATTTTGAACTCGGCTGCAGATACGACTTTTGCGCTTCGCGCGACAGTATGCTGCTCACAAATTTGTGCCTAACAATTTTGGATATGTTAACGAGTTATGTAATTATCTATTTTTTCTGTTAAACTTTTGCCTATCAGGTAATTGTAATATGACTAGGTATTAAATAGTTCAACAAAATTAACGGTACCTTTTACTTAAGGAATATTTAACTATTTAAATGCCGGTGAAATATTAAGAGAGAAATACGAGTAGATTTTATTTAAAGAAATAAAACTGTAAAATACACACAACGTCAGTAGACGCAGTTGAAAATATTAAGATAGACTGACCCGTTTTAAAAGCAATTGCACCCTTTGTCAAGTGTCCAGGGGGAAAAAAAGAAATGCTATTTTAAGAGCGAGGATAAAATACAGAGAAACAGATCCAAAACAAAAGAGGCTTCAGTATTTGCTGAGCCGTTTTCCAATTTTTTTTACGGCCAAGCGTGGCTCAAAATGCTAAAAGCTAATTTGTTATGCAGCCATATCTTCAGTATGCACAGTTTCCATCTGCAGTTGTCTCTTTTCATTGCTATGCACTAACGAATGGAATTCTTGCCCCTTAAACCGGTCTTGTTATCAGACTGCGCGTGCGCGACGCAAATGAGGGGTAATGTGTTTATGAGTCTGTATACTATGTTTGTTCCTATGTGGCGTATTAGAAGCTAAACCCCTTGGCCAATTTTGAGGATTCTTATGTCATTCGATTTGTCTTCACCTTGGGAGTATCACTAAACACATGACAGTAATATAAGGATCAACAGTCGGGGTCCATTCAAATTTCACGGGGTTCCTTGGTTTGTCAAAAAAGAATGGGCCCCGACAGTTGATTCTTATATTCTACTTTTGAATTTATGATTTGTCTTATGTGTGTATCGATTTTATAAAACTATTTCAATGGTGTAGTTATTCAGTAGTACTTAATAACAATCTATACTACTTTTCTTATACATTTTTCTTTTGAGTTTTTTTTTTTTTTTTCGCAGTCGGGTTTTTAGTTTTTAATTAACGATTATTTTTTTAAATATTTTTATCTGCACTATTTGACTTAGTAGGCATTGCCAGCCTGAAGGAGATAAGGATACACACACAGACAGAAGCGCTAAGGTTTTATTAGTATAGATCCCTCTTTTCATTAGTAAATATTTCCCCTCCAATGTTTTTCATTACTTTAATGCCAATAAATACAGATGAACGGTCAAAATATTGACTAAACACTGTGGAGGGTAGAGAAGGCCCTTCACTACCTTACAAAAAAGTCATAGATATAAACTGTAACTAACATTACTCCACAACATTAATTGTCGTTTGATAATGTTCCTAATGTGAAAAATAAATGAGATACGAGCGCGGAAATCATTTTTGAAACGCAAATCTGTGGATAAAACAGTAGGCCAGCTAACTCTATAATAGGGAAGTTGCAACCTATTAAATGTTCATATTTTGGCTATTGGATATTGTTAATTGACCCACAAAACTAAAAAATTCACCATCGCCGAATTTTAAAACACCGTGGTTGATTTTTAATGAATTTTTAAAAATCCACGCGCAAAAGTGCGCTCTTCTGAAACGTCACGAGCCTACGTCACAGGGCGCGAATGGGCAGCCTTCCGCCGAAGATCCCTTGTTTTCGCTAGGGACATTTTGAGCGCGCTGATATTTTTATTTTTTAGAAATTCAATAATCCTTTTTGAACCCACTATGGAGGCCGGATTCGTTAAAGCACAATCTAAATAATCTTCCTCAGGTAACATCAATGATGATATTCGAATTTTTCCGAGAGGATGAGAGGTTTATTGTTCCAGAAAAGCGAGGAGTTAAATGCGAGGAGATAAGCCTTTTCCGTTTCATCTTCGAAGTCGAATGCACGCTCTTCGCTTTCTCCCCTATCGGAAGAGCGCATGACGTCACTTCCTATGCCATTTGACGTCACAAGCGCTTGAACTTTAAAAATTAATTTAAAAAAATCTACTTATCGTATCGCAAAAATTTTTTCGTCTATGATGTCCATACATGTTACTCTATCATATAAAAAATAAAATTGAAAAATCGAAAACTTCCCTATAGTCTAACTCTTTAATTTTGCCACTTACATCCCTTTGCTTCTTACTGCCTCATATTAAAACATGCTAGGTTTGCCTGTTATAAAGTTTTCTGGTTTTAATACAATGAATTGCTCTATTCTAGAAAACATTTGCAGTTTCTAATTTGGTTACTGATGCAACTTGAAATAATATGAAATAATAACCAAGATAAGGAAGAAAAATAGTTTTTTTTGGCAATATGCGGATTTCGATAAGTAGCATCCAAATAACCCTTTGGCTTAAAAATAAAAATCCATTAGTGGTTCTAGAGCTCATTTTTAATGTATGCTACGAATTTTCAACTTCTTAGACCAAATGTTAAATTGCATGCCACGATCTATTGCGGGAATCAATAGATAAGAACTAGACATTGCTCTGGATTTAAGAACAACGCAGGGAAACATGGGGCACAAAGTGAAATAGCGGGTCGAAGTGAAATGGTGAAATATTTACTCTGCTTTTAGCTCCATCTATCTGGTATTATTTTAACTACGTTGTACCATATGCAGTCTATTCCAGACTGGAAAAAAAAATGCCGCCGAAGATTAAAGCATTTGGTAATACAGGCAATTTTAAAAAATGGATACTCATATTGTAATATTGTGTTGTAAGTCGAAGATTCTATTTGTTACTATAAAATGATAAAGTTCTTGTTATTAACATTTTGAATTTTAATTTAGACCTCCTAACATTCAATACAGTATTAATTTAATTAATATTAAGATTGTTTGTATTTTTAATTAATTATACAATTAGTCAAGTACATTCGGGGCAAAGTGAATGGGGCAAAGTGTAACAGTTTGTTTTATTTACTCACTCAAACATTTAATACAATTCATTTACATTCCTTCATTTAGTAATTCAGTTCTTTATTCATTCATTCACTTGTTTTCTTATTCATTCAATCTTTTATCGCTCATTTATTTTTCTTCATATATCAATTGGTTTATTCACTTAATCATTCGCTTATTGCTTCATTATATTTTCATTTATTCATTCAACCTTTTATTAACTTATTTTTTTGATCAAAAATATGTTTTATAGTCGAATAGAAAGTATTTCATTAGAAAAATATTTCATTTTTCACTTTGCCCCACAAAAAAGGGAAAATTTTCGCTTTTTTTCGAAAACTCAAATTTACTGCCAAATTTTTTTTAAAAAATACTGTTTCAAACGCAAGTTTTATTATCAAATAGAATGCTCTTTCTTTCTGTACTGCAATTTTCAAAATAAATTTCCGATTTGTTCATTTTGAAAAAACTCAGTCATCTTAACCATTTCACTTTGCCCCACTTTCCCCTACTTAAATGAAAGTTTAAAATAAATTCCATAAAATGTGCGCAAAAAGCTTTCCAGTTCGAAAACACAACTCTTAGAGACGAAAAAACGTTTGAGCAATTATAAATAATTTTCTCAAATACGTTTAATCTGTACTTAATATCAGATAACTGCCGATTATTTTCCGAGAAACAGATTCTTTAATGTATATCCACCATTCTTCCTCGATCCAAATAGCTGTGACGCTCGTTGCCGATAAACAAGATCTTGTAAATGGCTTCCAAGTAAATGCTCGAATGATGATGGTGATTGCTCGCCCATCTTCGAAAGTCGATTTTTTTCTAAGTCGTTCCAGGCCAGCATGGGTTGTTAAATGTGGCAACGTGACATCCCCAATGAACCCCATCTTCCAGCGTAATAGCCCGAAAATTGTTGACTTCGAGCTAAATCGTTAGCATTCCTTGTCACATCAGAGGAACACGAGTTTGGTAAAACTGTAGATGTGTTCTTCAATGAACTTTGCAAAACCATTAAGGTATCGGCTACAGAAGTCATTGGAACATTGAAAAATAAAATCACATATATTACTGCTCCATTTATTTTCTTCTCCAGATTTTATTTTTCCTGCGTCTTCGGGATTTGTGAGTTTTAGATTCCTTTTATACGAAAAATCTGTTTATGGAATACACATTCTCTTTTACTGACCCATGCCTAAAAGTTGCCCAAAATTCAAAATTTTAAAATGTTTGAATCTGTTACTATAAAAAAGTTTGATCAACTCATTTTTTTTAAAGAGTAAAATTATTTACCTGTTTTTGATTGGCTATAACAATGTTTCTGAAAAAGTATGCAATATCTTGCCAACATTCTCTACTGTTTAAAACAGTGGCACTGGATTGGGAAAATTTTAAACAATGAAGTCAGCTAATGATTTGTATAATTATTTAGAAAAAAAAAAACATATTTGTGCTCGATAAAATCATTTAATTTTTTTAAGATTAAAATTATTTAAGGTCTTTTTTTTTTGAGCAATCACGATTGCTTATTGTTCTCACTTGACTGTTTTGGCGTCCTATCATTTTATTTTCCCACCAGCACCGTCTGCCAGCACCACCGTCGCGTCGACCGGCCTCACGATGCTGCTCCTCTTGCGAAAACCGTCTCCAGGTTGTGTCCATATCCTACACACACACACATACACACACTCATGCCTGCGCACAGACACAAACACACACTCCTACACACACATACACACACTCATGCCTGCACACAGACACAAGCACATATGCCTACGTACACACACACGAACGCCTACACACACACGCGCGTACACACACAGCACTGCATACACAACACGCACACACATGCATACATACACACACACGCACTCACAACACGCCTACACAAACACACACGCGCATTCATACACACACACGCTCGTGATTGCGAAAAACATAATTTGAATTCAAGATGCCAAAAATTCAAATTAATCTTTTTTATTTCTTATTTATTTATTTATTTATTTTATTTTATTTATTTATTTATTTATTTATTTTTTTTTTTTTTTTTTGAATGACGATAACGACGTTTCTGTCAAAAACTTTGCAATATCTAGCCAATATTTTCTACTGTTTAAAACATTGGTACTTGAGTGGGAAAAATTGAAAACAACCAACTCGGCTAATGATCCAAATAATTATCTAAAAATAAAAAGAAATATTCGAACACTACACGAACTTGCTTTTTATATTACTTCTATATTAAGCTTCAGTCCTGCACTCTCTGGATCATACTTTCTCTGGTACAAAGGAAAGAATAAGACATAATTTTTGTTGACATTTCATCCTTTAAGAGAAAAAGTTGTTCAAGTAAAGAATACATTGTTTTCTCAAATTATGACGTTTTAGAGAGAACTTCTTTAAATACATTTGCATATATGTTGTTTAGCATATATATTTAAATCTTATACCAAAAATATTTATTACTTAAAGAAGTTGGTAATCTTCAGACGGTGATCTATATTACTATTGAGATCTTCTTCTCTTTAGTAACTAATAAACATTTTTGTCAATCTTTACTAATAATAAAGCTGAAAGTCTGTATGTCTGAACCTCTGGATGTCTGTTATGCGCATAGCGCCTAGACCGTTCCGCCTTGGCACAGAATTAGTTCGTAGCATAGGGGTGAGCACCTCGAAGCGATTTTTTGAAAATTCGATTCTGTTCTTTTTCTATTCCCATTTTAACAACATTTTACAGAGCAAATTATCATAACGTGGACGAACAAATTACCATAACGTGGGCGAGCACATTACTGTAACGCAGAAGAGCAAATTACCGTAACATGAGCGAGCATATGAAAATAGCAAACTGGCGAGAAATTCATCATCCCTTGTTTGTAATTATACAGGCGAACGAAATGACCTTTTAATTTTCTGCTACGGGCAAAGCCGTGCGGGTACCGCCAGTTAATCAATAAATCATTTTCACAGCACCCACATTCTCCGTTATTCTATGCAACTGGTTATTGAGAGATTAAATGATATTTACATTCCAAAAGAACATATAATTCATTTTATTCGCATAAAATGTATTTGCATGAATAAAATAAAACCATACTTTTGATATACTACTATAAAAATATTACATTATTTACTCGTAATCGACGATATATTACTTTGACAATGCTTTGGAACTTGAGTCTTTCATTGTCATAAGAGTAAATGCATTTTCTTCCCAACCATTTGAAAAGAATGACAATGCGAAGCAATCGTCATTCTTTCAAGAACTAGACTGTTCTAAATATTCATTTTGAATTTAAACAGCTCATTCCATTGAACTTCTAATAAGTTAGGTAAACGTATTATCAGTAACTAGAAAATCTCCCGTCAAGATATGACAGTTGAAAATTGCTTCTATATTAGAACCAATCAATTGCCTTTGTACTTCCTTTTACAAAAAAGGAAGTATTGTATTCGCGAAAAAAATTTTAACCAAAAATCGGCATTAATTTCCATTTTGCTCATCCCCAAATGAATGTTGAGTTTTTTTTTTCAACCCGACCACATGTGCATATGTGCTTAGGAACGTACAGACGCCCGAAATATCCATTTTGACGATCCCCGAGTTAATTACAACGAGTTTTCTCGTGACGTCTGTATGTACGTATGTATGTAATATGTGTGTATGTACGTCGCGTAACTCAAGAACGGAATGTCCTAGAAAGTTTAAATTTGGTACGTAGACTCCTAGTGGGGTTTAGTTGTGCACCTTTCTTTTTAGTTGTATTCGTATGCTCCAAAGGGAGTCTTTTGCCTCTTTTTGGGGGGAAATCATTGTTAATTCCGATGTAAACTCAAGTGGTGTTATAATTTGGCGGACACTTGGCGATATATCGCCAGTCTTTTGGTCACCAAGTTTTGTCGCCAACTTGGCGACAAATTTGGCGATTTGTTATTTATTTTATTTTTTTCAACTTATTTTCAATTTGGCCACTGTTGGTGTTATTTAGAGAATAAACTATTGAATCATATTAAAACTGCCAATAATGAGAAAACGACATTAAATTGGAGTAAAAGGAAGTCATGTGATGCACACATCAGCTCGTTTGTGATGTTTTGATAGTTGAAATTGTAACCCTAACTCCCGTGGATTATCCTTAACTCTAGTAGATAGCATTCATTGTTGATCACTTTTTCGTTTCTTCATTCTCCTAAAATGACAGTTTTCCCAGTAAAACAGTTAATAAGTTACCGGATCCAGCTCAGCCTTGTCGAAATAAAGCATTTCCCTTCATGTCATAAATTTCCAAAAAAATATTATCAAATGATCATGCCGTGGCGCGAGTTTCATTGTTGGTGACGTCAGCGTTACTCGATCATTCGCTATTACATGCATGAGGATACTGTTACGAATTAAGACTGTGTACTGAACTTCAAGCAGGTTCATAGATAAAAATCTTATATAAGCTATCCTTATACAGCATATCAATAACAAGTAAAAAACAACGTTTGTCATAGTTTTCCGCATTTCAATGGATCGGCAAAAAGTATGTTAAATAAGTTCATAATTTAAATAAAAATCCAAAACTAAAGACAAATTTGTGATGGGAGAAAAATATTTCGGTTAATCTACCCCAAGAACATTTGAATTAGTATATACCATAAAAATGAGAAATCTTTAATTTTATCGTTTCATTTTCCATGGTTTGAACAGTGTAAAAGCACTTATGTTTTAATTTAAATATTAAACCTTTTTGTCTTTAAAACCAACAAAACTTTCACAATAAAATTCAAAAGCTTTTGCTTACAACTGTGTTGAAATGTTTTCAAAATGAGCTTTATAAGTGTTTAAAAAATTATGCTTACAATGAACATTTTTAAAATGTACGTATTTTCAATATACATAAGTGGTATTTACAAACTAAAAAAACTTTGTTTTCTTTTTCTAAAGCAGTTAATATTATGAAAATAGCAATAATAACTATTAAAGGTTTTAAACTGATTGGTTTTGAATAGGGCTGATTTGTTTAATTTCAATATTTTAGGCAGGTGAATTAGGGAAAAATAAAAAATCGAAAACCAAAGACTTGGAAAGCTTTTATTTAAATTGATGATAGTATAAGAAAACTAGTATGTTGTGGCCATCACGAAACTTTCTTCTATATTTTTCTTTTTTTTTTCTGATCCCTCCCCATGCTTGACGAGGAAGCAATATTCCCAACAAAAACAAAATGACACATGCAAAAACTTGACGACCATCCCAATGTCTGAATTATTGCAAAAGCAAAGCAAAGAGCGAAAATTGAAAGTTATTTTAAAAGCCTTGCTTGAATTAATTACAAATATTTTATTTGTTAACAAACATAAGATGGCAACAGTTCAAAATTTTAAATCATTGAGATAATATTTCCTATCATTTCCATGCAATTAAAATCACGAGAAATACGCAGACGACAATCTATTACGATTTATCTTTCTTATTGTTGCATTAATAAAGCTATTTTTATTTAAAAAAAAATCAACACCTCTTGGAGCGATTGGCGTCAAAATTGAACCAAAGCCTGTTTACATATGGATTCACATATATTCCAAATTTCAACCAGAACGTAGCATTACTTCTTGAGATAGGGCACTCACAATGGAAAAAAAGAACGGGCGATTGCGCCACCCCCTTTTTAGCTGTTGACACCAAAATATAATCAGCTCTTATACCTACTAAGGACTACTTGCCGATAAATTTTTCTTTCATTCCGTTCATTATTTCTTGAGATACAGCAGTCACAATTGACGACGAAAAACGTTCCATAGCTCAACCCCCGTTTGAGTTATTGACACCAAAATTGAATCAGCACCTGTTCCTGTTACTGGCAACATATGGACCAAATTTTGTTTGATTCCGCCAGTTACTTTCTGAGGAATAGCAATCACGCGTAACTCAAAAAACGTCCCATTGCTCCACCCCCCTTGGAGGAATTCGCTCCAAAAACCAATGGGCACAAGTTCACATAGGGGCACATATGTGTACCAAATTTCGTTCGATTTTATGCGGTAGTTTTTGCTGTAGAGCGGCCACAAAAAACTGGTCACACACAGACGTGACACACACACATACACACACACACACACACAGACAGACATTTTCCAAAAATAGCCGAAATGAACTCAGCACACCTCAAAACGTTTGAATCCGTCAAAATTCGAAATTCGAAAATTTGCACGAATCCAATACTTTCTTCTATATATTAGATATAGAAGAAAGTAAAAAAAGGAAAGAAAAGTAAAAGAAAATAGTTCAAAGTTAAATCTTACAAATTTGCAGAGTACAGCACGCGTGTGTTTAGGGGTAACTAGGAACCCCCTTTTCTTAACACAAAATAGTTGAGCTTATCGATGAAAAAACCATCCGAAAAAAAAGAGCAACCAAAAAAGTAAAAATTGCGAATTAACCAAACAACCAATGAGAAAACTATAAACCAATAGGAATGCAGGCAATGTTAACAAAAGGGAACATAGAAGTAAAGTAAAACATCACAAATCAATATATGACAAATCGAAAAGAATAATAAATACACGAAGAAGTTAAGGCCGCAAATCTCTACTAATAATAAAGCTGAAAGTCTCTCTGTCTGGATGTCTGTGACGCGCATAGCGCCTAGACCGTTCGGCCGATTTTCATGAAATTTGGCGCAAAGTTAGTTTGTAGCATGGGGATGTGCACCTCGAAGCGATTTTTCGGAAGTTCGATTTTGTTCTTTTTGTATTCCAACTTTAAGAACATTTTTTCCGAGCAAATTATCATAACGTGGACGAACAAATTACCACAACATGGACTAGCAAATTACCACAACGTGGACTAGCAAATTACCATAACGTTGACGAACAAATTACCATAACGTTGACGAACAAACTACCATAACATGTGCGAGCAAATGAACATAGCAAATGGACGAGAAATTTAGCATTCATTATTTGTAAATATACAGGAGAGCCAAATGAACTTTTAATTTTCTATCACGGGCAAAGTCCTACCGGTACCGCTAGTCGTTTCTAATAATAAAGCTGTAAGTCTCTCTGTCTGGATGTCCGGATATCTGTGACGCTCATAGCGACTAGACCATTCCGCCGATTTTCATGAAATTTGGCACAGAGTTAGTTTGTAGCATGGGGGTGTGCACCTTGAAGCGATTTTTCGATTAAAAAAATTTGAAAAAAAATAGAACCGACTTCAAAATTGCTCTAAAAAGTGAAAAATAATTTTATTCTTTAAACACCATCGATAATACTTTTAAACATAATTTTTGAAGTTGGCGCAAAAACGATCGATAAAATCATTCACAGCCATAACTCAACTACAAATATAAATTTAACCAGGTCCAGTTTCTTCACTACCACATGCATTACGCATTGATGACAGCATATTTAAGTAGCGATATAAATGTTTCATTCCTAACTTTGGATGATTTTTTGATAAAAATATGAACGAAGCACGGTTACAATGGATTTTACGTTTTGTTATTGCGCCAACTTCAAAAATTATGTTTAAAAGTATTATCGATGGTGTTTAAAGAATAAAATTATTTTTCACTTTTTAGAGCAATTTTGAAGTCGGTTCTATTTTTTTTTTTCAAAATTTTTTTATTTCATTCTTTTTAGTGTAAATGTAGATATTTCAGTAAAAGTAAGAAGTTACCTAGTAATAAGTTCGGTTCTATATCACTGTATTGCTTTAGAAAAGCCTTTATTCAAAATTATCATTACAATTACTATTAATGTTAGTTTTATGGCACCAAACTTTTATAACAATGAGTTTCATATTGTCGCGTAGATGAAGATAGCGAAGACAATGTGAAAGCCAAGTGAAGTGAATACTTGAAAAAGTGCTGGAACTTTCCAGACTTGGAAAGATACAGAAATTAATAGAAGATTCGAGAAAATACGGGAAACAGTAGAAACGAAATTTTAGTAAAATTCACTTTGTCCTAGTCGGGATTTGAACCCGGGTCGTTCGTGTGGGAAGCGAGAATTCTACCACTGAGCCACCGTTATCCACGGATGAAAAGTGCGAACTTCGCTACAATATCATTTTAATTGCATAAAATTTACTGTTTTTTGCCCATAACTTTTTTTCTAAAGAACAAATATGGTCAAACAAAGTAATGGGACCTAAGTTGAGCCATCCCCTATCCATTAAAAAAAGAATCATCAAAATCGGTTCACTAGGTGAGACGCTATGAGTGGACAAACAAAAAAAAACATACATACGGTATGAACTGATAACCGCCTCCTTTTTGAAGTCGGTTAAAAATTCAATTATATTCTTTTTCTATTCCAATTTTAAGAACATTTTACAGAGCAAATATCCTGACGTGGACGATTAAATTACTAAATTATCATAACGTGGAACCGTATCATGTGCGAGTAATTGGCAAGAAATTCACCATCCATTATTTGTAAATATACAGGCGAATCAAATGACCCTTTTGAAATTTCTACTACGGGCAAAGCCGTGCGGTTACCACTAGTAGGAAATAAAGAAATACCTTTAAGAAGAAAAGTGAAAGAAGATATTACAACTTTAAAAATCACAAATTTTCATAGAACTACACTGCCGTGTGCAGGTAAAGGGCAGTAACTGCAAATTTTTCATTTTTCATTTTTTTGCATTTTTGTCATCTATTGTACGTTATCTTTATTTTACAAGCTCGCCTATTTGGTTTCCGCTGAAAAAAAGGCGCGAAAAAGATGTCTAATTCCAACATTTTCCTATAGTTAGTATTGAATCCAAAACGTGTTTCTTCAAATATTTCGAAAACTCATTTCTGAAGATACTGCCGTTTGCCTGCACACGGCAGTACACGTCTTTCGTGGCAACAATTAACCCTTTTTCCAATGCAAAAGATTTTAGCTTCTGAATAAAAAACATTCTCATTTAAGAGTTAACTTACTGATTACCTCATCACAAGCGTTTCAATTAATAAAACATTGATACCTGATTCAATCAACCGAACCTGACTCTAACCGCTATTTGCAGATCTCCCCCCTAATGCCGCTAAACATCACAACAAAACAACTTCCCTCCCAGGGAAATTTTGCAGTTAGACCTCATTAACCATTATCTCATTAATTATCACCAAACGCACACTCCTGCTCTAGAGCTGCCAATGTGAAGGGTTCTCGGCCGATCTCTCCACCCCACGTCTAGGGCTTTTGTTGGACATAAATGCAGTTACTCTCTTTCCATTTACGCGCAAACCTCCCAGGACTCGTTTCAGCTAGGAGTGATAGCTTAAATTTTGTTAGCCGCCACTGGGTTATGGTTATTGGCTGCACAGTGGGATGCCGAACTATTTGCGGGTAGCTGGGTATTACATTTCTAAATATTAATTAAATTTAATGGCTTCTTGAGAATTTTTGTTATAAATACGAGCAATAAAATGGACTCGGTGTTATTTGATTATTTTCCGCGATAAATTGTTTTATTGCTTCTACTTTTTTAATAGGGGACGGACGTCGTAAAGCATTTCGTATATTTTGGTATAGAATTTTTTTTTTCGCTGAGTATAAAGGGCCAATTAAATATTCAGCTAAAAATAAATGTCATTGGTAATTATCGTAAAACAATTTTTGTCTTCAATCTTTTCTTTCTCAGTAGCTTCATGTGGCTACAATTGACATGGAACGAACCGCAATACAGAGTTCCTTTCCCATCTTTCTTTTCCTTTTTTTTTTGAGCAATCACGATTGCTCATTGCTTTCATTTGACTGTTTTGATGTCCTTTGATTTTATTTTCCCACCGCCACCCTCTGCAGCACCACCGTCGACCGGCCGCCTCACGATGCTGCTCCTATAGCGAAAGCCGTCTCCAGATTGCGTCCATGTTCTACACACATGCGCATACACACACACACACGCACACATACACCTACACACACACAAACACATACACAAACACACACATACACACATACACAAATACACACATACACACACATACACAAACACACACATACACACACATACACATACACACAGATACACCTACACACATACACCTACACACACCTACATAAACACATACACACACGCATACATACAGACACTTACACATACACACACAAAAACATACACACACACTTACACACAACTACCCACACATTCATGCCTGCACACAGACACAAACACATATGCCTATACAAACATACACATACCCCCCCCCCCACACACACATTCATACACACTTATGCCAGCACACAGACGCAAACACACATGCCTACACACACATACACATAACCCCTACACACAAACACATACCCCACACACAAACACACACGCTTGTGATTGCGAAAAGCATAAATTTGAATTCAAGATGTCAAAATTCAAATTATTTTTTTTTTCTTAAAACAAAAGCTACGTAAATCAACATAATCTACATAATCTTAAAAATACTATATATTTCCAGTAATCTTATTTTGAATTTCTTTACTAATAATAAAGCTGAAAGTCTGTTTGAAGGATGTCTGGATGTCTGTGACGCGCATAGCGCCTAGATCGTTCGGCTGATTTTCATGAAATTTGGCACAAGGTTAGTTTGTAGCATGGGGGTGTGCACCTCGAAGCGATTTTTCGAAAATTCGATGTGGTTCTTTTCATATTCCAGTTTTAAGAACATTTTCCCGAGCAAAATTATCTTAAAATGGACGAGTAAATTACCAAGTTATCATAACGTGGAACCGTAACATGGGCAAGCCAATTGGCGAGTAATTCACCATATATTATTTGTAAATATACAGACGAACCAAAAGACCTAATACGTTTTCTACTACGGGCAAAGCCGTGCGGGTACCACTAGTATTAAATAACTTGAAAATCGCCCGTCAAGGTATGACGGGTAAAAATTGCTTCTACATTTGAACGAATCAATTGCCTGTTTGATGATATTTTAAAAGTTAACATTTAGTCCAAATTCTAGTGGATGAAATCTGAAATCCAGTAGATAGCGCTTTGTTGACCATTTTTACGTTTCTTCATTTTCCTAAAATAAGTCTTACCAGTGAAACAGTTAAGATACCGGGTCCAGTTCAGCCCTTTCAAAATAAAGCATTTCCCTGCATGTCAACTAGTACCAAAACGTATTTTCAAATTTTCAGGCCGTGGCGCTAGTTTCATTGTCGATGATAACAGCGTTACTCGATCATTCGCTGTTATACATATGAGGATAAGATGTGTTAGTTATTTTCAAAGTCAAGTTACTAAAAAAATGGCGTACTTTACGTATGTTGTAAAATTTTAAATTTCGTGTAAATAATAAGTTTGTTAATTCTAGATAAATTACCCATTAAAGCATCTACAACTACAACTACAATTATCCACAGACACAGAATAGATAACTTATTAAAATACATAACTCTTAAAAATAGGGAAATATCTGAAGGAATTTATGAAACTTGACTTTGAAACATGAGATCATCATAGTAAAGACAACAAAAATACGGCTTTCCCTAAGTGCTTACGTAAAACATTTAAGAAATTATGTAAAAGTTTAGGTAATTTTTCTCATTATTTGCTCTTTTTTGAATTTACATAATGCATTTAAAACCTTTGCAGGACCGATTACATTAGCTGGTTATGAAATACAGAAGAGGAATACTTTTCAATTTTGCTTTGTTGATTGACTCTCCTAGCGTGTTAACTAATAACTATAGTTCTAAACAGAGAAATGCTAGTAAAAACAAGAAGTTCTGTCTAGAACTAGACGAGCCTACTTTCCCGTATACCCATACTACTTTCTAGTACCTGATCAATATTCTCAAAAATAGCTAAAGTCGCAAATTTTTTCAAACATATTTTTAAAATACTTTAAGCTGATTTCTAGGAATAAAATATATTCCTCACTCATCTAAAAAAATTAGATGCGTAAAAAAAAAAGAAAAAAGAAACAAAAAACAAAACGAACAAATAAAATAGCAGCAACATTTAAACAAAGCAGCTAATACACTTTTTCCATTTGAAAAAATCTTTAACAGCTTTCAAAACGAAAAAATAATAATTAAAATTAATAAGCTCATTAAAATAAATACATCATATCAAAAAAAAATCGTCTTTTTCCCCTGTTGCCAAAAATATTTTTTTAAATGAATTAATGCACTCACCAAAACAAAACAAACAAAAAAAAAACAATAAAATGTCAACTTTAAAAAATAATTTTCATTGTCAAAAAAAAAAAAAAAAAAAAAAAAAATCGTCTGCGCATATCTTTATGTAGAAACATCAATGACTTCGAGTTTATCCGCCAAAAAATTAGTACCTAAATTGAAACTTTAGCGTAAAAATAAAAACAAGTCATATCAACAATAATTATTTCACAGTTAAAACCATAGCTGCGGAGTCGGAGTCGAAGTCAATCTCATTTTGAGATAAAGGAGTCGGAGTCGAATATTTAAGAATCAGAGTCAGTCATTTGTCCTCCGTGTATACATTTTTGCCAAAGCTACGAAGTCAGAGTCGAAGTCGGGGAGTCGGAGTCCGATTAATTGTCGGGCACAGGAGTCGGAGTCAAGTGCCCCTAAATTCTCGGAGTCGAACTCTGGAGTTTAGCGTCAAGAGTTATTTCCAACAAAATTTGTTTGAAGTAAATCCGCCTTCAAGTACAGAATCTACATTGACTTTCAGTTTCTCCGTAGGCGCTATTGTGAGGGGTTTGAACTGTTCAAAATTGAACGGAAAATTGTTCAAGTCAAAAAGATATTTTACATACAAGTTTTTCATCAAAAGCTTTTTCCTACAAAGTTTGTTTGAAGCAAATTCGCCTCACAGTTCGGAATTGCATTGAATTTCCCCGTAGACGCTAATGTTAAGTTTTTTTGAACTGTTCAAAATTGAACAAAAAATAGTTCAAATCAAAAAGTAAAATATGGGAATGGGGTGTCCTCGCCGAGATCTTTCGAACAAAAAAAAGTTTTTTCGAATCGGACTATTCATTCAAAAGTTATTAGGGGGGGGGGGCAGACAGACACACCGACAGACATTTTTCCCCATCTCAATACCCTACTTTCCAATTTTTAATTTTTCGATATTTATTTAATTATTTTAATTATTTTTGACATTTTTTTGTTTTTCGCAATATTTTTAAGATGCATTGAGCCTTCTTTCATGCTTTTTTCTTATTTTTCTGACTTTTACTGGGAAAGTAGGCTAAAAATTGCATTACTATAACTATCATATAACACACGGACAAAAAAAGATTTTTTTATGGTAGTTGTCGCTAGGGTCGCGAGGGTCGAAAGGCATTTGGTTATATCCTTTCAATCACCGACTTCCTTTCACCACAACTGCCTCGACTAGTAGAAACTTTTTATAAATAACAGATTCTGAGAAGGCTCCTTTTCGATTGAGTTGCATGTGATGAGTTTGATATCTTATAGGTGAATCGGACGCTAATATCCAATGCGTAACTGCTAGAAAAAAATTGAGAAGAAGTTTTACTGACACAAAGCACTAGTATTCTTTACTTTGTTGACAGTTCTTAAGGGGGTATTCTAGTCCAGAGGCTTAATTTTAAGGTGCTTTTACAGGCGTAATAGAAAAAAAAACAGCTGCTAATTTCACTATCCATTTTTATCAGTTTTTATTAATACTTTAAAAGTATAAAATTGCATAATAGTTGAAAAAAAATTCAAAATTGTAGTTGGATTAGGCTGGCAAAGTGCGGACTCTAAAAAAAAGTTGGGTCTCCAAGTGATTCCAATCCTCTAGGTGATCTGAAACATAAAGTCAAGGTTAATTCTTGCTAAACGAGGATTTAAAATTGTCTGGAAGTAACCGATTTGATTTTTTTTTCACAAAATGGCGTCGATTTGAAAAAAAAAGTTCATTTTTTGGCTCCCTTTTTGGAAGTTTGATATTTTTAAAAAAATAATAAAAATTTCAGAAACCCCTACGTGGGAACAGTTTTGATAGTACTAAGAATGTCTGTACCAAATTTCAAGTAAATCGGTGTATTAGAACTTGAGATATCTTGTCAACCGTATCGAAAAAAAACTAGTTTCGAGGAAAACGCTTTTAAAGTTTTCAGTCTTATTTCAGCAAAAGATTTTATTTCAACAAAATTTACTGTAACTCCAAAAATAATTTGAATTTCCCTAAATCCTCTTACAAACTTATTTTTAAAGGTCTAAACTCTGAGAATATGAAGAGGAAAAAAAATCGATTTTTTTTGAGCAATCACGATTGCTTATTGTTCTCATTTGACTGTTTTTGGCGTTACGCTGATTTTTCCCACCGCCACCCTCCGCACCATCACCGTGGACCGGCTGGCTCCTCACGATGCTGCTCCAATAGCGAAAGCCGTCTCCAGGTTACATCCATGTCCTACACACACACGCGCATACATACACAACTACACACACACACGCGCACATACACACACACACAAACACATATACACATACACACACAAACACATACACACATACACACACAAACACATACACACACATACACACATACAAACACTTACACACACGCATACATACAGACACCCACACATACACACATACACAACTACCCACATATTCATGCATGCACACAGACACAAACACATATGCCTACACACACACACACATACCCCCCCACACACATTCATACACACACATACACATAACCCGTGCACACAAACACACACGCCTACATACACACACTCGTGATTGCGAAAAACATAATTTGAATTCAAGATGTCAAAATTCAAATTATTTTTTTTTTTTTTTTTATTTCTAAACTAGAATCCTCCCTTAAATAATAACAGTCTCGAGTTCCGACAGTCGATCAGAACTGTGAGCCTAGTACCAGTTTATTTGTTTTGATCATTTACTCTCTTTTAATCTTATATAGTATTTCTTTAGCCTGTTTTTCTGTCGGTTCATGAGATCTTCCTAATTCCTTTATCAAATTGAATGACTTACCCTTCATTTTAAAGCTTATTGTGCCGGCTAATAACGAAAAATAAACCCACGTTCTAAAAACGTACCGCTTCTCTTAAATTTGAAACTTATAATAATCTAAGAAGAGGTTCTTTAATTGATGAGTGCGTTAATGGATTGTCAGAAGGGAAAGCCATGCAGCTCAGTCTGTAGATCATTCAGCCTTCAACTTAATTGTCCCGGAGTCGAATCTCTGTTCGAGTGTCCTGCCGTTATGAAGTTTTTAATGAATGCATTTTGCCTATAAGATCTTAGATGTGAAAATAAATGCAGCGGAAAAGTTCTTAGCCTTTTTTAACTCCTTAATGCAGCCACCATTAAGTAAAGCATACTAAACTATGAGAGATTATGTAATTTTTAGTCATTACCGCAATGAAGTTCGTAAGTTATTGAGTCTGGTAATGTTCTACCTAGCAAAAATGTCAGTTTTTACATAGGGAATTTTAAGTGATAGTTTTACGAATTGTACAGTGAAATCCCGTTACAACGAACTTCAAGGGACCGTAAATTTTGTTCGTTGTAACGGGAGTTTCGTTATATTGAAATTCATGCAACGTACTAGAAATTAAATCGGAACGGAAATTTTATTTCGTTGTAACGGAAATATCGTTATATTGGTATTCGTTGTAACGAGATTTCACTGTAAAATCAAAAACCCAACCGGTAGGGTCCTGTCCGATTCGTAACTGCGAAAAATATAATTCAAATTCAAGAAGTCAAAACCCAAATTAATGCCAGAGACTAGGTGCTAGATGTTGTAGGCTGTTTTTTTTTTTTAAATCTGACGGTTTATTTTACATTTTGATAGCTTAAATTCAATGATTTAAAGGATTTTTTTTTCAATTAAATAGAGCTTAAAAGCTACCAGAAAATGGAAAAAAGAAAAAAAAACGCATTGTTTAATGGCGTGTAAGACAGGCCTTGTTTAATAGCGTTTTTTTTTTTTTTTTTTTTTTACAAACAATTAAACGTTACGCTTTAAATTTCTGCGATATCGACGTTGGCAACGTTTGACGAGCAAATACGAGCTTTGTTTCGAGTCATTTGGCGAAAATGTTTGAGAAAACGCATAGTTATGATAATTCCCATTTTTGTGCCATCAAACATTGCTTAAAATTTTTTTAAAATAAAAAGTATCAACCCTTTTACTAAACCAAAAGATAATACTAATTACCACTAATGCCGACAAACGATCAAGTTGCCGAAATCCAGCCCTGTTTTTTAGTTTACCGTCTTTTGCTAACATGATCAAATTTGACTTCTGCCTAAAGCTCAGTTATTCCCTATTCCAGACTGATGAGCCCAAACAAGGATGAGACCGTAGTCCCTTAATGCCGGTGTGTTGTCTATATTTTTAACGTTTTGCTGGTGAACCGTTTCAGATAAGTATTTTAACTAGGAATCATAATACGTTTTAACTAGGATTCATCGCATATTTTTCCCGATTGTTGATAAATTCTTTGACGCCAATATAGATAGAGCTACACTGACCTATCCCTATACTTAAAGTATAAAACAATTATTAAGCGTTACACACGATTCAGCTTATGTTTGTCAAGTTTTTTGTTCACTTATACACTCTAGAGACAACAATTTCAAAAATGACGAAAAAGTACTCAAATTTGAGCATATCGCGAGTCAAAATGGCTCCGACTACGTGGCATTCAAATTTGAAACATTCAAATACTCATCAAATACTTAAATCAACATGTGAGCTCATTTTTGAGGTATTCGCGCTCATTTTTGAACATAAATAATTTTAAAACTGAGTATTATGTACTCATTTTTGGGTATGAAATAATTCAGCACACTATTTGATAACATGGGTACTCATATTTGAAACAAATGGTTTCAAGAAAATTTGAAAGCATGAATGTACTCATTTTTGAAAACTTCATTTTCTCAGTATAGATTCCAAGTGACTACAATAAACTAGAGTGGAAACGTTGTCAACGTTTTGGAAAAAAAAAAAAAAAATTAATTTGAAATTTGTCATCCTGAATTCAAATTATGTTTTTCGCAATCACGAGTGTGTGTGTATGTGTAAGCGTGTGTGTTTGTGTGTGGAGGGTATGTGTGTGTTGGCATGTGTATTTGTGTCTGTGTGCAGGCATGAGTGTGTGGGTAGTTGCGTGTATGTGTGTAGGTGTGTGTGGGGGGTATGTGTATGTGTGTGTAGGCGTATGTGTTTGTGCCTGTGTGCAGGCATGAGTGTGTGGGTAGTCGTGTGTATGCGAGTGTGTAGGTGTGTGTGTGTGAATGTGTTTGTGTATGTGTGTTGGTGTATGTATGTGTGTGTAGGCGTATATATGTATATGTGTGTAGGTGCGTGTATGTATGCGTGTAAGTGTAGGATATGGACTAAACCTGGAGACGGTTTTCGCTATAGGTGCGCTATCGTGAGGAACCGGTCGACGGTGATGCTGCGGAGGGTGCTCATGGGAAAAATCAAAGGAACGTCAAAAGCAGTCAAATGAAAGCAATAAGCAATCGTGATTGCTCAAAAAAAAAAAAAAAAAACGAGAAAAATTACGGTAAAAAGGACAGATTGGGTTTCAAAATTTTTAGTGCCACAACTATTCCAAAAGTACTGTTAAAATGTCCAAAAAACTAATGAGGCCATCGAAGATCACAAACAACACAAATTTGTTTGAAAAATAATAATAATACAGACACGTGTTTTCGGTTTGCAAGAAATCTCTTTTTCAACCATAAATGATGTAATCTTAGTATCGTTGGTATAACTACATACTTCTGTCAAAAGCATTGACGCTGACAAAAGTACTATTATTCATCTAAAAACACATAAATTACTGTATGTTTTTTTAGATTAGTTGATAAACTTCGTTCAGTTCAGTTGTCAAAACACGGGCACTTCAATTTTTTGCAAGCAAACAAATTAGAAAATGCACTTCGAACGATACCAAAGCTTTAAAAAAAAGTTCATTTCATGTATTCAGTTTTAACTTTTAAAAAGCTCTTTTAAAGAATACCCCAAGCTGATGGAAACTATCGATCGCCTTTCTTTTGTCCCCCAAAAGGTACAATAACATTTCGAAGGCTTTAGAGGTTAATTAATACTTTCAATTAACATATTCATTGCGTGCCATAAATAAATTAACCTTGCATTTGTGTGCACTTCCCCGTTAGCGAATATAATTGAATTTTCAATTTAACCCTTCAAGGAAGTAATAGGCCCTTGAGGTTAAAGGGAACTGTTTCTTGGAATCAAAAGTTTAGGATGAGGTTATTACCGGAGAAGAGAGGAAAGATCCAGATATATATATTTGCTGTTTCGCATGACAGGGGAACTTAAGGGAGAGGGAAAGTTTTAGGATGATTAAAGCGACATTCGCTAATGAGGTTTAATTTTGATGCCCTTAGAGAAAAGTAGTAATCAATTGTTAGTTTCATTGAATCGTAGAAATATAAGAGCCATGAAAAGTTATATAGGTTATGTATTAGACGGGATTATCAAATTCGTCATCAGTCGGTGTAGATAAAATACAGACTAATTAAATCTTTCTTTTTTTTAATTTTCTTCCTTTTAATTACGTCAAAGATAGTTCATTTCCAATTAGGATGTATGCAATTTTTATTTCAAACTTTTAAACTTGTTAATGTAAAGGCAATGCAGAAATGACTTTTCCTAGATAATAAGTCTGCACCTTGCACGTTGGCATACAAATTTTTTCAATCGCAAGTCATTTTTATTTCCTTGCTTTATTTAGAAACTAGAAAATCGCCCGTCAGGGTATGACGGGTGAAAATTGCTTTCAACATTTGAACGGAGCATTGCCTGTTTGGTGATATTTTTATAGTTGAAATTTTAACCCTAACTCCAGGGGATGAGCCCTAAACTTCAGTAGTAGAGTTAACTGTTGACTATTTTTACGTTTCTTCAGTCTCCTAAAATGAGTCTTACCAGTAAAACAGTTAAGATATCGGATTCAGTTCATCCTAGTCAAAAAAAGATTTCCCTGCATGTCAAATATTGTAAAATATAAAACAAATACAGTGAAACCTCCCTTAACGGACACCCCCGAATAACGGACACCTCTGATTAACGGACATTTTTGCAAGTCCCAGTCCCTCAATATAGGCCATTCCATGTAATTCACTCTGAATAACGGACACTCCGAATAACGGACAGTTATTTCACAAAAAATTTCCCTTGCGGTCGTAGCACTTCCGTTTTTTTTTTTCTTTTCACAAAATATCTGAGTAACTGCTTGCCTTACAAAGCTTTTCATCCTCCATATCTGGTATTCCCCCCCCCCCCATTATTTTCTTATCACTGTTTCTTGGAAATAAAACGATGGTAATGGGCAGAGGCGGCGATTGGGGCTTAAAAGTTGGGGGGGGGGCAGAAAAAAAAGAAATAAAAGACATGGGACTTTTTAAGACAAGTGTGGGCTGTCAGTATGCCTTTATAAGGAAAAAACAGATTAATTACGCTTGACGTAAAATGTAGTAAACCTTTCGCAATTGTTTCGATTGTGTTCTACAAAGGGAACAACAGCCCATTTTGAAAATGGTAAATTAAGTAGTTCCTCCTAATAGCGGACACCTCCCAATAACGGACAAAACTTCTAGTCCCTTGACTGTCCGCTATTCGGAGGTTTCACTGTAATAACGGCATGATAATTTTACAATATTTTTTGTAAATATTAAATTTACAAAAAAATATTGTAAAATTATCATGCCGTGGCACGAGTTTCATTGTTGATGACGTCAGCGTTACTCGATCATTCGCTATTATATATATGAGGCTATTCAACTTATTCAACAATAGATAAGAGAAATAAGTGCAATATAATACTAAAATACATAATTTAAAATTAAATGTGCAGGTATTTTTTAAGCTATTCAAATTTGATTTTGTAGAAACAATTCAACTTTTACGAATCGGTTCTTTGTCATTTACTGATCTTTCATTTTACTAAAATTGCATTCTGACTTATACAACTTGAAGCAATTACTTGTGCGTTCAATGAGGGGATACCATGTCTACAGAAGGTAGGAATACTAAGAAGTTCCTCATCTTTACACTGGAAGAAGGAACTTTCTGTTTTATTGTTTCTTTCTTTTCCGATATCGTGTCACAAGTAATTAAATTGAGTTGATGCAATAAGTTGAATTGAAGAAGTGAGCGAACATCTGAAGGGGACGAACGTTAGAAAGAGTCTGTTGTTGTTGAAGGTAAGGCCCCTACAGCGGAGGAGCCGACGCAACCGCCATTTTGGAGCAAACTTGATCCATTGCTTCCTAGCAATAGCATTGCTGTTTATGTTTACATTTCTTTATCATGTGTTAAAATTGAGCCAAATGGGTGGTTGTTCGGCTGTTAATTGTGTAAACAGCTCCAAAAAAATTTTTCAACTCTTCAGATTTTCAGCAGATGCAGAAAGAAAAAAGAAATGGATAAATAATAGCCCGCAAAGTGACTAGCAGCCTGGAAACGACGCCAACTGTTTAAAAAATTTCGCCAATGTTCACTTTCGGTCTCCGACTCTCTCATTCCCTGTTTGGCGAATGATTGCCAATAAAGGTAGCTTTCCCTGTTGTACGCTTGCTCCAAAATGGCGCATGCTTCGGCCTCTCTAGTTATAATGGTTCTAGTTGAAGGCAGAGGGGTACGGCTTCCGTCTAATTAAGCGCCTATTTCGAGTTGGAAGTCCGATTTCGCTCAGACAACACGATAGATGGCAGCACCATTTACGGACAGTTCGATAATTTAGAACCAAACCAGAAGCTGAATAACTCCTGGCTTAGAGCCCCAGAGATATCGTTTCACTTGGAGGACTTAGTGATCACGAACAGATTTAACGTCCCCCAGTCACCCTTAATGAAGACGGTGGATCTTCGACCGGCTAGGATTGAACCAGGAACTCTCCGGTCGCAAGTCCGATGCCTTATCAATCCATGGCCAGCCACCATGGCCAGAAAGAGTCTGATATGAGAGTAAGAGAAGAAAAGAAAAATAAATTTAAAAATCTGCAGCTGAAAAGGTGTCAACAGTTGAAATTCAAAGAAAACAGAATATATTCAAAAATTACGAACACATGAAGAAAAAGTCAATACAGAATTTTCAAGTGAAAAAGCTAGTGATGCACATGAATCTATATCTAACAATAAAAAAATTGCTAAACCCTTTGGTTCAATATGTTTGCGTACAAAACTACGCATATTGATAAAAGTAATAAAATCATGTCCAATTGAGCAATCACGAATTGCTAATCATCCTCATTGTTGATGTTGCTCTGATGCGTGCATATTTTTTGCTCATTTTCATTCCATTCCATTTGTAGAAACGAGGAAATCCAACGATAGGCTCCTATCGCAGTTCATTATAACGAAAAACAAAATATGAACTCAAGACTTCAAAATTGAAACTATTGATTTTACTTACCTATAAGATTATTTTTTATTTGAAAAAAAATCAAATATAAACTCAACAACATAGAATAGTCTACAGAAATACAACAAAGCGATAGCTTATCATTTCTAGACAAAACAAAGCAATCTCCTACTTTTCATTACTGAGGAAAAAAGCATTTGTCGACATACTGCTACAAATTCTGTAACTAGTAATTATTGTAGTAACGTAACCTGTAAATAGTTTCCCGTAATGAATATACAACCCCTATACATTCGGCTAAAGTATACGGACCCCCTATTTCTTTTTTGTTCATTGATAAAATTTGATAA
Organism: Uloborus diversus; assembly: GCF_026930045.1. Lineage (NCBI taxonomy): Eukaryota > Metazoa > Arthropoda > Arachnida > Araneae > Uloboridae > Uloborus > Uloborus diversus. The sequence goes on along the minus strand of NC_072736.1, from coordinate 169,008,063 downwards.
CGATCTACTATTTTCGAGAAGCGTTTGGAATCTTGTGGAATATTTGAGAGATTTCTTTCGATGTTTATAAAAGCGTCCCGCGTGATAAAAAGTTAGTTTCGATTGAGAATGTGTACTGAGAGTGTATTAGTTCTGTTTATTGCGAGGCATTTCGCTGTGTTGTTTTCGTATTTGGAAGTAAATACGTGTGTAACCGTTGAGTTTACGGTGTTGAGTGATACTTGTTTAATTGCTGATGATTAATTTAGCAGTTGTTGACGATTTCTCCTGTACATAGTGTAAATAAAGCTCCTGTGTTTTTATCAAGAACTGTGTCGCCCTTTCAAGAAAGTTGGAAGTCTCGCCGGATCCGTTACAATACATATTTCGCACAAGCACATATCTAATCAATGAAAAGCATCCTTCCCAAATACTTTACGCACTGCAGCTCCGTGGGCAATGAAAATAATTCAAACAATTTTTAAGAAGTAGAAAATTAAGAGGAAAAAAGAACAGGGCCACTTGACTTCGAAATACATTTTTCATTTCCTGATTTGTTCCGAATTGTGGACATCTCAAAGAATTTTGGAACTTTCCAACTCAATTCCAGATGAAAGAGGTAAAGAGTAAAATTCGGATCGAAATAAAAGAAGGAAAAAAATTGTTTTTCTGAATGCTTTTCCGAATAAAAGCAAGCGAATTTTTGTGATGTAAGAGTGAGTATAATCACTTTAACTTACGTCGTAATCTTTCATGAGGTTCCAAAGATTTACTTTTTCTTATTTTAAAGAACAACCCTTAGGCAAAATAAGGAGATTACTTAATGATTTATTTAGTTGCATTTATTGATTTTTCTACTCTGGAGAATTTTCTTTGATAAGTTATTAGCTTTTGATTTAAAATCTCTTATTTTCGATGATTGTGTGGATGTCTGAAAAGGTACAACAGAACTTTTATGTCACTTATTACTTAACATGTATATATTTATTACAGTTAGCTTGCGTCTTCACAATACACTTTAGTAGTATTTGGACTACTAATATGGCAATTTATCCTACATTATAAATAACCTAGTTATATATATATATATATTGATTATTCATTTTTTGTAACTGAAATGTTTTTTCTCGTTGAAGCTTAAAGCCAAACTTTCTCTTTATTTGGAAACTTTAGTGCAAAATTGCATGCAATTACGTAATTAAAAGGTAGTGGAAGGCGTTTGGTACTAAAAACATGTATTTAAACGCTGGAGGTGAGGCCTTAGAGAACTCTACTTTTCATAAAAATCAATAAAAACTGACTTGATACGAGAAACAAATATAGTAGCTCATCCGAACATTCAATTGCAGTCAAAATAGGTGGAGCATAAATATACGCAATACAAATCCGAAACATAAATTTTGTAACTTCTAAACGATTATCCGTTTCTAAAATGCATAAATACATACATACTTGTAGCATAGCTAAAAACTACATTAATTTTTGTACAAGCTCATAATGATTTTTTTTTTTTTTTTTGCTTTCCATACGTGCGTACGTGTGATTCGGAAGTGATTGAAATAGATATACAAGTGGTGGTGATAAAAGAGAAAGTTTATGTATGAGTGGGATCTTTTTCGTGAATAAAATGTTTAAATTTTTCGATCGAGGGGTAACTATATTGTTACAGAGTTATATTGGTATGAAGTACTGTCAAACTCGTTTACAACAAGCGCAAAGGGACCGCGATATTTGCTCTCTATAACCGAGTGCTCGTAAAACACGAGTTTGTGAAAAAAAATCATAAAAATTCATCATAGTTTTTTCCTTCTTTTCAATCTATGAACAGTATCAAATAAGTTGGTTTCTTTGCTTTTAACTATCTGGATGTCTCTGTTGTTTGTTGTTGCTAATCCCAGGTGGTATAACTTAGCTACCATCTTCATAAACCAAAAATCTCCAAAAAGTCCAAAAGAACACCAAAAGTCCTGAATGTCTATTTCTGTTTTTGAGTAATACATATGTACACACATACATACATTTATTAATTTCTTTACTCCACAAATTAAAAAAGGTTTTGTCATCGCTTGTTCGCAGGTTTTTTGATTTATCACTCACTTTGGTCGTTAAATAAAATTTACCAAAATAGAATAAGCTGAGCTGGAAGTCAATAGAAATTTTATGTATTACAAAAGCATTGTTCGCTTTAAGCGGGGTTAGCTTCTTAAAAGCAAGTTGTGCTCCCATAGATTTAACATTGTATTAACCAAGTATTTCTAAAATACTCGCTAAATCCGGGTTCTCGTTAAATCAGAGCTCGTTATAAGCGAGTTCGACTGTAGTTGCAAAAGCTTTTAGCAAGCTTAACACTTCCATTAGACCAAACTTTTGGAATACGTATCGACGCTATGCTCAAACCATATTCCTAATTTTATTAAATATATCCTAAAAAATAAGTCACTAATATTAAACTTTAAAACGAGCTGATGTGTGCATCACATGACTTCCTTTTACTCCAATTTAATGTCATTTTCCCGTTATTGTTTATTGTGATTCAATAGTTCCTTTCCAAATATCACCAACAGTGGCCAAATCGAAACCAGATTAAAAAAAAAATATTGCCAAACTTGTCGCCAAGCTGGCGACAAAACTTGGCGACCAAAAGACTGGCGGTATATCGCCAAGTGTCCGCCAAATTATAATACCACTTGAGTTTACATCGAAATTAACAATGATTTCTCCTCAAAAAGGAGCAAAAGACCCCCTTTGGAGCATCCGAGTGCAACCAAAAAGGGACAACTAGACCCTACTAGGAGTCTAAGTACCAAATTTCATTTTTTTAGGACATTCCGTTCTTGAGTTATGCGACATACATACTCACATACATGCGTACACACAGACGTCACGAGGAAACTCGTTGTAATTAACTCGGGAATCGTCAAAATGGATATTTCGCGTGTCTATACGTTCTTAGGCACTTATCCACGCGTGGTCGAGTCGAAAAAAACACTCAACATTCATTCGGGGGGGAGAAAAATGGGAATTAAAGTCGATTTTTGAGTGAAACTTTTTTCTAAAAACACAATACTTCCTTTTTTGTAAAAGAAAGTAAAAAGACTCATTTGGCAATTGGCATAATATTACGTCAAACTACTTAACTGCTAATTTAGAACTTTATTGCTCCAATCAAGGACTGAAGTTTTTCTTTTGACTAGTAATGGATCTAGCATCAACGCAATGTCTCTGGTAATTTCCTCATAGCTCATGATCTTTAACAAGAAACGACTGGTCTTATGAGTTAGGGATTCGTACTGGGATGTGCGTAATGATTATAGCAACGATTATATTGATTGCGAAACATTTTCTCTTTTCCCTCCCTTTCTAGTATTTAATCCTAACAAACATTTCGGTTAATCCAGGAACATGAGTCCCTAAAATTGTCTCAAAGCTTTATGATTGGTTTGAAGTAATTGTTTCAAACCATATGCTTGTTTCCATTCTTCTAGATATTCTAAAGAAGTACTACTAGGGCTGTTCTTTAAAATAATTTGTCTTTTTTTTGCCTATCGGTATGATAGTAAAAGTGCAGCATGGACACTAATACAGCCTGTCTTGAAGTCAGAAATACTAAAAAATATGCATTGGGGAAAAGTGAACCGAAATGTTAATATATTGCACTAAAATCACGGTAGAGCCTCGTTAATCCGCCCCCTGTTTATCCGGATCTCCGGTAAAACAAGATAAAACTTGTAGAGGATTAAAAAAAGTTTTATGTTCACACAAATTTTAGCTTCAAGTTTTGAGTGCTCAACTTCTATAAGTGCGCCAAACATTTGCCCTTTCCTCTTTTTTTTTTAAATTAATTGACAACTCTTGCGTACATTTCGCAATAAATTACGGAAGTCTAGTAATATCACGGTGTACTTGGAGCGTCAAACCGACACCAAACACCGAACTACGATTTAACGAAACCCGATTTTACGATTTCCTCAATTTAATTACACATTTTACCGGTCCGGGTTTGACTGTATTGAATGTCTATTCTCCTCGATTTGACGACATCTTTTAACTAACTATAACTTTTTCCTGTTCCTTGACAATTGTCAAAGGACTGGAATCGAGGTATACTGTAATATCAATAAATAAAGTGTAAATTTTGCGAAACAACCTTATGCGGTTATGCCACAAAGCAATATGCCACTTTGCTTATTTTTCATGTTTCCTGGGTTATCGTTTATCCAGATTGCTTTTGGTCCCAGGTGGTGCACAGAAACGAGGTTCTACTGTATGTGTATATAATGTTTAAAGTACAGCTTTACAGATGTATTTGGCGACAGTCGACAATTTATCTCAATACTTGACGCCAAAAGTGATGCCAACATGGAAATATCTCTTAAATTTCTCGCAAAGTCGTAATATTAAATGATGCAAAATTAACAATGAAGTGCTGTTTCAAAAATTAAGCTAGTTTTGCGTAAAGAGTAGTGAAAAGAATTTCATATGCAGCACGATTACCAGAAATTAAACACAAATAAAACAAAAATATTATTTTCAAAATGTTTAACAATACCTGTGCAGCATATCTGAGGTTGCGAAATGTTTATTGAAGGGTTTGCTAAATTTTGGGTCGTAAAAAATCCTTTCCTTTCCGATTTTAAGTTCAAATGCAAAATTTCTTTTCAAAACATGTTCACCCTCATTCAAATTCAATACGCAGACTGATTATCGAATTTTATCATGTGCACAAAAATGTTGAAATGAGGGAATGCGCGAAGAAAAATCGAATCAATGACCTTTTGTTAAGTGCATTTTTCGCTCGTAAACTGACGCATCACTTACAGTCACATTTCGATCAATACGACTGAAAATATTTAACACTTCGACGCACCTGAGGCGACAAAAGTAATTTGCGATTTTGCGGGGAGAAAAATAAAGTGAACTTTTGCAGCGTGTCTTCGGCCGTTAAAATGCATTTTTCATTTTCCGATCTCTTAGCTAATCTTGGGAAGCCGTAGATTATTTTTTTCAACGAAAAATCAGACGGCGTTGTGGGGGAAGGATGAAATTTTAGAACAAAAAAAAGGTTAAATATTTTTTAATTTGCTCTTGTGATAAGCATGAAAAAGGGATTTTTATAATATTTTGAATTTTGTGTGCCTGGGGCCTTAATATGCACAGCAGGAAGAAGAAATTGAAATATGGCAAAACGGTAAATAAAACATTCATAATAAAATCAATATTTTTTTCGTTTTTGCTTGCCATAAATGCTTTTAGAATGCGAACAACTGCCACTTAAAAAATAACTGTAATTCATTTTCAAAAAATAAATAAATAATTAAATAAATAAATTTATAAGAAAAAAGATTTTATTTAGAGTGGAACATGTTTCTATGCGTATAATAGCGGGGTAATATGCCGTGTCGTGCAGGATGTCGTGTAGTGTAATTTTCCCACAAGCATGGGCAAAAACATCTTGCTAAAAACTCCGAGGTTATACAAGTGCTGTTTTATAAATAGCTTTTTATGTTTAACCAGTTTTAAGTAGTGTTCTTAAATCATTTTGCCATTTCGATCGCATTAATACGTACCTAAGACTATACCCTAAAATTGTAAAAAAGCTGTCGAAAACTTTGTACTAAGGAATGAGTAAAAATGACAACAACGTGCATAAAGTGCAAATAAAGTAGTATAAAAGAGTTAAAAACTCAGCAAACAGCTGTTTCGGGGCTGTCATATGCAAACCCCTTCATCAGTGCAAAAAACAGGACAGACCCGACGTTCTCTTAAATTCCGTATTAAAGAACATAAAAATTATGTCAAGAAGCAAGATTTAAAACGTCCCTCGATTGCGCAGCACTGTTGGTCTTTCAATCATATTTTCGATTTTTCTTCTGCCAAAGTTATTCATGGGTGTTCCTCAATTTATGATTTAGATTTTTGGAAATACTATTACATTTGGAAAAATTCTGCTTCAATAGTTAATGATTTGTCGAGAACTCCCCCTTTCTCCAGTGTTTGGAAATCTTATCTTTAAAAAACTTTTTCTCTTTGTGACGTTTTTCCGCACTATAGGTGTCGTTGCTGTTCTGTGACGCATATGTTTCTGGTTTCCATGTCTATTTACTTTGCTGCCCTCCATTTTTTATTCATTTAAAGTTCGGTTTACATTGTGTGGACTTTTAGTTCTTCTTTTTTGCACTGATGAAGGGGCTTGCATATGACAGCCCCGAAACAGCTGTTTGCTGAGTTTTTAACTCTTTTATACTACTTTATTTGTACTTTATGCACGTTGTTGTTATTTTTACTTATACCCTAAAATGCTTTACTTAGCCATATTTGGCTTACTGCGACATCTTATCCATTGCTTTGGGGCAAGACGACAAACTTTTTTTCTGAAGGGGAGGCAGTAGACACAATAGTTTCCCGGCATGTCCTAGAGAAAAAAAATAAGTCTACGCAAACCAAAGCCAAGGATAAAATTTCCAAAGTGCCATTTTAAAATTAATTAAAAAGCTCGAAAAACAAGTGGACAAATTAAACAAAAGCAAGGTGTTAAGAAAAATAAAAAAAACAGACGAAACCCAAATCAGCAAAGCGAGTTACGACTGTTAAGACAAACATGTTTGAAAATTCCCAAACACGAAAATATGACTCTCCAACACAAGTGGATGAACGTGACATTTTGCACCAAGAATTAGGCTCTGAGAGTGTTGTACGCGTAATTTGACACAAGTGTTCCAAAGAATACAACGAAATGTTGGGAAAAACGTAATTGAGTGAAATGAATTGTATGCAGCAGTTGGCCCTATGAATTGTATACTAATTTTTTAAAAAATATATGTACAATAACGGAAGGACATAAATGATGCTTAAGAGGGAAAAAAACATTTTTAAAAATAAAACGAGCTGATGTGTGCATCATATGACTTCCTTTTACTCCAATTTAATGTCATTTTCTCATTATTGGCATTTTTAATGTGATTCAATAGTTTACTCTCTAAATATCATCAACAGTGGCCACATTTAAACCAGATAAAAACTAGTATGTTGTGGCCATCACGAAACTTTCTTCTATATTTTTCTTTTTTTTTCTGATCCCTCCGCATGCTTGACGAGGAAGCAATATTTCCAACAAAAACAAAATTACACATGCAAAAACTTGACGACCATCCCAATGTCTGAATTATTGCAAAAGCAAAGCAAAGAGCGAAAATTGAAAGTTATTTTTAAAGCCTTACTTGAATTAATTACAAATATTTTATTTGTTAACAAACATAAGATGGCAACAGTTAAAAATTTTAAATCATTGAGATAATATTTCCTATCATTTCCATACAATTAAAATCACGAGAAATACGCAGACGACAATCTATTACGATTTATCTTTCTTATTGTTGCATTAATAAAAATATTTTTATTCGCAAAAAAAAAAAAAAATCAACACCTCTTGGAGCGATCGGCGTCAAAATTGAACCAAAGCCTGTTTACATATGGATTCACATATATTCCAAATTTCAACCAGAACGTAGCATTACTTCTTGAGATAGGGCACTCAAAATGGAAAAAAAGAACGGGTGATTGCGCTACCCCCTTTTTAGCTGTTGACACCAAAATAAAATCAGCTCTTATACCCACTAAGGGCTACTTGCCGATAAATTTTTCTTTCATTCCGTTCATTATTTCTTGAGATACAGCAGTCACAATTGACGACAAAAAACGTTCTATAGCTCAACCCCCGTTTGAGTTATTGACGCCAAAATTGAATCAGCACCTGTTCCTGTTAATATCAACATATGGATCAAATTTTGTTTGATTCCGCCAGTTACTTCCTGAGGAATAGCATGCACGCGTAACTCGAAAAACGTCCCATTGCTCCACCCCCCTTGGAGGAATTCGCGCCAAAAACCAATGGGCACAAGTTCACATAGGGGCACATATGTGTACTAAATTTCGTTCGATTTCATGCGGTAGTTTTTGTTGTAGAGCGGCCACAAAAAACTGGTCACACACAGACGTGACACACACACACACACACAGACAGACAGACATTTTCCAAAAATGGTCGAAATGGACTCGGCACACCTCAAAACGTTCGAATCCGTCAAAATTCGAAATTCGAAAATTTGCACGAATCCAATACTTTCTTCTATATATTAGATATAGAAGAAAGTAAAAATTGCCAAGTTGGCGACAAAACTTGGCGACCAAAAGACTGGCGATATATTGCCAAGTGTCCGCCAAATTATAACACCACTTGAGTTTACATCGGAATTAACAATGATTTCCCCCAAAAAAGGGACAAAAGACCCCTTTAGAAACACCCGAATGCAACCAAAAGGGAAGGTGCACAACTAGACTCCACTAGGAATCTACGTACCAAGTTTCAACTTTCTAGGACATTCCGTTCTTGAGTTATGCGACATACATACACACATACGCACATACATACGTACATACAGACGTCACGAGAAAACCCGTCGTAATGAACTCGGGGATCGTCAAAATGGATATTTCGGGTGTCTGTACGTTCCTAGGCATATATCCACGTGTGGTCGAGTCGTAAAAAAAAACTCAACATTCATTCGGGGGTGAGCAAAATGGAAATTAAGGCCGATTTTTGAGTGAAAATTTTTCCGCGAATACAATACTTCCTTTTTTGTAAAAGGAAGTAAAAACAATGTTATTTGGATGTGCATGTATTGTGCGTTTCCAACGAGATGCTACGTCGGTCCGCCTTCTCGAACGCAGGGTTCAGTTTAGAACTCAGTTCTTGAAAGTGAGACAACGCAAACTTTGTCGTACAATTAAGGCGATAAGGAGCTTTCAGATGAGTAAAAATTGGTCAAACAAACATTTTTTCATTCATTATATTTCTAAAAATTAGACCTTTAGCTGAACCGTTTAAAAAGAAAAAGAACTGAATCGGTGGAAAACTGGCGAAGTTATGACACTTTTTGTAGAAGCCACGCCCCCTTTTTTTTTACTAAAAAATGCATGTAAAATGCATGAGTAAAAAAAAAGCATATAATATTTAAATTTTTAACACTAATACCATTTTAAATGAATCATAAGACCTTATTTGTGGTGAATTTGAATTTAAAACTAATTTGTTTATTCAATAATGAAATTGGCAATAAAACAGAAAATGTTGATTTCCTTAAAACCTAATTTTCGCCATAATTACAAAATTCAAACTGCTCCTTGCAAACGAATTATTATTTCAATTTGCTGAAAATTTTATGCCAAGTATTTAAGTAGTTTGTTAACATTTTGTTGTGAAAGATTTTTCTGTTTGATTAGTTTTGATGAGTATATTTGCTATATTGTATTGAAATATGAAACATATTTTATCGAAAATGTCTAGTTTTTGGCCTTTTTTCTCATTATTTATCTTTAAGACAAAATTTTGAAAAAGTAATTCCAACGTCCTAATTTCGGTTGTTTTACGTATCATATTTTGCTAGTATTTTTTAAATTTGATGAATTTTTGTTTGCCAGGAGTAATATGACAAAAGCGTTATAAAATCTAAATTTAAATTTAAAAAAAAATAAATTTCAAAATAATTCAGTGAAATTTTATATTTGAGTTAGTGTTAGCATCATGTAAATATGCTGAAAATTTCAAAGAAATTCATTGAAAATTACTTTAAAAAAAATTGAAACCCCCGTATCGCCTTAAATGAGCAAAACGGTTTTATCCTTATTTGCGTCACTTGTGTGCTGTTACTTTCGTTCTTCTTAAATTTAAAAAACCGCTAAGTTTACGGCAAAATATTAAATGATCATTAGTCTATCTTCCGAAAACAGCGATGTCGAATCGTCGGATACAACGTAACGAAAGCGGAACTAAGTGCCGTCTCCTGGTAAACGGACAATATTATGTTCAGTAATGGACTTAATTTTGATGAATTGTATTGGATTTAATAACTCTGCATTGATTTCCCATAATGCATCTTACACCCAAAAAGTATGGGTATTACCAAAAGATTGGGGTTAGATTCCGAAATATAAACGTTTACAAAATGTAAATTTTTTAAGTGATAAATAGTTTTCAAAGTGAAACTTAATGTTTTATTAATCACCCGATTTTTGATAAAATGGTTGGTGCAAATAAAACCAATGTTCTGTTTTATTCAAAATAGAGTTAAAAACTACGACCTCTTCCCCCAATCCACCCTAAATGTTCTTTAATTGACGAATCGCAAGTCACGCTTCTTTACTAATAATAAAGCTGAAAGTCTCTCTGTCCGGAGGATGTCTGTAGGATGTCTGGATCTCTGTGACGCGCGTAGCGCCTAGACCGACCGTTTGGCCGATTTTCATGAAATTTGGCACAAAGTTAGTTTGTAGCATGGGGGTGTGCACCTCGAAGCGATTTTTCAAAAATTCGATGTGGTTCTTTTTCTATTCCAATTTTAAGAGCAAAAATATCATAAGATGGACGAGTAAATTACGATCTTTACTAATAATAAAGCTGAAAGTCTCTCTGTCCGGAGGAAGTCTGTAGGATGTCTGGATCTTTGTGACGCGCATAGCGCCTAGACCGTTCGGCCGATTTCCATAAAATTTGGCACAAAGTTAGTTTGTAGCATGGGATGCACCTCGAAGCGATTTTTCGAAAATTCGATGTGGTTCTTTTTCTATTCCAATTTTAAGAACAAAAATATCATAAGATGGGCGAATAAATTACGAAATTATCATATCGTGGAACCGTAACATGGGCACAAGCCAATTGGCGAGATACGAAATTACCATAACGTGGAACCGTAACATAAGTACAAGCCAATTGGCGAGAAAATTCACCCATGTAAATATACAGGCGAACCAAAAGATCTTTTATTTTTTCTATTACGGGCAAAGCCGTGCGGGTACCACTAGTTAGAAATAAAGCAGATAGAAAAAAAGAGGTTCGCTAATTCAAAATATGTGAACCTCAATGTACTAGAGGCCATAGGACCACAAAAGAATTGATTCTTATAACTTATATAGATTAAAGCCTGCATTTATGCCGAATACAAAGGATTAGAAATCTTAACTGCTAATCATACAATGGCTGCTCTATTACACCTCACGAAGATATATTTTCTACCATATGGATTACAGATTCTGTAAAAATTCAAATTTCGTCATTTATTTAGAATTATATCTAGAGCTTTACCCAGCGTAAAGTTGAATTCCTTACATGCCTTAATATAGCTTTATAAGTTAACTTCTTTACTAATAATAAAGCTGAAAGTCTCTCTGTCCGGAGGATGTCTGGATGTCTGGATGGCTGTAGGATGTCTGTAGGATGTCTGTGACGCGCATTGCGCCTAGACCGTTCGGCCGATTTTCATGAAATTCGGCACAAAGTTAGTTTGTAGCATGGGGTGTGCACCTCGAAGCGATTTTTCGAAAATTAGATGTGGTTCTTTTTCTATTCCAATTTTAAGAAAAAAACTATCATAAATTATGAAATTATCATAACGTGGAACCGTAACATGTGCACAAGCCAATTAGCGAGATACGAAATTATCACAACGTGGAACTGTATCGTTGGTACAAGCGAATTGGCGAGAAAATTCACCATACATTTTTTGTAAATATACAGGCGAACCAAAAGACCTTTAATTTTTCTATTACGGGCGAAGCCGTGCGGGTGCCACTAGTCCTTAATAAAAGTTTAAGGATTTTCCGGACACATCTCCCCCTCTAGATAAATTCTGGCAGCGTTAATACGCATGAAATGTTCGTATGCAAATAGCAATAGTTTCTGGGAAATTATTAACTTATATTAGAACAGTAAATTGTTCGTCATTTTATTGTATTGCAGTAGGAAGAAAAGTAGAAAAATTAAATTCATGCTTCTTTGGTAAAACATCTGTAACTAGATTATCAATATTAGAAAGTCATTACATAATTTTAGAAGTTTATAATTTTAATAATATTTAAGGGAAATTTGAGTTTATTTTTATTTATTGAGCAATCACGATTGCTTATTGTTCTCATTTGACTGTTTTGATGTCCTTTGATTTTATTTTCCCACCGCCACCCTCTGCAGCATCACCGTCGACCGGGTCCTCACGATGCTGCTCCTATAGCGAAAGCCATCTCCAGGTTGCATCCTTGTCCTACACACACTCGCATACATACACAACTACACACGCACACATACACACACACATACACCTATACACACGCATACATACAGACACCTACACATACATACAGACACCTACACATACACACAAACAAAAACATACACACAACTACTCACACATTCATGCATACATACAGACACCTACACGTACACACACACAAAAGAACATACACACACATACACACAACTACCCACACATTTATGCCAGCACACAGACACAAACACACATGCCTGCACACACATACACATACCCTCTACACACAAACACACATACCCCACACACAAACACACACGCCTACATACACACACTCGTAATTGCGAAAAATATAATTTGAATTCAAGATGTCAAAATTCAAATTAATTAATTTATTTATTTATTTATTTATTTATTTTTTAATTTATTTATTTCATTCATTTATTTATTTATTTTTATTTTTATTAATTTATTTATTTATTTACTGAGCAATCGCGATTGCTTATTGTTCTCACTTGACCGTCCTTGGCGTTTGGTTCCTTTTTCATCTTGGACCAGGGGCCTCTGCAGCACCACCGGCCTCTGGTCCTGAGCACTGTCTCCCGGAATCCGCTGTTTCTGGTCGTGGTGTCCATGTCCTATACACACGCACGTTCATGCACATGCACACTCACACACACGCCTACGTGCATGCACACAAGTCTACGCACACACACAAGCATACATATGCACCCACGCGTGCCCACACACACCACTATACACACGTAACCTCCCAGGAGGAGGGGCAGGTTTGGGGGGACAGGAGCCGTTTCTAGTAACCTCTGTTCCAATGAGTAGGGTCGTGTCGCAACTCGTGATTGCGAAAAGTATAATTTGAATATAAAATTTCAGAATTCAGATTAATTTCTTTTTTACTTACTTATTTATTTATTTTGAGCAATCACGATTGCTTATTGCTTTCATTTGACTGTTTTTGGCGTCCTATCATTTTATTTTCCCACCGCCACCCTCCGCACCATCACCGTCGACCGGCTCCTCACGATGCTGCTCCTATAGCGAAAGTCGTCTCCAGGTTGCATCCATGTCCTACACACACGAGCATACATACACAACTACACACACACACACGCACACATACACCTACACATACACACAACTACCCACACGCATACATACAGACATCCACACACACCTACACACACATACACATACACACACGCATACATACAGACACCTACACATACACACACACAAACATATATATACACACATACACACAACTACCCACACATTCATGCCTGCACACAGACACAAACACATATGCCTACACACACATACACATACCCCCCCACATACACACATTCATACACACAACTACCGACACACCTATGCCAGCACACAGACACAAACACACATGCCTACACACACATACACATAACCCCTACACACAAACACATACCCCACACACAAACACACATGCCTACATACACACACTCGTGATTGCGAAAAACATAATTTGAATTCAAGATGTCAAAATTCAAATTAATTTTTTTTTCTTTTTTATTTTATTTTATTTATTTTATTTTATTTTATTTTATTTATTTATTTATTTATTTATTTATTTTTTTGAGAGAGAGAGAGAAAAAAAAATCTTTTCAGGTTATTCAATTTTCCTCATGCGTAATTGTTTGAAGAAATTGCAAACGGTGTAGAGATAAACCGGTAAAACCATTTTTGAAAATATTTCACCTTATACTAACAACATACGCGTATTGTATAACTAATATCTTAATACGTAATTCAAGTTACAAATTTTATGAACATCCAGTTTCAATTTTAATTTCCAATGCTTCGTCTTTCGTTTAACTTAGAAGCAATTTTGAATTATTCAGTTTTGAATTAGATCGCGAAATCCTGAATTAAATTGTTGCTGATCCAATCTATTGAGGTTTAAATTTGAACCGTCACTTGAAAATTAAAATTTTGTATCGCTATATATTTCATTCAAATATTTTGATTGGCAAGTTAGATTTGAATCGTATTTGCATCACCGCAGCGATTCAATTTGAGAAAGGGATAGTCCAGGAATAATTAAATTGACAATGAATTGCGCATTTAACAATTTACTTTGAGAAAGGAAGCATTCAGATTGATTTAATTTTCTTAATATTTATTTTATATTTCAGTTGCATTGTTTTCAAAAATGAAATTTTCTCTAGTACATTTTAATTATTCATTATTTTCATATATGTAATAGCCAATGATCGAGTAACGCTCCTGACGTCATCAACAATGAAACTCGCGTCACGGCATGATCATTTGATAATTGTTTTGGTAATGTTTAGCATGCGGGGAAAGGCGTTATTGTGACAAGGCTGAACTGGATCCGATAACTTAACTGTGTTAGTGGTTAGACTGTGTCATTTCAGGGAAATAAAGAAACGAAAACAATGAATGCTACCAACTGGAGTTTAGGATTCATCCACTAGAGTTAGGGTTACAATTTGAACTATCAAAATACCACCAAACAGGCAATGCCTTCGTTCAAATGCAGAAGCAATATTCACCAGTCACACCATGACGGGCGATTTTCTACTTTTTAGATAGTTATTCTAACGGTTTCCTCGTATTTATAAAAGGAAAATTTTTATGTGTAATTTACCTTATTTACGTGATTCATCATTCGGATTATCATCCGCAATATTATAAACTAGAAAATCGCCCGTCAAGGTATGACGGGTGAAAATTGCTTCTACATTTGAACGAAGCCATTGACTGTTAGGAGATATTTTGATAGTTCAAATTGTAACCCTAACTCCAGTGGATGAATCCTAAACTCCAGTTGGTAGCATTCATTGTTTTCGTTTCTTTATTCCCCTGAAATGACACAGTCTTAACAGTAAAACAGTTAGGTTACCGGATCGAGTTCAGCCTTGTCACAATAAAGCCTTTCCCCGCATGTTAAACATTACCAAAAGATATTATAAAATTATCATGCTGTGACGCGAGTTTCTTTGTTGAACCTCGCGCGTTGCTCTATCATTTGCTATCTTTATTACTAATAATAAAGCTGAAAGTCTCTCTGTCCGGAGGATGTCCGGATGTCTGTAGGATGTCTGTGACGCGCATAGCGCCTAAACCGTTCGGCCGATTTTCATGAAATTTGGCACAAAGTTAGTATGTAGCATGGGGGTGTGCACCTCGAAGCGATTTTTCGAAAATTCGATGTGGTTATTTTTCTATTCCAATTTTAAGAAAAAAAATATCATAAGATGGACAAGTAAATTACGAAATTATCATAACGTGGAACCGTTACATGGGCACAAGCCAATTGGCGAGATACGAAATTATCATAACGTGGAACCGTAAGATGGGTACAAGCCAACTGGCGAGAAAATTCACCATACATTATTTGTAAATATACAGGCGAACCAAAAGACCTTTTGATTTTTCTATTACGGGCAAAGCCGTGCGGGTATCACTAGTTATATATATGAGGATATCTGCTGATAAACTGTGAGTAAACAATTTTTATTTGTATTGTTCTGAACGAATTTGAGACATCTATTTAAAGCTCGAAATGATGATTAAATAACATTTAGAAAGAATTAGGGCAATTATCTCTATCTAATTCAAAAATAATCGATTTAACTGCAGCATCTAATTATAATGGACAATATGCAAGAAATATTCTTCAATCTTGAAAATTTTAGCGCAGAGCGGAATTAAACATCTACAGCCGAGAAAGAACATTTAGAATTTTCCTCGCAGAACAAAATTTGATGATTTTAATCAGCAAAATGGTGAGCTAAATTTAATTTGTCAGCTGAGCAGTTTCGCCAAACCTTTGTTTATCTTTAGAAAGAACGTGATGTATATCTTGGAGAGCTTTCGCTTACCTCATGCAACATTTTTATGATGAACTAGCTGTACCCGACGCGCGTTGCTACGCAAACAAAAAAAATACATCATTATACTGATTTTCATGACAATCGGTTGAACGGGGCAGAAGTTGCTACTCTGCAGTGCCACCTGGTGGCGAGTGGCTTCAATGAGCATATTATGCACCTTCTCCGTGGAAAAATACATATATATAGAGCAATTTTCATAATAATCGGTCCAGGTATCAAGTGAAGCCGTGACTATACTCAAATTTTGTACTCACGCAGTTTGCAAGATCAATCCATCGCTAAAAATATCAAATAGAAAAAGTTTTAAATCCCCCCGTTGCATGAAAAGCCATAAAACAATAAAGAAAGAATTTATTTGTTCAAACTCAAGAAAAATGGCAACAGCTAACTTCTTATCAATGAGATCTTTCACGCGAATTAATTTCTGCAGCCGATCATTTTATTCGTATTTATCCAATGGATTGTGACTTAAATTGGAATAAAAAAGGAACTATCGATCGGATTTTTTTCGAACTGGTCTATAAATATTCCCAGTACCAAAAATAACAAACGGTGAAAGTTTCAGCCAAATCTGCCGGGTAGTTTTTGAGTTCATGGATGACATACAGACAAACATTCATTTTTATATATATAGATGGATGAATTTATGAAGATTACAGAATTCGATAAGTTGAAAGAAATAATAATCCAGTCATAATCTACATAAACAAAAGGGCTAAATTCGCATAGCTCGAAGAAGTTCTGATTTTTTTTAATGTTGTTTGGGTCAGTTAAAGTAGTGTAAATTTAAGTTTGCAGTTTTTCAAAAACCTGGGCTCGCTGTGTAACACGCGAAAAAATACGATGGTTTCGGAACTACGAAGTTCTTCCTTTGTAACTCCTAAACTATGCAACTTTAGATACTAAAGTTTTCCGTCTCGGTGTAATAGAAATGTTTTAATAATTTCCATTGTTGGAGAGAAAAAGAAGAAGAAATAATAAATTGAAATCCGAAAATTTTAGTAGTAGTAACTGCATAATGGTGTTTGAAGTCTTTCTCCGATAAAGAAAATTCATTAAAGGTATCCGACGTAAAGGCGATTCTTAACCAAAATTCACTTTCTCCCAAAACAATTGCCTCGTTTACAATAAACCTGCTTGAATTAGAACTCACGTTATAAGAATTTTAATAATAAGTGCCTGCAATATAACGAGTGCTAAGTCTAAACTTTATTTATGTTTTTCGAAGAATGCAATTTTCGCTACGGAAAACATGATTTTTCAAATTCTATTCAGTATTAAAACATGAAATTTGGCATGCCTGTCTTGCAAGTACTTCTCAGTGAGCGTAAGTTATGTAGAGGGTAAAATATTTTTTATTTATAGCCGGAGGGGGGGGACTAATTTTTGAAATCTTGGATAAATTCTCGCAATTTGTCATAAATCTTGAAATTCTTAAAATATTTTAGTATATCCTGCTGTTTAATAGAATTAGTAACATTTATATGTTTAAGATAACCTAAAAAAATGTACGTAAATAGATAATTCTTTATTACTTTTCCTAACTTGTAATTTTCGGTCGTGTTTACCAAAAAAAAAAAAAAATCTTCATTCAAAAAAAGAATGATATTATGAATTATTTATGTCTTTGTTTTATACATTAAAACTTTTTTCTGAAAAATATTGTTTCTCCTAACTTGTAATTTTTAGTCATGTTTATCATAATAATAATGATAATAATAATCATCCATTTAAAAAAAAATTAATGATATCATGATTTATTTTTAAGCGAAATACATGTTTTCTGGGAAAAAAAATGTTTTATAATGAGACTGAAAAAAAAAACTGCTCAGAATTCAGACGGATACCTTAAAACAAAAAATATTTCAGCTTTTAACATTTTTTTTTAAACCTTTATCACTAAAAGATTTTTCCACAACGTTAATACACTTCCATGTGTGCAACATTGGTAGTTCTCTTATTGCTATGTGGCTTTTTGTTTTGCCTTACTCAATACAATTTTCTTTTAAGCCGCAGGTTTTTTGTTTCTAAAAGTTTTGTGCATAACTGTTCTCCGTGTATTTCATAAAAGATGGAAATACGATTGTAAGAGTTCCTTGATGCAATGAAAAGAACTATATGGAGATATGGACACGAGAAGTCTATTAAACAAACTGAACTAACGCAGTGCTAAATTATTTTACAACAGAAAATAATCTGCTTGTTTTCATTCACAAATCAACGAGAGAAACTATCCAGACAATTCTTCATTTCAACAGCACCAACAGAAATTCCACATTAATACCGTCTTTCTATATAACCGTCTGTCTTTTCTGAAAGAAAAAAAAACAATGTCGTTTTATAAGGATGCTTTCAAAAATAATTGCTCCGAACCCAGACGGATTCCTCAAAATAAAAAGTATTTCAGCTTTAATGCTTTATTTTTATATAAATCTTTATCTCAAAAATATTTTCCCATAACAACTCGCAGCTTTTTTGGTCCTTTAAGTTTTGCGTTTAACTGTTTCCCCTTTGCATAAAAGACGGAAATACGATTTTAGGAGTTTTTTTCAGGCAATGAAAAGAACTATATAGAAATATGGACATGAAAAGGCTATTGAACAAATTGAATTCATATAGCGTAAAAATATTACACAATAGAAAAAAATAACCTGCTTGATTTATTCACAAATCAACGAGAGAAACCATCCAGACAATTCTTCATTTCAACAGCACCAACAGAAATTCCACATGAATACCGTCTGTCTATTTAACCGTCTGTCTTTTCTGAAAGAAAAAAAAAACAATGTCGTTTAATAAGGATTCTTTCAAAAATAATTGCTCCGAACCCAGTCGGATTCTTCAAAATAAAAAGTATTTCAGCTTTAATGTTTTTTTTTTATATATATAAACCTTTATCTCAAAAATATTTTCCCATAACAACTCGCAGCTTTCTTGGTACTTTAAGTTTTGCGTTTAACTTTTTCTCCTTTGCATAAAAGACGGAAATACGATTTTAGGAGTTTTTTCAGGCAATGAAAAGAACTATATAGAAATATAGACATGAAAAGGCTATTGAACAAATTGAATTCATATAGCGTAAAAATATTACACAATAGAAAAAAATAACCTGCTTGATTTATTCACAAATCAACGAGAGAAACCATCCAGACAGTTCTTCATTTCAACAGCACTAAGAAAAATTCACCATGAAAACCTTCTATTTACAGAAAGCAATACTTTCATTCAAATTGAAGAAACGGTCCACTTCCAAACTCGATCATTGTTTTCCCATCCTTCGATGTGATTTAAACCTGCACTTTAGCTAGAAAAGAGTTAGCGTAATCAGTAATTCAATTTCGTTTATAATTAAACTAACTTTTCTTCCGCCTTCCCTAAACTAAAAGTAGTAATTTATATTGGCATCAGAAAACCGTCCGTATCCTTCGTGGAATTAAAGAGAAATAATTTCGACACCACCAAGCATTCCTATCTACGTATTTCGAATGGCAGGCTCGCGTCATGTGGGATAGGATTAAATGACGACTATTCTTCACAAGGGTCGAGCGTAGTGGTTTGTGGACTTGAGCTATTGATTAATCAACGGCACTTGTGCTAATGATCTTTAACTGAAGCGTTTCCCCTAAGGGAATCATGTATTTAATCATCAAAGATTTAAGATCTCCAGGGCTTTTCTTTAGTGTCCTGAAAGACATCGTTTCAAACAATGGGAGTGAATTCACGTAATGAGAAGGCTGGTTGAATTTTAAATGACTTTAGAGCGATATAAATGAATAGATTCGAAATTATTAGCTCTCGTGGGTGGTTTCTGAGGAGTATTTGGACTTACCAGAATACAGCAAAAAATGTTTACTGACAAAAAATGAACGAAGAATTGAGTTCAGTGGCACAGAGTATAAGAGAGCATTATTTAAATTATCATTAGCATAATTCAGGCTTCAGCTCATTATTAGTCTAATAACTGTGTTTTGAACTAAGTTTTCATAATGCGGCAATAATAGCTAGGTCTTTTAAGGATTGAATGTTCAGTCATGTTTACCAAAAAAAAATTTCATTAAAAAAATAAATGATATTATGATTTATTTGTAAGCAAAATGCATGTTTTCTGGAAGAAAAAAAATCATTAATGTCGTTTTATAAGGACACTTTCAAAAATAATTGCTCCGAACCCAGTCGGATTCCTCAAAATAAAAAGTATTTCAGCTTAAATGATTTTTTTTAAAAACCTTCAATTCAAAAATATTTTCCCATAACGGTAAAATATACTTCCGTATGTGCAGCTTCCGTGGTTCTTTTATTGCTTTTTTTTTCTTTTGCCTTACTTAATACAATTTTCTTTTAACTTGCAGATTTTTTTGGTGCTTTAAGTTTTGCGTTTAACTGTTTCCCGTTGCATAAAAGATGGAAATACGATTAGAGGAGGTTTTCCAGGCAATGAAAAGAGCTATAGAGAGATATGGACTTAATAAGGCTTTTAAACACATTGAATTCACATAGAGTAAAATTATTTTACAATAGAAAATAATCTGCTTGATTTCTTTCACAAAACAACGATAGAAACCATCCAGACAGTTCTTCATTTCAACAGCACCAACAGAAATTCCACATGAAAACCGTCTGTCTATATAACCGTCTGCCTGAGAACAATACTTCCATTCAAGTTGAAGAAATCCCCACTCACGAACTCGATCATTGTTTTTCCATCCCTCAATGTGATGTGAACCTGCAGCTTTCACTAGAAAAGATGTAATTAGCGTAATCAGTAATTCAATTTCGTTTATAATTAAAATAAATTTTCTTCCGCCTTCCCCTAACTAAGAGTAGTAATTTATATTGGCATTAGAAAACCGTCCGTATCCTTCGTGGAATTAAAGTGAAATAATTTCGACACCAGCAAACATTCCTATCTACGTATTTCGAATGGCAGGCTCGCGTCATGTGGGATAGGCTTAAATGACGACTATTCTTCACAAGGGTCGAGCGTAGTGGTTTGTGGACTTGAGCTATTGATTAATCAACGGCACTTGTGCTAATGATCTTTAACTGAAGCGTTTCCCCTAAGGGAATCATGTATTTAATCATGAAAGATTTAAGATCTCCAGGGATTTCCTTTAGTGTCCTGAAAGACATCGTTTCAAACAATGGGAGTGAATTCACGTAATGAGAAGGCTGGTTGAATTTTAAATGACTTTAGAGCGATATAAATGAATAGATTCGAAATTATTAGCTCTCGTGGGTTTCTGAGGAGGATTTGGACTTACCAGAATACAGCAAAAAATGTTTACTGCCAAAAAATGAACGAAGAATTGAGTTCAGTGGCACAGAGTATGAGAGAGCTTTATTTAAATTATCATCAGCGTAATTCAGTCTTCAGCTTATTATTAGTCTAATAACTGTATTTTGAACTAAGGTTTCATAATGCGGCAACAATAGCTAAGTCTTTTAAGGATTGAATGTTCAGTCATGTTTACCAAAAAAAAAACAATTTCATTAAAAAAATAAATGATATTATGATTTATTTGTAAACAAAATGCATGTTTTCTTGGAGAAAAAAAACATTAATGATGTTTTATAAGGACGCTTTCAAAAATAATTGCTCCAAACCTAGTCTGATTCCTCAAAATAAAAAGTATTTCAGCTTTAATGTTTTTTTTTTATATATATATATAAACCTTTATCTCAAAAATATTTTCCCATAACAACTCGCAGCTTTTTTGGTACTTTAAGTTTTGCGTTTAACTTTTTCCCCTTTGCATAAAAGACGGAAATACGATTTTAGGAGTTTTTTCAGGCAATGAAAAGAACTATATAGAAATATAGACATGAAAAGGCTATTGAACAAATTGAATTCATATAGCGTAAAAATATTACACAATAGAAAAAAATAACCTGCTTGATTTATTCACAAACCAACGCGAGAAACCATCCAGACAGCTCTTCATTTCAACAGTACCAAGAAAAGTTCAACATGAAAACCTTCTATTTACAGAGAGCAATACTTTCATTTAAATTGAAGAAACGGTCCACTTCCGAACTCGATCATTGTTTTCCCATCCTTCGATGTGATTTAAACCTGCACTTTAGCTAGAAAAGAGTTAGTTGGCGTAATCAGTAATTCAATTTCGTTTATAATTAAAATAAATTTTCTTCCGCCTTCCCTAAACTAAAAGTAGTAATTTATATTGGCATCAGAAAACCGTCCGTATCCTTCATGGAATTAAAGTGAAATAATTTCGACACCAGCAAACATTCCTCTCTACGTATTTCGAATGGATAGATGGCGACGTGTGGGATAGGTTTAAATGACGACTATTCTTCTCAAGGGTCGAGCGTAGTGGTTGTGGACTTTAGCTATTGATTAATTAACGGCACTTGTGCTAATGATCTTTAACTGAAGCGTTTCCCCTAAGGGAATCATGTATTT
Organism: Uloborus diversus; assembly: GCF_026930045.1. Lineage (NCBI taxonomy): Eukaryota > Metazoa > Arthropoda > Arachnida > Araneae > Uloboridae > Uloborus > Uloborus diversus. Next base: position 168,985,657 of record NC_072736.1, on the reverse strand, counting down.
AATCATCAAAGATTTAAGATCTCCAGGGCTTTCCTTTAGTGCCCTGAAAGACATCGTTTCAAACAATGGGAGTGAATTCACGTAATGAGAAGGCTGGTTGAATTTCAAATGACTTCAGAGCAATATAAATAAATAGATTCGAAATTATTTGCTCTCGTGGGTTTCTGAGGAGTATTTGGACTTACCAGAATACAGCAAAAAATGTTTACTGCCAAAAAATGAACGAAGAATTGAGTTTAGTGGCACAGAGTATAAGAGAGCTTTATTTAAATTATCATTAGCATTATTCACTCTTGAGCTCATTATTAGTCTAATAACTGTGTTTTGAACTAAGTTTTCATAATGCGGCAATAATAGCTAGGTCTTTTAAGGATTGAATGTTCAGTCATGTTTACCAAAAAATAAAAAATTCATTAAAAAAATAAATGATATTATGATTTATTTGTAAGCAAAATGCATGTTTTCTGGAAGAAAAAAAATCATTAATGTCGTTTTATAAGGACACTTTCAAAAATAATTGCTCCGAACCCAGTCGGATTCCTCAAAATAAAAAGTATTTCAGCTTAAATGATTTTTTTAAAAACCTTCATTTCAAAAATATTTTCCCATAACGGTAAAATATACTTCCGTATGTGCAGCTTCCGTGGTTCTTTTATTGCTTTTTTTTTCTTTTGCCTTACTTAATACAATTTTCTTTTAACTTGCAGATTTTTTTGGTGCTTTAAGTTTTGCGTTTAACTGTTTCCCGTTGCATAAAAGATAGAAATACGTATAGAGGAGTTTTTCCAGGTAATGAAAAGAGCTATATAGAAATAAAGACAAAATGAGGCTATTAAACAAATTGAATTCACATAGAGTAAAATTATTTTACAATAGAAAATAATATGCTTGATTTCTTTCACAAAACAACGATAGAAACCATCCAGACAGTTCTTCATTTCAACAGCACCAACAGAAATTCCACATGAAAACCGTCTGTCTCTATAACCGTCTGTCTGAGAACAATACTTCCATTCAAGTTGAAGAAATCTCCACTCACGAACTCGATCATTGTTTTTCCATCCCTCAATGTGAGGTGAACCTGCAGCTTTCACTAGAAAAGATGTAATTAGCGTAATCAGTAATTCAATTTCGTTTATAATTAAAATAAATTTTCTTCCGCCTTCCCCTAACTAAAAATAGTAATTTATATTGGCATTAGAAAACAGTCCGCATCCTTCGTGGAATTAAAGTGAAATAATTTCGACACCAGCAAACATTCCTATCTACGTATTTCGAATGGCAGGCTCGCGTCATGTGGGATAGGATTAAATGACGACTATTCTTCACAAGGGTCGAGCGTAGTGGTTTGTGGACTTGAGCTATTGATTAATCAACGGCACTTGTGCTAATGATCTTTAACTGAAGCGTTTCCCCTAAGGGAATCATGTATTTAATCATCAAAGATTTAAGATCTCCAGGGCTTTCCTTTAGTGTCCTGAAAGACATCGTTTCAAACAATGGGAGTGAATTCACGTAATGAGAAGGCTGGTTGAATTTTAAATGACTTTAGAGCGATATAAATAAATAGATTTGAAATTATTAACTCTCGTGGGTTTCTGAGGAGTATTTGGACTTACCAGAATATAGCGAAAAATGTTTACTGCCAAAAAATGAACGAAGAATTGAGTTTAGTGGCACAGAGTATAAGAGAGCTTTATTTAAATTATCATTAGCATTATTCACTCTTCAGCTCATTGTTAGTCTAATAACTGTGCTTTGAACTAAGTTTTCATAATGCGGCAATAATAGCTAGGTCTTTTAAGGATTGAATGTTCAGTCATGTTTACCAAAAAATAAAAAATTCATTAAAAAAATAAATGATATTATGATTTATTTGTAAACAAAATGCATGTTATCTTGAAGAAAAAAAAACGTTAATGTCGTTTTATAAAGAGGCTTTCAAAAACAATTGCTCCGAACCCCCCCCCCCCCCAAAGAAAACATTAATGTGTTTTGAATTAGGGTTTCATAATGCAGAAAAAAAGACTAGCTCCTTTAAAAGTTGAATACCCCCGCCCGCCCCCTCCCCCCCCCCCCAAAAAAAAATGTTTTGTTTTGTAAGTCCGTAAATTTTCGTTCCACTTACCTGATGTTATCACGCACCGAAAGAAAAACAAAACGACAAAACTCTCCCTTAAAATCATCGTTGTACAAGTAGCATTAGAAGCTGTAGCTCTATCAATGTTATTTTAATATAAACATTCGTAAAAATTGTTTTTATTGTCCAGTTACAGCATTAAAAGTGTCTACAACTTCTCAATATACTCTTAGTTCGCGCAGTCACTGTTGCATTCCTGTGTACGCAACAACGGTTGCGTTTGATGAACTCGACCGGTGACTAACCGGTTACTAACCGCAGCGTTCTATGATCAACCGGTCGCCGCACCGGTTACAGTTTTAACTGTTGATTGGTTGATTGGAGCACGTGATCATTATCTATCACGTGATCAATACCGGTAGCTACCGGTCGACGCCGTCGAACGTGAGCAAAGACACTTGCTCAAGATACCATATTTTTCGGATTTACCCTGATAGAGCAACGACACGTCTCGGCAAAGTAACAGGAATGTCACTGAGAGTTACAATGGTCACCAATCCAGCGGAAAATTCTAAATTTGTTGATAGAAATTTAAATTTTACCGAATGATGAAGAAGAAACATGGACACATATCATACATACATAACATCTAATGAGAAAGAACATTAGACATCGTTAAAAAGAAATCCTCGCATATATATATATATATATATATATATATATATATATATATATATATATATATATGAGGATTTCTTTTTAACGATGTCTAATGTTCCTTATATATATATATATATAATAGCGAATTCATTGATCGAGTAACGCTGACGTCATCAACAATGAAACTCACGCAACGGCATGATGATTTGATAATTATTTTCTGGTCATGTGTTTGACACGCAGGGAAATGCTTTATTTTGACAGCGCTGAACTGGATCCGCTAACTTTACTGTTTTACTCGTAAAACTCATTTTAGGAGACTGAAGAAACGTAAAACAACAACAATGAACGTCAACAATGAACGCTATCTACATACAACTCCAATAAACTATAGGGGGCGCTGCAGCCACTGTCTAATGGCGGATGAAAAAGGTTAAAAAAAAAACAAATGCCATAACTTATATCTTGCTTTGACGCTTTGTGAATGACAGTGATTTTTCATCCTGTTAGTGGGAAGCTTTCTTTTCTATTCTTCTGAAATTACATTACACCACAAACTCTCTGAAGCCTGTAATTTACCCCAAAGAAAACACGTGGAATGGATTGTTTTACCTTTTTCGGAAATATTGTTAATCACCGCAAGGTAGCGTATTTGAGCTCTGGAGTTGCGAACTGGAGTTTGAGGTTTATCCACCGGAGTGAAGGTTAAAATTTCAACTATCAAAATATCACCAAACAGGCAAAGGCTTCGTTCAAATGTAGAAGCGATTTTCACCCGTCATACATTGACGGGCGATTTTCTAGTTTAATAATGAAAAGGAAAGGAATATCAGCGTTGCAATATTGTCTCCAAACTTGCACAATCACGCGCAAGATTTGCCAAAAAGATCATTTTTGAGAAAATCATTTTTGAAGCAGAATTTTAGCAAAATAGAAATCAATTTTACAAAAAAAATCCTGACCTGATTAAAAAAATACTGGAGTTCACTTTCAAAATCAGGAGACCCAATAATATAAATATCAACCAAAACTTATTTTGTATTTTTCCAAAATTCTTCATTTTGCATGTTAGTGTAATAATAATTTGTATAAATTACAAAAATACTTTTCGTAAAGTTATGAAATATTTAATCCGTTCCAGTTTACGTCGAAAAAACAAAGAATAAAGAGGCTAATAAGGTTAACCCCTTCAGACCTGGTGTCCGGTATACCGGACATACAATTTAAACAGCTGCCAATCATTTAATAATTGATTTAATTAGTTGATTTTTTTTGTAGTTGACTCTTTACATTCTACTTATTATAATCTGTGAAACAATTTTTCGTTTTGGAATTGATAACACTGACATATAAGGATTGAGAGATAGAGAGTGGCTCCTTTTTCCAACCATGGATTTTCATCTGAAAAGCGAGGTTTTTTCCCTGATTTTTTAAAAAATATATAATTTTTAATTAATCGTTTAAAACGCTTATATTATGTTTTATAATTGTTTGTAGAACATTTTATAATGAAGTTTGTCCGGTATTTTATCGTTTCTGTACATGAAATATTGATTTCAAAAATATAAGTCGGAAATATTGGACGTGCCATAACTCTTTTAATTTTTCTCCTACAAACTCAAAATTTTGTCTATAAGATACCCTTTACCATAGTACACTGTGTACCAAATATCAACATTTTTGGTTCAATATTTCATAATTCCGACTGAAGGGGTTAACACGTGCACAACTAAAATTATTTTCCAGAAAACATACTGACCTAATTCCAATACATTTCTTTCCACTAAATTTCAAAAAATAACAATAATTAAAAAATGCTGATGCCGAATGAATACTTTTCTACGAAAAAATATTACTTATTTGAAATGGTTTTCATTTCAATTAAACTCAATTTACTTACAAGACCGGAATTAAATGTTCCGGAGAAGAAATATTAAATCCTCAATGATATTAAACTAATAAACCGTAAAAGGAATGTAGTTTTTTCCAAAAAAAAAATTTATGGCCTCCATACAGCAACCCTATTAAAATAAATATATAGAAAAAATAATTGCAGGACTATCTCGTTGGATCAAACACCGCTTCCATTCAGAATCCAGAACTTATCATCCATGAAGTTGAACTAATCAAACATAAAGCTTCCATCAAATGATTAACTTCTTTATGCACTCTTACCAGCATATCCAGCAGTATCATTACTTTTTCCTTTCCGTCTGGCTCGCTTTCAACTATCGATTAAGATTATGATTCATTCCTCGGTAGCTGAATCAGGGCATTGCCACCGAGAGAAATATCTGAAGTATCTATCCTCGATTATGTTACTAGGATACGAATCGATGAAGAAAGGTATAGGTTTTTTTTTTTTTTCACCGTAATCGAATGATCACGAAGCATCTGTTAGGCCGTACCGCTACTTTTTCAGCACATGTGGAAAATCGATGGGTTAACCATATTTTTATGGGATTAAACAAAGTTCTGTGTTTGAAAGTTATGTACTGGGTTAGTGGGAATGTGAATTATGGAGAAGAATATCTGAAATCGTATGCTATATCATGTTGTATAAATTGATTTATGAAATTTGTCATTATATTAAGTATAGTTTCACCACTCTATATTCAAAACCAACCACGCGAAGAGTTTATTTAACATTGATGTATGCTTATTTCCATCGAAGTGCTAACGCAGTACTTAAAGTATTTGAAGTCGATATGGGAATTTAAGATTGGCTGGGTGTTGCAAAATTTATTCAAATACATTGTGAAGTCACAACACAAATTCTGAAAGCTAAAATTTTGAAATAAATTAGCAAATGATTAAATAAACTGAGAGAATGTAATTCTTCTGGTATTCGTAACAAAGAGTTGCGCTTTTCGCTCGCATATAAGGCAGGGAGAAGCAAAGGGATGTAAGTGGACATTTTCAAGTTTTGAGTGAAATGCGTTTAAAGATAAGGTCCTAGGTAGGCTTTCATTGACCTTTTTTTCTAAATCATGCTGTGTAGCAGCAACTACCAGGGCTACTAGTACCATCTCTTGCCCCAAGACAGAGGAGAGGTTCACCTACCATGTGTACAGGTAATCTCCAAATTTTTAATTTTGCCACTTACATCCCTTTGCTTCTCACTGCCTCAATTGAGGCGGTGAGAAGCAAAGGGATGCATTTTCAAGTTTTGAGTAAAACGCAATTAAAGTTCCCGTCCTAGGCAGGCTTTCATTGAAAAGTTTCTCTAAATCATCCTGTATAGCAATACCTATTAGGGTTACTAGTACCATCTCTTGCCCTAAATTGGAGGAGAGGTTCATCTAAAATTTGTACTGGTTATCTCTAAATTTTCCACTTGCATGCTATTGAACATTTTCACGTTTTGAGTAAAACGCGTTTAAAGATTAGGTTCTAGGTAGGCTTTCATTGACATTTATTTCTAAATCATGCTGTACAGCAGCAACTACCAGGGCTACTAGTACCATCTCTTGCCCCAAGACAGAGGAGTGATTCATCTACCATGTGTACAGGTAATCTCCAAATTTTTAATTTTGCCACTTACATCCCTTTGCTTCTCACTGCCTCATATGTTTACCTTGTAGTAGCTAAACATAAACGTTGTCGTTCTTATTCAATTTTTCTGTGTTTGATGGTCTAAGACAGTAAAAAAACAATTAATTTGAATTTTGACATCTTGAATTCAAATTATGTTTTTCGCAATCACGAGTGTGTGTATGTAGGCGTGTGTGTTTGTGTGTGGGGGTATGTGTTTGTGTGTAGGGGGTTTGTGTATGTGTGTGTAGGCATGTGTGTTTATGTCGGTGTGCTGGCATAAGTGTGTGGGTAGTTGTGTCTATGAATGTGTGGGGGGGGGGTATGTGTATGTGTGTGTAGGCATATGTGTTTGTGTCTGTGTGCAGGCATGAATGTGTGGGTAGTTGTGTGTGCATGTGTGTGTGTAGGTGTATGCGTGTGCGTGTGTAGTTGTGTATGTATGCGCGTGTGTGAAGGACATGGATGCAGCGTGGAGACGGCTTTCGCTAGAGGAGCAGCATCGTGAGGAGCCGGTCGACGGTGATGGTGCGGAGGATGGCGGTGGGAAAATAAAATGATAGCACGCCAAAAACAGTCAAATGAAAGCAATAAGCAATCGTGATTGCTCAAGAAAAAGAACGTGGTTAAGTAGAGAACAGTTAATTAACAATCGAAGTTAAGCAGATAACCATCAGCATTGATATTTTTTTTTCTTTTCTTTTTTTTTTTCTTTTGAAGATAGAAGAAAACGTTCCTTTACGTTCGTCTATTTAGGTTCTTACTTTTTAAACGCAGATTTATAGTCTTTTCTAAGTACTGCAATAGTAGTCATGAAAAGTTGCAACTTGAAAGAAACTATGTAAAAACACAAAACTTAAAATTAAAAAAAGTCTAGCCAAAGGTTTTGCTTAATTTGTAGCGAAGATTAAAATTGCATTGAAATTTGTATCAATACTTAAGTAACATTCACAAAGTTACGTCTTCTTTTCCTAGTTTTATGATGCTTCTTAGAAAAAACAAAATGGGTTGCATGAATTCTAATTTGAAAGAAAGAAACTGACAAAAAGACGTCCGAATAGAAAAGGAATGTCTGAAAAAGTTATTTATTGTGGTTAAAAATGATGCTAGTATTTGATGAAGGAATAACATTTAGGGATAGCAAAAAATAATTCCAAGTGATGATGCTTATACACATTCCTCAAACTTTCTATCGCAACTCCAATAATATAGTGTTACCAGTTCCGTGCAGCTTCAAACTTTCTTTAAATGACGACAAAGTTCTTGAGAAAACACAGGAGATTTATTTACAGCTATGTACAAGAAATATCGCTAACAACTGCTAAATCAATCATCAGCATTTAAGCAAATGTCAATTAACCCCGTAAACTCAACGGTTACACACGTATTTACATCCAAATACGCAAAAATACAGCTCAAAGGCTTCACAAAACAGAGTTAATACATGCTCTCCAGCGCACCGCTGACACAATTCACAAGCAAAAACTAACTGGAGACTGACTCCCGCCGTCGGTCGTGGCTATTTATAAATCTCGAAAGAGGTTTCCACAAAATTCGAAATGCTTCTCGTATTTTCTTTTTGTTCATTCACGAATATTATCAATGAAAAATAGGGGGACCGTACACTGCAGTCGAATGTCAGGGGGTTGTATGTACATTAGAAGAAGCTATTTACAGGTTACGTTACTAAGATAATTTTAGTTGCGAAATAATGGAACAAACGCCTAATTTAGCCAGTTTACAATAAATTAATCACAAAAAGAATTACTATTAACATAATTTGTAACAATGGTTTAAAAATAAGCTAAAATTACATAGATTGCTTCTAAATTTAATGCGAATGTTTTATTTTTTTTCTGTTTATTACTTTGCGGTGGCTGCAAAACTATTTATCACATTTACACTGGTTATTATTTTTTCACTTTATCCATTTTAAAAAAAAAACATTCTAAATAAAAGGTCCCTACCCCCACCTCAATTTGTTTCTCAAAACTTTCATGTATTTATGCTTTTTCATTTCACATTTTATACAGAATAATTTTAAACAAGTGTTTTTTGTTTTTTTTTTCTACTCACAAAAGTAACCTCATAGAAGAATTTTTCATTTAAATTGGATTGTTCAAAATATCGCCTTTTTTTTTTAACTTTTAAGCGAACTAAGAAATTTCACAGTTCTATTTGAAAATTTATAGCTAACAATGTTTTTCTAACTACCTTTCTTTTTCGTTTTTGTCAATGCCTACTACTCCAGACATTGTATCAGAATTCCGTGTTTCAAATAACATTTTTTTTAAAATCTTTCTGCACACGTATAACACAAAATGAAAAATGTGCTTTTTATTCACGTTGCTTAGTGTGCGAAACAAAAGAAACGTAACTCCATGAAATATGGAACAATTTTATTCAAACATGTACGTATACTTCATTTTACGAATTAATGATATTCTTTTTCATGTTTTAGTGCATTTTGTAATTTATTTTATTGCCTTTACTCCACGGAGCATGGTAACTTTAATTGAAGTTTCAGAAAAGTATCTCTTTCATACGTCATTTTTATTAGCTTAAACGTATCGCGTGCTGTATGGCTAATTTTGTGAAAGAAATATCGACACAAAATAGCACTCAAGTATGTTACGCAGTTATCACACTGCATTCATGTGTTGTAATAACGAAAGTGCTTGGCAATTCTTTTAATTTTTTTATAGTAACTACATTCTGTAGAAGAAAGTTATCCTAAGCCAATGCACCTATTTTTGATTCAGGAAATTTTAATACAATAAATTTAAGAATTTTTTTTTTTTGAGCAATCACGATTGTTTATTGTTCTCACTTGACTGTTTTGATGTCTTTTGATTTTATTTTCCCACCGCCACCCTCTGCACCATCACCGTCGACCGGGTCCTCACGATGCTGTTCCTATAGCGAAAGCCGTCTCCAGGTTGCATCCATGTCCTACACACACTCGCATACATACACAACTACACACACACACATACACACACACAAACACATACACCTATACACACGCATACATACAGACACACAAAAACATACACACAACTACTCACACATTCATGCATACATACAGACACCTACACATACACACACACACAAAAGAACATACACACACACATACACACAACTACCCACACATTCATGCCTGCACACAGACACAAACACATATGCCTACACACACATACCCCCCACACGCACATTCATACACACAACTACCCACACATTTATGCCAGCACACAGACACAAACACACATGCCTACACACACATACACATACCCTCTACACACAAACACACATACCCAGGTAAAACTCACATTTCATTAATAAACGATCACATTTTTATCAACAAATGGTTCTGAACGTTGTAATGTTACTTACAAGTTTCTTTCATTATTGTAATTATTGAGCAATCACGATTGCTTATTGTTCTCACTTGACTGTTTTGATGTCCTTTGATTTTATTTCCCACCGCCACCCTCCGCATCATCACCGTCGACCGGGTCCTCACGATGCTGCTCCTATAGCGAAAGCCGTCTCCAGGTTGCATCCATGTCCTACACACACGCGCACACATACACAACTACACACACACGCTCGCATACACAAACACACACACACACAAACACATACACACAACTACCCACACATTGATGCCTGCACACAGACACAAACACATATGCCCACATACACATACCCCCCACACAAACACACACATTCATATACACAGCTACTCACTCACTTATGCCAGCACACAGACACAAACACGCTTGCCTACACACACATACACGTACCCCCTGCACACGCACGCACACACACACACACACACAAACACATACACACATTTACCCACACATTCATGCCTGCACACAGACATAAACACGTATGTCTACACACACATACACATACCCCCACACACACACACGCATTCATATGCACAACTACCCACACACTTATGCCACCAGCACACAGACACAAACACACATGCCTACACACACATACACATACCCCCCACACACAAACACGTCTACATTCACACACTCGTGATTGCGAAAAACATAATTTGAATTCAAGATTTCAAAATTCAAATTTATTTATTTTTTTTCAATTCTAAATATTATTTCTATAAGCTTGGTTAACACTAGAAAAAAAGGAAATAAAATTAATGCATGATTTCTTGATTACAACACTCAAAAAGTGTAGTTAATCTAAATAATGTTATATTTAGGTTAATTCTAAAGCAACCAATAGGATTAAAATTAAACATTCGAGAAAAGAAATGGGCGGTACACAGCGTTGTACGAATAGCTTTTACTATACCGACTACATATATTTTTTTAAATTTGTAATTTCGATTTTTTCACCTGCTTTAGAATTAACCTAAATATAAAGGTATTGCGATCAACTGCAGGTTTTGAGTTTTGTAATCACGAAATCATGTACTATTTTATTTCATACTTTTTAGTGCAAACCAAGCTTATATAGAGAACGTCTTTAGAATAAATTAAAAAAAGAATTTTTTACATTTTATTTTCAAGTTATTTCGTATTGAAGTTAAATTGAGATGAAACTTGTTTAATTTAAAACATATTTACCTGTTACCCATTCTTATGTTTAAAAAAATGGTATTCGCTTTTGTTTTACATGAACTCTGTTATGTTAGATTCTATGGAATTCTTTCCAACAGTAGCATAGCGAGAACTGTCTTTCTAGATTGAGCAAAAGAAATTTCTGGCTGAGCTATTGGAAGATACATTTGATGATAGTCGAGTCGATTGAATCTGTAACAGTTGAATCTGCCCCTCAATCACCGCTTAATGTATTTTGACTTTTTTTTTCTCTCACTCTACTTAAAGATTAACCAGTAAAGGAAAGATGATCAACTAGTGATTTATGAAGTCATCTCTACTTCACTACAAGTTGCCAACTTCAACTGCTTAGCTCTCTAGTTAGCGATTTGTGATACTGTTATTTTATTCTGTACTAGTGGTACCCGCACGGCTTTGCCCGGAGTAGAAAATTAAAAGGTCATTTGGTTCGCCTGTATATTTACAAATAATGGATGATGAATTTCTCGTCAATTTGCTATGCTCATTTGCTTGCCCACGTTATGGTAGTTTGCTCGTCCACGTTATGGTAGTTTGCTCGTCCACGTTATGATAATTTGCTCGTCCACGTTATGGTAATTTGCTCGTCCACGTTATGGTAGTTTGCTCGTCCCGTTATGGTAATTTGTTCGTGCACCTTTTGTTAATTTGCTCTATAAAATGTTCTTAAAAGTGGAATCGAAGAACAAAACCAAATTTTCGACAATTGCTTCGAGGTGCACACCCCCATGCTACAAACTAATTTTGTGCGTAATTTTATGAAAATCGGCCGAACGGTCTAGGCACTATGCGCGTCACAGACGTCTAGACATCCAGACATCCCGATAGAGATCCAGACTTTCAGCTATGTTATTGGCGAAGATAAAGAAAGTATTACTTACTGCACCGTATTCAGACTAAAAAAAATGAGCTGCATAAATATTTAACTTAATATGTGTAAGTAAAGACACAAAATATTGCACATCAAAAGAAAAAAAAACTTGGCAAAAAAATTAATTTGAATAATAAGTAAAAAGTAGTTTTTTTTTTTTTTTTTGCATACTTTTTTCACCAACCACCGAAAAGCCAAAACCAGTTGCTCATCAAAAACTAGAAGCAAAAAAAAAAAAAAAAAAATCTAAAAGAAAACTCCTTTCTTCGTTTAACCGATTCATTAAAGGTATCTGTGCATGCAATATTTATGCTAATTTCAGGATGTTCATTAACTACAATCATTAATTACCAGCGCCCTGAGGCAGTCCTGTAAGCTTGAGTCAGGTAATTTGCGTGGGCCGTAATGCGAAAATGAGAAAAAACCAGAAAAGCTCGATTTATGACAAAGGATAAGTCATTAATATGCTTCAAAACAAAATATTCCCGGGAGCAATGTTTATCATTCACCCCATAAATTCATTTATTGGGAGTAAATGTGATGACAACTTGTCAAAAGCTTTCACAGTGTTAACGTTTAAAACAGACACATTAAGGAGGGCGCGAAACGGTGGGGGGGGGGCACCGAACTGCTCACCTATTGTATTAATTCCCGCAGAGATTTCGAGAACAATTGAAAGAGTGTATTCAATTCTAATGGGATGAATCAGTGTTCGACTGAGCAGAAAAATGAAATTGTTTCACCAGAATAATCAAGATAAATTTAAGAAGGATTTCCTAAGGATCATAACGCGTTGCTGCATTTGTTGATGAATCAAATGTTTTTCATGGAATGAGTAGGAAAAGTTAGTGTGAATGAGCGCAAAGACGAAGAATACATGAGATTTTGATGTTTCTATTGTTTAACACAAGTTATTTATTTTTGTTTTGAGGCTTGGTCGGTTGTTTTGTTTCAGAAATGCTTTAGTAAAAATGCATTATGGTACAGATATCGTCTTCAGCGAGCATTATTGGATTGTTATTGAATTATAATAACCATTTTATTAATCATAGTCTCTAGTGCGTATTATTTTTATGAATCTATGTGATAAATTTGAAATTGTATCTAAGTTTCAAAAAATATATTATTATGTTAAAATTTTTGAAAAAGGCTTAATTTCATAGGAAAATAAATTGTTAATTATTAAATATAAAACTAATTTATTAATATTAATGAAAATATGTTTTCTATTGTTAATATAGAACATAAATGTGAGATTACTACTACTTATTGTTCAAGTTCGTTTTCATCTACTAAATAAAATTGCAGCTTTTATCTCTAACAAATGAAACTAACTCCCTAGTTGTTGCCGTAAAAAAACGATAATAATAAGTTAGCTTATCCTGCGTATTTATAAAGTTGAGATAAAGCGAAATGGATATTACATGCACGCAGATGGCATTCTATATTTAAGATTTAAGTTGCCCCTAAAATAAACCAATTAAATTTTGTTTTCACTCTGTCATAGCGTGTTATAAGTTTGACTTTGTTTGATTCATTTTTGCTTAATACCAATAACTATCTATAATAAGTTTGAATGAAGAAAACAATAAAACGGACAATCCGATGTATTGTCCTTGTTCAAAAATAAGTATGTTACTTAACCATTTCAACTACCGTCAAATCACTTGCCTCTTTAAATGTAGAATTATTAAGAAAAAAAATCATGAACACTATATAAAATTGTGCGCTTATTTGAAATTCTATCATTTTCTAATTAGAAAAAAAACTGGGTAGTCTAGTACAAGGAAAATCGTGTAACAACGAGCTAAAACTGTTATAACTTCCATTTACATTCAGTTGGAATGTTTGAACGAATTGCAGTGTACGCAGAAACCTCCGTAATTTTGATGGATATATTATGTTAGTGTAAGCAAGTATTTTATAACATCCAATCAGAAATTGAATTTCGTGCATTTTGCGAATGCATGCCTTTTTTACTTCCTTTTACAAAAAGGAAGTATTGTATTCGCAAAAAAAATTTCACCCAAAAATCGGCCTTAATTTCCATTTTACTCAGCCCTAAATGAATGCTGAGTTTTTTTTTCAACCCGACCACACGTGGAAATGTGCCTAGGAACGTACAGACACCCGAAATATCCATTTTGACGATCCTACAGTTAGTTGCAGCGAATTTTCTCTTGACGTCTGTATGTACGTATGTATGTGCGTATGTGTGTATGTATGTCGCATAACTCAGGAACGGAATGTCCTAAAAATTGAAATTTGGTACGTAGACTCCTAGTGGGGTCTAGTTGTGCACCTCCCCTTTTGGTTGGATTCGGATGCTCCAAAAGGGATCTTTTGCCCCTTTTTGGGGGGAAATCATTGTTAATTTCGATGTAAACTAGAGTGGTTGTATAAATTGGCGGACGCTTGGCGGTATATCGCCAGTCTTTTCGTCGCCAAGTTTTGTCGTCAACTTAGCGACAAATTTGGCGATTTTTTTTTTTTTTTTTTTTTTTACCTGGTTTTAATTTGGCCACTGTTGGTGATATTTAGAGAGTAAACTATTGAATCACATTAAAACTGCCAGTAATGGGGAAATGACATTAAATTGGAGTAAAAGGAAGTCATGTGATGCACACATCAGCTCGTTTAAAATTGCATTTGCTAAATGTTTTGCTTATCGATCCAAACACTTTCCAGATTAATTTTAATTAATCTTCACAAATAGTGTTTGACTCGATCTGTCGCTGTTCAGTGGATTTGTTCTTTGGGTGCGAAGATACATACATTGTTCTAAATCAAAACTTGTGGAAGGGCAAACAATTCTACTCGAAATAATATGGAAAAAAAAGCTTTTATTTACAGCGCGAAAAACCTTATCTACTACATTCTATTGTATCCATTTCTAATCTACAGTTACCAGAAAAAGTTTTTAGAGCTCTAATTTTAAAAGTCTGCGCATGCGCGCGTTGGAGACTAAGGCTGCGCTTGCGTCAATCACAAACAAATAGCTAAAAAAAAAAGTTTTATCGACTAAAATATGCCATTTTATCTCCAAGTGCCCGTAAGCTCAAATAATCTAAAATGTTAAAAAAGGAAAGTATGAATTTTCAAAAGTATAATATTATACGTATAATTTCGTTTGTACAACTAAGTTTGAAATTCCTAACAGTTTAAAACAAATTACTTTCATTTAAATTCCTCCATAAAATGATTTGCCGGTCGTCATTTTTGTCAACCTTTGCAATCAACAAAACAAGTAGCCTCACCTCCTAAAAACATGCTATTTTGTCTCCAAGTGACTGATTAAGAAAGCTTTTCGTAAAAGAGGTCCCAGGTTTGGCACTCCTCCAGAATCCAAGAACGTCGCTACACAGTATAAAGTAAATCAATGACGATTATGAGTCAAGCTGAAACTATACCAGAAGTACTGAATCCGAAAAGTAATTTCGTTACGTTCCCTTACCGAAAGGTCGAAGCATTGATTGCTAACAAAAAAATTAGTCAATAAAATACTTTTCAAGATTTTTCTATTAAATCTTGTTAGGTACTTATTTGTTTGATTGATTTATTTAACATTTTTGTCTCGTCGTTGGACTCCAAGTAAACAAAAGTGAATTAAAATGCAATAATTTCAATACATATATATATATATATATACTATAATATTAAAATCTGTTCGCGTCCGTCTGTCTGTCTGTCTGTCTGTCTGAAGATCGATCTCCTCGAGAACCGCTGCGAATCGAGAGTCGAACGAGATACCGATCAATTCGAAATTTTCCAAAGAAAACAATAGAACCAATCTCGTAATTGTACGACTTTAATTAGCGGAGATATTAATTAAAACGTTAATTAACATGACGTTATTCAGGAATTTTTATTTCTTTCCTGTTGCCATTTTGCGTATGAGCAAATAAAATTCTAATAATTGTTTTAAAAGAGATTTTTTTAGCTGCTGTCCAAATCTTAAAACAACGTTTCCATCAAGAATTTCATTTCAAATTAGTTTAAAATTGGTTGCTCTATTCGGATATAGCCTTTATTTTATCGTCTGACCTTTTTTTATTTTTTTACACTCGACGTTCTTACTCCTTTCAGCGTAGGAAAGTTGTTTCTTTAGATATGTTTATTGATTGTAGTGTAAGTTTATCGTTCACCGGTCTCATATTTTGATACATTTAGGATGTGCGACTAATTATGTTTATTTTGCTGAACTTTTTCCCGTTACTGGGTGAGTTTTCGAATTGCAATAACTTTCTTTTTCTTTCCTGTTTCTATTTTTGAAACACAGTTTGTATCGTTAAAAGAACATGTTAAATTAAGATTGTTTGGATTTCTTTAAGTGAAACAGAGTTGAACAAAAAAATTGTTTTTAAGGATTTTAACTAAAGCTAGCTTGGAATCTGATGACTTGGTATTAAATTAATGCTTATTGGTATTTATTTAGTCTTGGTGCTTTAGTTTCACATAATCAATCAAAATGCGTGTGTTATTTTATGTAAAAAGATGATCGTAATTGTACATAAATAGTTCAGATATAGTCTATCAGATTTAATTCAGTTTAAAGTGACCAGAGATTATAGTTGATAATGCATATATTTTCATCTTTTGTGCTAATTGAAAATACTCATAACTTGTATCATTGATAACTATGATTAACGTTAAAGAGAATTTTGACAAAAATATGCTCTACTGGTGTTTTACAAACCTTGCATTAAGCATATTTATTTACTCCTTAGCGCTTTAGAAACTGATGTTAGAGTAATACAAAAACATCAATTGGACATCTCTTTCATTTTTTAAGTAGCCCGTGCAACGCCGGGCACGCAGGCTAGTATATATATATTTGTTGATACTTGATTGTGTATTACTCTAATGGTCACTATGCTTCGTTTATACTTTTATACACGTTGGTGTCCCCATATACGTCGGATACTCTCAAACATTTTTTAGACATATAGCGTATACCCTCAAGCTTCGTAAATTTTCATATTATGACATACTATGGATATGATCACATACACAAATTGTGCGTAATGGATTATACATGTACTAGCGGTACCCGCATGGCTTTGCCCGTAGTAGAAAATTAAAAGGTTATTTGGTTCGACTATATATATTCAAATAATGGTTGATGAACATCTCGCCAATTTGCTACGTTAATTTGCTCCTCCACGTTGTGGTAACTTGCTCGGTAAAATGTACTTAAAATTGGAATAGAAAAAAAAAACAAATTGAATTTTCAAAAAATCGCTTCGAGGTGCTCATCTCCATGCTACAAACTAATTTTGTGCCCAATTTCACGAAAATTGGCCGAACGGTCTAGGCGCTATGCGCGTAACAGAGATCCAGACATTTATACATCCAGAGATCCCGACTTTCAGCTTTATTATTAGCAGAGATTTCATGAAAATTGGCCGAACGGTCTAGGCACTATGCGCGTCACAGAGATCCAGACATTTAGACATCCAGAGATCCAGACTTTCAGCTTTATTATTAGCAGAGATTTCATGAAAATCGGCCGAACGGTCTAGGCACTATGCGCGTCACAGAGATTCAGACATCCAGACATGAAGGTATCTAGACATCCAGACTTTCAGCTTTTACAAAATTATTTCGAAATGCCCTACTGATCAAATGCAAAGAATTTATTTTTCAATGTTCAGCTTCTGAATGTATACGATTGACTTAACGGCAGTTTGACTTTCTTTCTGAAACTCTTATTTTTAATACGTACGTTTATCAAACTATTTGCAACTTTTTATCGATACATTTACGGGATATTTAAGCCGTCTTTCATGATTTTACTTATTTTCCCATTTCTCTACTTTCCTTTATCTTTACAGGAAAGTAGGGTGGAAAACATTTCTTTGGATCACAGTTCAAATTATAATTTTGCTTACCAATAAAACTCAATTCCTGTTTTTTGCACTGGGAATCTCTTTCTTTTTTTATCAATCTCTCCCAAAAGTGATGCTCACTTATTCTATGAACTGTGACTAGCAATCCATCAAACATCTTCTGATTTGCCCTCTATCTTTTTTCCACAATATAAATCTGCTTTTTCGAACATTTCTCATTCTTCATCTGCAATTTTTCGCCTGATATTAGGCACTTTTAAAGATAGTTTTTTTTTACATGCGGTAAATCTTCTCATTAGTACAGTTGTAAGTTAATAAGTCATTAGTATAGTTATAGTTAAGAAATACCATGCTGCCGTGTGCAGGTAAAGGGCAGTAACTGCAAATTTTTCTTTTTTCATTTTCTTGCATTTTTGTCGACTATTGTACGTTATCTTTATTGTAAAAGCTTGCTTATTTGATTTTCGCTGAAAAAAAGGCGCGAAAAAAACGTCTAATTCCAACATTTACCTATTAATAGTATTGAATCTACCACACATTTCTTCATTCTCGAAAACTCATTTCTGCAGATACTGCCGTTTACCTGTACACGGCAGCATAGCAGTGTGAAGTTCAACGAAGCAAAAGCGTCAACAGGAACGAAATCTTCACTTAGTGAAAATGTTCATAACATTTTTTCGAAGCGCAACCCTACAGTTTTACCTTTTATTTCCTAAAACTAGTTACATGATCACTAAAATCCTAAAAAAAAATAATTTTTGCCACCCTTCCTGCAGATTGAAAAGCGATAGCTTTGTGCAAGGTAAATTAGATAAAAATGGAACAACGTTCAAAAGCACAAAAAGGATAAGAAGTTAATAAAAAACGCAGACATGTTTCGGAGGCAATAGCCTCCTTCCTCAGTGCGAAATGAACAAATGGATGAATCAAGTTCAGGGGAGAGTTTAAATGCGTAACCGGAAAAACATTGACCAATCAGCTATCAGCGAGTGCTGAGGCAAAATATGACGTATTCTAACATGTAAGATTGAATAAGATTGGAGAAAAATGCGGAACAGCAAAAGACTCATTGCAAAGATTATTTCAGTTTTTATGAATGTAAAAGGATTCCAGAAAATGAAGAACCCTTCCTGCAGTCAAATGCAATTTTTGCACCCTCCTACATACTCCCTTCAGAGGCTTGACAGGTGGGGGATTTTTATCATTTTATGTTAATGTGGAATGACTTTCATAGGACAGACTAGACGTGCTGTTAAGTTCCACTTAAAATAAAGTAAAATTGTGTCAAAAACAGGATTCTGAAAGCTCTTTTAACGCCCCACATTGCTGGGCCTGCAATTATATTTATCATTTTTCGACTGCCAAAATTATTCATGGATGCTCTTCCATTTACGGTTTAGATTTTTGAGAATCTTACTACATCAGGAAGCATTGTACTTAAGTTGTTTAGGATTTATCAAGCAAGCATGTTTTCCTAGTGTTTGGAAATCTTTCCTTTAAAATTTTGTTCATGACGTTTTGCTTGGGTGCAGATGTTATTGCACTGTTCTGATGAAGTAGCGTATCTGGTTCCTACCACTTAAAAAAAAAAAATGGTTTATATACTCTTTCACGTTTTTTGTTTTTCAGTCATTTTATCTGTGGTGCGGTTTTCCTGAACCATTCTTTTTTATGCACTGGTGAAGAGGCTTATTTTGATAGCCTCAAAACAGCTGTTTTCTTAGTTTCTAGACTATTTTAAATGATTTTTTCACTCAAATTGTAATTTTTTCATTATTTAATTACGTTGCGAGGAACCCTAGGATACCAGGGAGATCAATCAAGGGTTCCATATTCTCTTTCTAAATTCCAAAGAGTCTCTTGAAACATCAATAAAAATAGGTTTTAAATGCAACTTTCAATCTTTTTTTTTTTTTTTTTTTTTTTGAATGAACGGCGGAGAAAACATCGAAGCGAATTAAGGATTATAAACTCAATGTATGACCTTCGATTTTGCTAATACAAGTATGCGGAATTTTTATTAAAATAACAGTAATTATATTTTAACAAAAATGTTACTTTTTGATGACAATAAGTATTGTTTGGAATATTTTCTGTTTTTATTGCAAGTAAGCCATTTTTGAAAATTGCATTCTATTGAAGATAAATCAGGTTTCCGTTAAAAAAGTGGACAATAAAAAGGGCTACACGTATCAATGAAAAATGTATTGCTGTCCTAGTACTAAGTTTTTGACTGATTTTTTGCATATTAATAAGTATGTTACATACATTTTAGCTAAAAATTATAACTCGAAAAATTCAATAAAAGTGTTCAAAATCGTTTAAAACTCTGTCACAAGAATGTATTCTATTAGTCGTAGAATAATGTTGCTTATTCTTTATAGCATTTTTCTTAAGATAAATACAGTAAAAGTTCTGCAGAATGAGGTGGTTTCCTTCAGTCAAAAGTACTACTTTTAGTCATTGAAACGGGTAGAATGAGCAAAAAAAAAATTACATGGACCCAGAAAATACTTTCATTTTCCCAACAGTTTTTTTTTAATTAATTTTTTTAAATGTCCGATTTTTCAAACAAGGCGTGGTCTTTATTGACGTCACAAATGATGCAATTTGGCGCATCTTTCTAATACGTTTCCACGTTATGATAATCAAGCAGCGAATTAAAATTACGCTCTACGCTTGCTATCAACCCTATCGTTGCCAATGCACGTGAGTAAAGATGTGAAATAAATATTTCGCTCCGTGAATAGCAACATTGAATGGCATTTCATCATTTGTGATGTCACACGACAGAAGCGTAAACAATGAAAGCGATTAAAGTTTTTTTTTAATATGAAACTTAAATAAATTATTTAAACGAGCTGATGTGTGCATCACATGACTTCCTTTTACTCCAATTTAATGTCATTTCCCCATTATCCGCTATTTTAATGTGATTCAATATTTATTCTCTAAATATCACCAACAATGGCCAAATTGAAACCAAAAAAAAAAAAAAAACTCCGCCAAATTTGTCGCCAAGTTGGCGACAAAACTTGGCGACCAAAAGACTGGCGATATATCGCCAAGTGTCCGACAAATTATAACGCCACTTGAGTTTACATCGAAATTAACAATGATTTCCCCCCAAAAAGGTGCAAAAGACCCCCTTAGGAACATCCGAAAGCAACCAAAAGGGGAGGTGCACAACTAGACCCCACTACGAGTCTATGTACCAAATTTCAACTTTCTAGGACATACCATTTTTGAGTTATGCGAGATACATACGCACATACATACAGACGTCACGAGAAAAGTCGTTGTAATTACCTCGGTGATGGTCAAAATGGATATTTCGCGTGTCTATACATTCTTAGGCACTTTTCCGCATGTGGTCGAATCGAAAAAAAAACTCGACATTCATTTGGGGGTGAGCAAAATGGAAATTAAGGGCGATTTTTGAGTGAAAATTTTTTCGCGAATACAATACTTCCTTTTTTGTAAAAGGAAGTAAAAATGGTCAGATCCTATGTTTTTAACAATTTTATTTCAGAAAAAAATACTTTTAAAATTTTGGAAACGACCCCATTGAAATTCAATTGAGCAAATTTGAATCTCACAAACACCTTATGTATGACGCAGCATTTGTTTATGGGCAATTTACAAAGATACTTTTAGCAAAATTTATGAAAACAATTCAACGCCCATGGAGAAGATCCATCCGTTTTAGAACCAGTTTTTCGACATAAACACAAGGAAAATTCGAAACACGTTATGGTTCTACTCCTACCATTAGAACCATCACGTATCAAATTGATCCACAAAACGGTTACGACGCAGGTAGCTGCATCTAACTATTAGCAGCTGAAAGCTTCACTTTTTCCTCCTCTTATGATGAGCTTATACTCAATGATGGCCCCAATTCAATTGACTTGATGTCCGGTGAAGGACATCCATCATATGACGTCCATCGCAGTCCCCTTTCCTCCGCAATTATTGTTCTCCTAATTCCGGGCACTTGTTCATTCTTCATCCTGCAGACGATCTGAACGGACTGATATATGGCACAAAGCCGGTGGTGGTCATTCGTTAGCTGGCTATTTATGAACTACTAATTGATGAAAATTGTTTGTCATGTGTGACTTTGTTTTGGAGGTAAAGAAAAGTGGACTTCGTTGCTGCTGGGACATACTGTTTGTAAGGTCTCTAACTTATTTTTATGCTCAATAGAGTTAATTACAACTTGAAAATGAGTTGAAAAGTTCAGGACTTTTAATTTTCTCATGTGAGTCATTTGTTATTGAATCATATATTTCAATGTAAATCTTCCTTAAGAGTTAAACACATTTTCAAAATAAGTTAAGGAGTTAAAAATGCTGTTCTTTTATGTAAGATCATTGTTTAAACTGTTTGATGCGCAATAAAGTTAGACGAATTAAAATAAGTTAAATATTTAAAAATATATTACTTTCTCAAGTAAGGACTTTGTCTCAATTTTACGCTGAATAGAGCTAAACATATCCTCAAATAAGTTAAAGAGTTAATAGCATTTTTTTTGGCATGTAAGGACTTAGTCTAATTTTTGTACTAAGGTAGCACACCTTCAAAATAAGTTGAAAAGTTATGAATATTTTCTTCTCGTGAAAATTATTTGTATAATCAACTCCTCAATTGAGTTACGTTACGCACATCTTCCTAATAAGTTGAAGAGTTTAGAACATTATTTTCTCGTGAAAAGGTCTTGGTCTAATTTTTACGTTCAATAAAGTTAAACACATTTTCAAAATAAGTTGGAGAGTTAAAAATGCTGTTCTCTCATGTAAGGTCATTGTTTAAACTGTTTGAAGCGCAATAAAGTTAGACAAATTAAAATAAGTTAAATATTTAAAAACATATTACTTTCTCAAGTAAGGACTTTGTCTCAATTTTATGCTGAACAGAGAGCTGAACACATCCTTAAATAAGTTAAAGAGTTAATAGCAGTTTTTTTTTCTTCTTTTTTTTGCATGTAAGGACTTAGTCTAATTTTTGTACTAAGTAGCACACCTTCAAAATCAGTTGAGAAGTTAAGAATATTTTCTTCTCATAAAAATTAATTGTCTAATCATTACTCTTCAATTGAGTTACGTTACGCACATCTTCATAATAAATTAAAGAGTTTGGAATATTACTTTCTCTTTCAAAGGTGTTGGGCTATTTTTTACGTTCAATTAAGTTAAACACATCTTCAAAATAAGTTGAAGAACTGAACTATCATTTTCTCATATTAGGTCTTCTCAACTATTTTATTACTTTGAGCTATTTTATGTGCAATAGTGTTCAACAAATTTTGAAAAAAAAGTTGAAAATTAAAAAATATTGTTTTCTCGCGTAACGATTTTGTCTAAGTTTTATGCGGAACCGAGTTAAACACATCTTCAAAAGAACCCAACCTACCTATTTTACGATAATCAGGTTTCTACAAACCAAAGGTGCCAGGTTGCACGGTCGACTAAAAAACATTTTTTGGACACTGGCTTTAGAGCCATATCACACTGAACTTTTATTTAAACAGAGAAATTATTAGAATGGAGCAGAAAATTTTCCCTTTTGCTCCTAAGATTTTTCAGTTTTTGTCGATTTTTTCCGATAATGTATGTAATTTGACTAATGTGACTTTTCATCTTCATGTCAAAACTAAATAAAAGTAAGAAATTTCGCTTGAAAAATGGTTTTAATTTTCTGATTATTAATCTTGTGTTAAAACTTGGCATACCAAATATGTCATTATCTTTATAAATTGATTGTATTTATCTAATGAATTTCATATTTATCGACATTTTTGCTGGATTTTGCACGTGTTTCAAAAAAAATATCAAAAAGTATGAACGAATACGAACTCTTTAAAATTAATAAGTAGCACTAAACGTTATACGCAAACAAACCTTGATAAATCATTGTGTTATTTGTGAAAGAAAATTCAGCGGACATGAATTTTTATGTTTCCATGCTCTCTTAAATAAAGAAGCCATACCATTAATTGCCTTTGGGTTTCTCTTACAATTGGAATTGGCTGAGGGCCAACATAATTATTTTGATTCTGCTTTCACATCAAGGTTCTATGGATAATTTATTGGGGTGTACGTGCCACTTGATAAATCTCGGAAGATTATTCTTTGTGTTGTCCCGTTGAAAGAACTGTTACAGCGAGATAAATCTTATCTTTGGTATTATTTGTGATTCCGGGGGAACATTTTTCTGTTACACCTACGTGCTGGGTATTAAATTAAATGGTTACCTCATTTGGAATGGATAAAACTTGTTTTGAAGTTAACCGATAAAAGTGAAAGTAATTGGTTGTTTTTTTAAGAAAGTTCGACTTCAAATGAGCAGCTGGTGAACAGCTTTATCCCTATCAGGGCGATTCTCGAAAAAATGTCCCGTGCATAACGCTAAGTTTTTTATTTTATTCAAGTAACTATTAATTGAATATGGGATTAACTGTTATGCTTGGATAGTATATTAAAGCATGTATTACTACTCCCCAACAGCATTAATTTTTTGAAGACTTTGGTTAGCTGGAAAAAATAAAAAAACTTGGCATTATGCACGGGACATTTTTTCAAGAAACGTCCATCAGCGCAAAAATCTTTAGAAGTAAGCTCTTTTTTTCTTCCTTTTACAAAAAAAGGAAGTATTGCATTCGCGAAAAAAATTTTCTCTCAAAAATCGACCTTAATTTCCATTTTACTCACCCCCAAATGAATATTAAGTTTTTCTTCGACGTGGATAATAATAATTCCACACGTGGATAAGTGCCTAAGAACGTATAGACACGCGAAATATCCATAATGACGATTCCCGAGTTAATTACAACGAATTTTCTCGTGACGTGTGTACGTACGTATGTATGTCGCATAACTAAAGAACGGTAAGTCCTAGAAAAATGAAATTTGGTACGTAGACTCCTAGTGGGCTCTAGTTGTGCACCTCTCCTTTTGGCTGCATTCGGGTGATTCTAAAGAGGTCTTTTACCCCTTTTTTTGGGGGGGGGGGGAGAGATCATTGTTAATTTCGATGTAAACTCAAATGGTGTTATAATTTGGCGGACACTTGGCGATATAACGCCATCTCTTGGTCGCCAAGTTTTGTCGCCAACTTGACAACAAATTTCTTGTTATTTTTTTCTTTAATCTGTTTCAATTTGGCCAGTGTTGGTGATATTTAGAGAGTAAACTATTGAATCATATTGAAATTGCCAGTAATGGGGAAATGGGGAAAAAAGGAAGTCATGTAAAAGGAAGTCATGTGGTGCACACATCAGTTCGTATTTTTCAAATAAAAAGGTACATTTTTTACTGTTGCTTTTTGGATTACCGTAAAAAAATTGGATTAAGTGCCGAACTTTGGAACCGTGCTGAATTTTTAGGTAACGGGGTTCTTTCTAAGACACACTGCTTTGGTTCAGTCTGAAATCACGTCTGTTGAGTAGACGTGTACTGAGCAGCTACCTAACGGCAGTTAAGTAGTCTTTTCAGTTCATTAATTACTTTTGAAAGTGAATATTTGAAAAACCACTTTTTTTTTTAATTGCTTATGAAATTTATTTGTAACGTTTCTGTCCTACTAGGCGCTTTTTTCCTGTCCAATTTGGGGCTTTTTATTGACACCAAAACAATTTTTGAAATTTTTCGCATCCAAAACCTTAGGTTCGTTCATGGGGGAGGCTTTTTTCTCAGCCTATCCCGACCCCCCCCCCCTAAAACGGTTGTCTGATAACACCCCTGAATACATCTGCTAGCTAATGGTGAGTCATCACTTCGTTAGAAAGCAAACTGTTTTTTTATTTCTTTTTTTTTTGAGCAATCACGATTGCTAATTGCTTTCACTTGACCATCCTTGAAGCCCGGTTCCTTTTCAACCCCACCGCCCTCTGCAGGCGCGGCTCCGGCGCGAATCCTCTGGTCCTGAGCACTGTCCCCCAGTCCTGCCGCTTCTCCTGGTCGGTGGTGTCCATATCCTTGACACAAGCACGCTCATACACTCACACACATACACACAAGTGTCTTTACACGCATACGCACACGCGCCTTTACACGCATGCACACACGCGCCTTTACACGCATGCACACACGCGCCTTTACACGCATGCACACACGCGCCTTTACACGCATACACACACGCCAACGTGCATACACACAGGTCTACGCACACACATACACAACAATACACACATAACCGCCCAAGAGGAGGGACAGGAAGTGTTTCTAGAAATAAGCGAATGGGGTAGTAACCAATGAATAGGGTCCTGTCGCAACTCGTGATTGCAAAAAACATAATTTGAATTTAAAATTTCAGAATTCAAATTAATTATGAAAATTCGAAAGGTTTTTTTTTTTTTTTGGTAGTACTGAAGGTAAGAGTCAACAAAGTAGGACGTGGCTTAAGATTATAAAAACCTTGGATTTTTTAAACTAATTTGGACCTGAGGAAAGGATGATTAGTGAGCAATGCTGTTGATTAATAGCAGAGCATTCTGAAATCTCTAGAAAATGTTTAGACAAAAAAAAATCATAAAGTCATCAGTGTCATTAATCGGTACAAAACTATTCATATGTAGAAAAGAATTCAATATCTAAGGAGTAGTAATCATAAAAACAGTGAGAAGACAGAAACCTTTTTTTAATCACTTGCAGCACTCAAAACCTGGTCTATCACTTCAGTTGGTAGTATATAAGTCAGTTGTCGAAGTTACAAAATCAAAAGTGCATTTTTGTCACGAATGCAAATACTTCCTAACGTTTTACACATGCATTATGTGTGCTTCTTTTAAATATTTCAAAACATTTGGGAAAATATATGTGGTCACAATTTCTACTACGCAAAATAACTAATCTATTAAATTTATCAAAGTTAAAAGGATTAAATGTAAATGTGATTAAAGGGATTGATGTAATCTTCCAGAAAATCTATCTTAAATTAAAGTTTCGAGAATTTAAACACAAGTAGATTAAAATATATTCTTACCTGGAAATTAGAACTAATCCTCCTCAAAAATGAAATCACGGCATACAATGTTAACCGATCAAAGTAATCTCTTCAAACGCAGAGATTTGTACTGCAGAGGCATGTTTTACAGTGCAGTATAGCTATGGTTGGGATGGCCTGATTGGTAGGGCGTCGGATACGTAACCGAAAGGCCCCGGGTTCGACCTCAGAGGGGCCAAAGATCTTACATGTTCTTTAATGGTGATTAGGGCACGTTAAATGTGTCGTGGTCACAAAATCCTTCAAGTGAACCAATGTTTCTAGAGGTGCTGGCATAGGGATTGATCAGTTTCTGGTCTGCTTCAAAGATCAGTGATCTCCTCAGGGATCCATCCAACCGGTTAAACTACAAATAATAAATAAAAGTAATAATAAAAATAAATAAAAATTAGTTTGAATTTTGACATCTTGAATTCAAATTATGTTTTTCGCAGTCACGAGTGTATGTAGGCGCGTGTGTTTGTGTGTGGAGGGTATGTGTGTTTGTGTGTAGGGGGTATGTGTATATGTGTTTGTAGGCTTGTGTGTTTGTGTCCGTGTGCTGGCATAAGTGTGTGGGTAGTTGTGTGTATGAATGTGTGTGGGGGGGATATGTGTATGTGTGTAGGCATATGTGTTTGTTTCTGTGTGCAGGCATGATTGTGTGGGTAGTTGTGTGTATGTGTGTGAATGTTTGTGTGTGTATTGGTAGGTGTCTGTATGTTTGCGTATGTGTTTGTGCATGTGTGTGTAAATGTATGTGTGTGTAGGTGTATGTGTGTGTATGTGTGTGGGTAGTTGTGTGTATGTGTGTGAATGTTTGTGTGTGTGTATGTGTACGTGTCTGTGTGTATGTGTTTGTGTATGTGTAGGTGTCTGTATGTATGCGTGTGTGTATGTGTTTGTGTATGTGTGTGTAAATGTATGTGTGTGTGCATCTGGTGGTGTGTGTATGTATGCGTGTGTGTGTAGGACATGGATGGAGACTGTTTTCGCTATAGGAGCAGCATCGTGAGGAGCCGGTCGACAGTGATGGTGCGGAGGGTGGCGGCGGGAAAACAAAATTATAGCACATCAAAAACAGTCAAATGAAAGCAATAAGCAATCGTGATTGCTCAATAAAAATAACAATAATAGCAAACAACAAAAGTACGGATGACCCTGGAACGTGACGTGCAGTATCGCCGTTTTGTGACAAAAAAAAAAAAAAAAAAGCTGAACTAATTCTACTTTTGAGAGTTATTTTTACTTATTTCACTCGGGAACTCGAGCCCACGTAGCAATGCTACTCGATTTTATGGCAGAGGGGTACAGCTTCCGCTTTAATCGAATACCTATTTCTAGGTGGAAGTCTGATTTGGCTCAGACAACACGATAAGCGTCAGTCCCATAAATGACCAGTTCGATAATATAGAACCGGACCAGAAGCCGATTAACTTCTGGCCTAGCATCCCCAGGGTATCGTTTCACTCGGAGTAGAACCCCTATAACTGTAGAGGCCGACGTATCCTCCATATTGGAGCAAGCGTAGTTGTCGCATACCAGGGAAATACAGAATAAAAGGCATTCCGTAAAACACTGCAACTTGTTAGCAAAGCTCACAGAGCATTTATAACGTAATGATGGTAAAATCGTGAGAAATAAATCGATATTAGCCTCACACAAGCGAGCTCCATTTCCAGGCTGCCAGTCACTTCGTCGGCCCTTAATTATCCATTTCTTTTTTCTTTCTGAATCTACTGGAAATCTGAGCGGCTGAAATCCTTTCTTGAGGTTATTTTCACAATTAACAGCCGAACACCCACCCATTTGACTTAATTTAACGTCTGCTAAGGAAATTTAAACATCAGCAGCAATGCTATCGCTGCGAAGCATTGGATCAAGTTTTGCTCCAAAATGGCGGATGCGTGACACGAGAAAATTTGGCATCCCCCAGTCACCCTTTATGAAGACTGTGGATCTTCGACCGGCAAGGGATCGAACCAGAAACCTTCCGGTCACAAGTCCGGAGCCTTACCGATCAGGCCACCACGAACCATAGAAACACTGGCCTTTTCTGACTCACTTTCCTTCCCTTTTGTACTATACAGGATGTTCCGTTTTAACATGCAATATCTTTATTTTCGCAACCGTTAGTCCTAGATGTATACTTCCAATTGCAAAAATGTTCAAAATCAGATGCAGAGTTGAGATATTGAAAGTTTGAAGCAAAATTAAAAATGAGTAAAAAAATACAAAGTTTAACTTTTTATACGGGCCCTAGGTCTCCTAACTAATATTTAGAGAAATAATCTCCATTGAAAACTATTACTAACACAAAAAATTTGACATTTGTGCGACCAAAACTCAAGGAGATATTCCAGTTTTAAGTTTTAAGGGACCATACAGAAGATGAGATTGGAACTTATCGCTCTTTCAGAAGAATGACAAGTCGTCAAAGTAAGAAAAACAAGGTATTTATATTTTTAATTGCAAGTTCAAAAATAAATGCAAATGTTATACCGTGATACTCAAAAATACACTACAAGGCCTTGAATAATTTGAAAAATCACACTCTACGCACATATGTAATTTTAAGCACTTGTTAACCACTATATTTTCCCCCAAAAGGTGTTATTGACGGCGA
Source organism: Uloborus diversus (assembly GCF_026930045.1). NCBI lineage: Eukaryota > Metazoa > Arthropoda > Arachnida > Araneae > Uloboridae > Uloborus > Uloborus diversus. Next base: position 168,956,433 of record NC_072736.1, on the reverse strand, counting down.
GTGAGAAGTGGTGTAAATCACAAAACGCTGCGTTTCATATCTCGGTGAATATTGGTCGCACTAATGTCAAACTTTTTGTGGTGGAATTATTTTTCAATGGAGATTATTTCCCCAAATATAAGTTAGGGCACCTGGGGCCCGTATAAAAAGTTAAATTTTGCATTTTTCGACTCATTTTTATTTTCACTTCAAGCTTTTAATATCTTAACTGTATATCTGATTTCGAACATTTTTGCAATTGGGAGTATACATCTAGGACTAACGGTTGCGAAAATAAAGGTCTTGCAGGTTAAAACGGAACACTCTGCATAAATCTCTGTCACTGTGTAATGTTTGTATTTCCTCTCTTTCCAGTGCCCCTGAGCGTCGAGGCGCAGGCCAACGTGACTCTGGTGAGCTTGGGGAGCGCGGTGACGCTATCATGTGTGGCCATGTCGTACCCCCGTGCCCTTGTGACCTGGTCTTTCGCGGGGCAGCCCCTGCTTGGCGACCGACTCTCCCTTAGGGCGGCCGCCCTCGACCATGTGCGGGTGCTGGCCACCCTCACCATCAGCGCCCTTCGCAGGCACGACAACGGCACATACACCTGTACCGCCATCAACGACAAAGACATGCTGAGGGCTACCCAGGATGTCGTAGTTTTAGGTAAGACATTCCATTTTACTGCTTTTTCAGCTTCATTCTACAGTTAAAAGTATTCCTGAAATTTTTCGGTATCTGGTATACAAATAAGTTTTAAAGGATTTTTTTTTTGAGCAATCACGATTGCTTATTGTTCTCATTTGACTGTTTTTGGCGTTACGCTGATTTTTCCCACCGCCACCCTCCGCACCATCACCGTGGACCGGCTGGCTCCTCACGATGCTGCTCCTATAGCGAAAGCCGTCTCCAGGTTGCATCCATGTCCTACACACACGCGCATACATACACAACTACACACACGCACGCGCACATACACACACACACAAACACATACACACATACACACACAAACACATACACATATACAAACACTTACACACACGCATACATACAGACATCCACACACACACACATACACAACTACCCACACATTCATGCATGCACACAGACACAAACACATATGCCTACACACACATACACATACCCCCCCCCCACACACATTCATACACACACATACACATAACCCGTACACACAAACACACACTCATACACACACTCGTGATTGCGAAAAACATAATTTGAATTCAAGATGTCAAAATTCAAATTAATTTTCTTTTCTTTTTTTCATATTTGACGCTTTATTGTGAAAAAATGGTTTTATGTTCATTTTTTGAAGCATATTCCATCGTTGGCCTCTACCTTTTCCCATCTTTCTGGCAATTTTCGGAGGCCTTCTCGAAAAAATGATGCGTCTTTTAATACGATCCACGTATCGATCCAATTTCGGACTTCTTCAAAAGAGAGGAGGTACTGATCCTCAAGAGCATGCGTCATCGACAAAAACAAATAGTAGTCTGAGGGGGCAATGTCACGGACTACATGGCGTGTGGGGTAGGACTTCCCATTTCAGCGTATCAAGGTATGTTTTGACCGGCTACGCAACATGCAGCCGAGCGTTATCCTGTTGCAAAATTACCTTGTCGTGCCTCTCCTTATATTGTGACCGTTTTTCCAGCAGTGCTAGGGTCAAACGCATCAATTGAGTTCGGTTAAGTTGTTTTGTACTAGTCTTTGTCCAATATAGCCTCCAATTCGGCATTCTCAAACTTTTGTGGTCGTATATCGCGCTTTTTGTCACTGATATTAAAATCACCAATTCTAAAACGTCTATGTCAAAACTCACATGTGGAAACTGATGAAGCATATTTCCGTAAGCTTCTTGCAGCAGTCGATGGACTTCAGCAGCACCTTTCTTTAAATGGAAGCAAAAAAGTAAACTTTCCGGCAAATTGTTGAAGTGGAAGCAAAAACTATATTGCTTCCACTTCAGCGAAATGTCACATACTGAAAATGAAAGCCTAACGATGAGGTTATAAAATGAAGTTAGTTGCAACATTGTCCGTTTTAATTAAATACGTGTGACGCCATCTCTTCAAAATCCTTTAAAACTTATTTGTATACCAGATAAAGAGTACATGTTTTAATGTGAAGTTTGCGGCTATTATCCGTAAAACATTTTCTAAACATTTGACTCCAACTCTGTGACACTGTGACTAATGATGATTTTTGATTAGTAACAAAGCAACGAGCCACGCAGATCGGCTACGCAGGCCTCATGCCACTTGCGGTCCGTAGTTTGAGCTGCGTTGTCCTAGATGACTGTTAGGAAATTCAAACAAATACTCTACGTCATTAAAATTTCTCTAATAAGTTAACAGACAAAACTGGTTAATACTTAAAAAATGTTCTTTGAATTCAAACCACGTGTCTATGATGCGTGCTTGGAGCACGGAAATACTAGTAAACAATTATAAGTTTATTGGATGGAAAAGTCTTTTTAATAACACGAGATATTTGGAGTGACACAGTATATAAGTTTCATTGCTGTCTTTAAAACTTTCAAAATCATAACTCAGTACTATGTAGCATTTTCAGTATACCTGAAGCTTTGTAGAATCAAAGAACTAATAATTTCTTGTTTTTTGGTTTTGATTTATGCTGAAAACAATCCGCTTTAGTACACAATTCAAAAATTAGTTTTTTGCTAATTTAAACACAGCTGTTATTGAAAAGCTTTCTTCACGTAATCTCAACCAATAAGAATTAAATCAAGGCAGAAAATCAGAAATGCACTGCCAGAAAATCGGAAAGTTTGTGTACATTGAAGAATTCCGTTCCTCTCAGAGAATTCTTTTCGATGCAGTTAAATTTTCCCAAACCACTATCAAGAACAATCGGGCCATTTTTCTTCTTTGACAAAGTATTTTTTTTTCAATAAACTTGAACAGACAACGAAATTAAGAAGATCTGTGTACTATGTTTACGTGAGCAAACAGGCCTTTTATTTGGATAAGTTCTCCTCCTTTGGGCCAATGACATGTTTGATTACTCCAAGAAATCTAAGCGACTCGGTGAACAAATGCTTTGTCTTTGTTGAAGTCTGCGAATTTTAATAACGTTTTCTCTATCTTATCGCCTTTGAAAAAGTGTTTTTTGCTGTTAATTATTGCGTATACTATTGAGAAACATTGTGTGTATACATTATCGTTTATCAGAGTAAAACTCCCGATGGGGTTTCATGAATACTTGTCTCAATACAACTTGTGATTAATGTTTTGACTTAGCTGCGTAGAATATTGTATTTTCTTTATGTTTACAACTCAAATTTCTGGTTACCAAGAGACCTTTCGGGAGGTATTACGTTTGGAAATTAGATGAATTTCATTTATTCGAAATTTGAATTTGTGACGTGTATGGTGAAAAATTAGCTTTAATTAATTTTAAGAATATGTTAGGTTGCTTAATGATGGTGTAGTTTTGGGCGTTTTTCAAAGAAAGTACAAAGGATTTTTAAAAAGTTGCCTTCAATAAAAATGTTATTTTCTTGAGTTGCGAATTACATTATTTGATAGCTTATCTAACACAAATATGTGTTGGGCGCAGGTTTTAATTGTTATAACGCTTGTCATAATTTTGTTTCTGATGCAAATGAGCAAATATTTATGAAAAAGGTTAGAAAATTGCTGCATTTTTATTATGTAGACGAAAAAACTGTCCCTTTTTTCGCCAATCTAATTCGAAACACAAAAGTGGTACTAAGATTGAGTTTGAGGTTATTTATTTTGTTTCCAAAGTATTCTGTTTGTAATTAGTTCATTTATTCATTTCAGTGTTTGTACTATTAATGTGATATTTTGTTTAGTAAATGATACCAATGCTCCTTATGTTTCATTTTTAGCCTTTTTGACTTCGGATAATACAGTTGTAATCATATTTACAAAAAAAAAAAAAAAAATCGCTTTGAAACAAAGTATAAAACATCTCTAAAAATGTACCAAAAATTGAATTTTTTCCTTAAACGTCACAATAAACTAGTAATTAAGGAAAAAATCGTCTGAGAAATTTCATTATTTGCAACTAGAAAGTTTTAAATTTAGTAGAGAAATTACACTTAAAAAGCAAGGGCGCCCATATGCAAAATTTTAGGGGGGGAGGGGTGTCGAAAATTTTCCCCATGGTTTAGCAGAATATTTTCCCCATGGGAACCGATTTCAGTACAGATTAGAGATATTAAAGTTTGACATTTTTAATATATTATTCATTAATGTCTGAAAGAGAAATTTTTATATATTTTGCAAATAAAAAAGCACTAAAAGCAAGAAAGTTCTTATTTCTAGGGGGGGGGCTTGAGCCCCCCATTGCCCCCTATATGGACGCCCTTATTAAAAAGCACGTCAAACCGATGCACACTAAAAAATTATGTCTGATTACTTTTCAACCTAACATGATTTAATTTAAGGAGAAACGTTAAGAATCGGATAAAAATATTACATTTTAGTACTTAACTATATAATATAAAGATGAAAAAACATTTCCAAATTTTATCCTTATTATATTTCCCTATAGAAGTGTTATTTCTTTGTTGATCAGCGTGATTTTAGTGGTGCAGTATCGCTGCTTTACATTTAGGTTATTGGTACTGACACTAGTTTCATTCACAGAGCCACAAACTTATTTTAAAAATATAAAAAATGTAAAAAACAAAAATCCACCTTATACGTGTTAAATACGATATTCTTTAACATTCTGCGCATTCCAAATGCAAAAAGAAAAGGATTAAAGTATTAAATTATTCATCTAAGTTTCTCTTGGATTACGTATAATATTCTGTATTCTAATTTACTCTAATTAACATTGTGTTGCGACAGCTTTAAAAGGAAAAGATACTTGAAATACATTTATTGACTTCTTTTTCAAACCGATTCCTATTCTCATGTATTCAATTATTCTTTCACTTGATTTAAATGTACTTCATACATAGCTGGAAAGGCGATTATGTATCTGCTTGCATCAGAATGGAGCGGGGGATGGGAGAATTAAATTTACTGAAATGAAAGTAAAAAGTATCTTATACGTTGCCATTTCATAAATTGAATATTTTTCTCTCTTACATTTCTCACTTAAAAATGAATTATTTATGCTTCGGGGGGAATTCCATAGAAACTTTGCATGCAAAAGTTATAGCTCAAAACTTAAAATATTGCATTATTTTTCGTTAAATAATATTTTTGAATGATGATATTATTTTGAAGACTACTTTTAATCACTGTCTCTGTCCTCAGCTCTGCCAATTCCAAAATTCCAATCTTTAAGTACTAGGATAAAAAATAAAATATTAGTAATTATTTTTTTTTTAAAGTTAACAAAATAATTTAAAGGCTGAACTTAAACAAGCGTAGATTTGTGGAACTTTGGGCGATGAAAATTTTTAAATAATATAGGTCTTTGAAGCTTTCTTTGCTTCAAGTCAAGTCTTCAATTTAAAACTTTTTAAGAGCTTTTATTTTTAACTGTATACTTGTTCAAAAGTAATTTTAGATTTGATTGTACAAACTTGCAACATTGAGAACAGCCTAGTAATAAATGCAAGTTATTCTCTCTTCGTGAGCAATACATTTATATTACCTATCCTTAAGGGGTACCTTCAAAGTTATCAATTTTCTGGAAAAAATATATGTTATGCCCAATTTAATTCTAAACAATTTGATACCTTATTTATTACCATACGCAAAAAACTTTCCAAGTTATCTAAAAAAAATGCGTAGACTTTCCTCATAGAGATTTATGTTAAAAACAGCTGTTTAAGCTTCTCTTTTTCTCAGGTTTCTCGTTTTGCGCGCATGATATTTCAGAAAGTTTTTTGTGTATTTCCGTAAAACTTTTCATACATGTTTGTCTGGTTTATTTTTATGATCTAAACCTAAATTTCAACTAAAAACAAAAGTTAATATTTAAAAAAAAAATATTTTTCGCTAAAATTTTGGAAAAGTTTGATATCAACTTATAAAATTTCAAAAAAAAAAATAAATAATTTTTAAAAAATAAATAAATTTAGACTCAGATCATAAAATTAAACCAGACAAGCATGCAGAAAAAGTTTTGCTTAATTATATAAGAAACTTCCTGAGATATCATGCGCGCAAAACGAGAAACCTGAAAAAACGCAACCTGAGAAAAAGAGGCTTAAACAGCTGCTGTTAACATAAATCTCTATGGGGAAAGTATACGCATTTTTTTGATAACTTGAAAAGTTTTTTGCGTATGGTAATAAATAAGGTATCAAATCGTTCAGAATTAAATTAAGCATAACATATATTTTTTTTCCAGAAAATCGAACATTTTGAAGGTTATGGGTCCTTAGACCCCTAAATCTACAAGCACGATATTATCTCTACACATGAGTAAACTTGTTAAGTCAACTCTGTTCAGTTTAAAGACATTGTTCAAGTTTCTACTCAAATAAAGTCAGTTTAGTTGAGGGGTGTGAGAAGGAAATTAGTTTTCTTTATATACCATTTTCATTCGTCGGAAAAGTTGATTCAACAAAGTTACCTCGCCCGAACACAATGAAAAACGATAATCAACTAGTAGACAGGTTAACTTTTTCCAAAAATCGATTCAACTAATCGCCTTGTGTGTAAGCGGCATTAATAAATTTTTATTTTAGTAAATTCTAAAAGGACCAAAAAAATTAAATTAAAAGCTTGAAAAGTTAAACGGATGTCATATACTGCCGTGCTAAGCACAGATGTGGTATCTGCACATATTATCAAAATTGAGTTATTGTCACCAGGTGGTCGTTAGTCATTTAATTTACCTAAATCTCAAGTTTTTTGGCGATTTGTAAACGCGAAATATTAAAAAAAGCTCTAAGAAAAAAGTCGTAACTGCAAATTTGCTTAGTTTGCTAAGGCAATTTGAACGTAAGTGACAAATACTAAGCGTTTAATGTGGTATCTACGCAGTTACCACTTTTTTCCTTAGTAATTTGTAGATACGACTTTTATACCTTAGTAAAGCAGCAAATTTAATAATGTAGCAGTTTATTGTAACACAGAATATTAAAATTAGTTTACCGTTGAATAGTTGATACAGGTTGATAATAAAAATTAATACAACTTTGCATAATTCTTAAAGTAAATATTCAGCCTTTTCTATTTAAATGGTTATTTAAAATGCGAATTCTAAAGATGAAATCATGTAAAATATTCACTAATTCTTTCATGCAAAAAAAAAACGCATTTCATTCTACGGCCAGTAATATTTTTATTTAAGTATCGTCTGCTGTCAAAATTATCTTCATGCTCGATAAAAATGAATCTAGAAAATAAAACATTATTAAAAAAAACTAGTATGTTGTGGCCATTACGAAACTTTCTTCTATATTTTTCTTTTTTTTTTTCTGATCCCTCCCCATGCTTGACGAGGAAGCAATATTCCCAACAAAAACAAAATTACACATGCAAAAACTTGACGACCATCCCAATGTCTGAATTATTGCAAAAGCAAAGCAAAGAGCGAAAATTGAAAGTTATTTTAAAAGCCTTGCTTGAATTAATTACAAATATTTTATTTGTTAACAAACATAAGATGGCAACAGTTAAAAATTTTAAATCATTGAGATAATATTTCCGATCATTTCCAAACAATTAAAATCACGAGAAATACACAGACGACAATCTATTACGATTTATCTTTCTTATTGTTGCATTAATAAAGCTATTTTTATTCGCAAAAAAAAAATCAACACCTCTTGGAGCGATTGGCGTCAAAATTGAACCAAAGCCTGTTTAAATATGGATTCACATATATTCCAAATTTCAACCATAACGTAGCATTACTTCTTGAGATAGGGCACTCACAATGGAAAAAAAGAACGAGCGATTGCGCTACCCCCTTTTTAGCTGTTGACACCAAAATAAAATCAGCTCTTAAACCCACTAAGGACTACTTGCCGATAAATTTTTCTTTCATTCTGTTCATTATTTCTTGAGATACAGCAGTCACAATTGACGACAAAAAACTTTCTATAGCTCAACCCCCGTTTGAGTTATTGACACCAAAATTGAATCAGCACCTGTTCCTGTTAATGGCAACATATGGACCAAATTTTGTCTGATTCCGCCAGTTACTTCCTGAGGAATAGCAAGCACGCGTAACTCAAAAAACGTCCCATTGCTCCACCCCCCTTGCAGGAATTCGCGCCAAAAACCAATGGGCACAAGTTCACATAGGGGCACATATGTGTACCAAATTTCGTTCGATTTTATGCGGTAGTTTTTGCTGTAGAGCGGCCACAAAAAACTGGTCACACACAGACGTGACACACACACATACACACACACATACATACATACACACACACATACATACACACACACAGACAGACAGACATTTTCCAAAAATAGTCGAAATGGACTCAGCACACCTCAAAACGTTCCAATCCGTCAAAAGTCGAAATTCGAAAATTTGCACGAATCCAATACTTTCTTCTATGTATTAGATATAGAAGAAAGTAAAAACACGTTCTTTGAATATAAAAAACAGAAAATTGTTATGGATTACAGTTTTAACTGTCTGGAGTTTTGAAAATGGTATCTTTCAGATGATAGATTCTGTTAGAATTGAATTACTAAATAAAGCGAAACAGCTAAGTCCAAAGAAAGCAGATGTTTTCAGTATTATTTAATGATGCATTGAGCACGTTTTTCTAAGCTACTTTTGTCGTATCTGTGCAGATACCCCTAAAAATGCCTAGTCATTGTCACTTACGGTGAAAATAACTTAGTATATGAAAACGTTTTGAAAAGAAAATTTGTCGTAACTACATTTATTAATTTTAAATTATGATTTTTACAAAAATTCTCTCTTACCGTTTTTAGATAAGTTATTTACGAAACAACTACCGCGAGTTGAGCATTTAATTAAGTCATAAATCAAAGAAACGAGTTGTAAAACTTTAATCATCAATTTCTCATTTTGAGCTCTACTGCAGATACCACATCTGTGCTTAGCACGGCAGTATAGCTTTTTACAAATAACTTTTTCTGTACTTAATATATATTTCTTTTTTTCTCAATTTTTAATTCAAATTTTATTTGTTTTTTACTTCCTTTTACAAAAAAGGAAGTATTGTATTCACGAAAAAAATTTCACTCAAAAATCGGCCTTAATTTCCATTTTGCTCACCCCCGAATGAATGTTGAATTTATTTTTCAACCCGACCACACGTAGATATATACCTAGGAACGTACAGACACCCGAAATATCCATTTTGACGATCCTACAGTTAATTGCAGCGAATTTTCTCGTGACGTCTGTATGTACGTATGTATGTGAGTATGTGTGTATGTATGTCGCATAACTCAAGAACGGAATGTCCTAGAAAGTTGAAATTTGGTACTTAGACTCCTAGTGGGGTCTAGTTGTGCACCTCTCCTTTTGGTTGCATTCGGATGCTCCAAAGGGGATCTTTTTACCCTTTTTGTGGGGAAATCATTGTTAATTTCGATGTAAACTCAAGTGGGTGTATAAATTGGCGGTATATTGCCAGTCTTTTAGTCGTCAAGTTTTGTCGCCAACTTGGCGACAAATTTGGCGATTTTTTTTTTTAATTTTTAAATCTGGTTTCAATTTGGCTACTATTGGTGATATTTAGACAGCAAACTATTGAATCACATTAAAACTGCCAATAATGGGGAAATGACATTAAATTGGAGTAAAAGGAAATCATGTGACGCGCACATCAGCTCGTTTGAATTAGACGAAATATAAAGAACTTAAGATAAACTGCAAGTGTTGTGTCTTTAAATCAAGAAATCGCATTTTTTTTTTATTTCAGACTTTTTATTCTAAACCGAGCTCTTAGAAATAGAATTTAGATTAAAAAATATATTTGTGTACAGGCGTCCCTCGTATGACACGGTTAATTTGTTCCGTGTAGTATCGAAACCATGTTATACGAGACTTTTTTAAAAATAACTTTTTAACTTATTTTTTACACTAATTAATCATGTACGTAGTAAAAATCATGTCAATATGTACGTGTTGTATCAAAACCGTGTTTCGTGTTATATCGAAACCGTATTATGCGAGACTTAGGAATAATGTAAATCAAGGGATGTGTACCGTGTTGTATCGAAACCGAGTTTCATAAAAACAAAGTAAAAACTTATTAGAGTTATCAAACATTAACAGAATGTATTAAACAAAAATGAAATTCCGACTTTTTACTTCCTTTTACAAAAAAGGAAGTATTGTATTCGTGAAAAAATTTTCACTCAAAAATCGAACTTAATTTCTATATTGCTCACCCCCGAATGAATGTTGGGTTTTTTTTCGACTCGACCACACGTGGATATATGCCTAGAAACGTATAGACCCCCGAAATATCCACAATGACGATTCAAGAGTTCATTACAACGAATTTTCTCGTGACGTCTGTATGTACGTATGTATGTATGTATGTGCGTATGTATGTCGCATTACTCAAGAACGGTAAGTCCTAGAAAGTTGAAATTTAGTACGTAGACTCCTAGTGAGGTCTAGTTGTGCTCCTCTCCTTTTGATTGAATTCGGGTGTTTCTAAAGGGTTTTTTTGCCCCTTTATGGGGGGAAATCATTGTTAATTTCGATGTAAGTCAAGTGGTGTTTATATTTGGCGGATACTTGGCGATCTATCGCCAGTCTTTTAGTCGTCAAGTTTTGTCGCCAACTTGGCGACAAATTTGGCGATTTTTTTTTTTAATTTTTAAATCTGGTTTCAATTTGGCTACTATTGGTGATATTTAGACAGCAAACTATTGAATCACATTAAAATTGCCAGTAATGGGGAAATGACATTAAAATGGAGTTAAAGGAATTCATGTGATGTCATCAGCTCGTTTAAAGATAACATTCGTGTTATATCTAAACCCTGAAGTACTAAAATGAAGTATAAATACTACCATGAAGTTAGTTTCTTACCGTGTTTTATCGAAACCGTGTTATGAAAATCGCAAATTTGGTACCGTGCAGTATCGAAACCGTGTTGTACAAGTACCGTGTTATACGAGGGACGCCTGTATATCATAAATATTCAATTTTAAAAGAAAAATCTTGGTGAATAATTAAAGCGATGGATGAAGAAAATCATTCTTTTCATGTTCTGAAACTTCATTTGAAATTAACATCACTGTCGCCCTAATGCGACAAAATACTTTTCTTAACACTCACAAAAATTTTATTCAGAGAAGTTTCTCTCTCTTTCTGTTGGAAGTCCTTACCTCTATTACCTACTGAGCGCAAGAAAAAGTTCTCTGATATTAATGATTACGCTTGTCAGTGCAATGTGTTCTTTAGCTGTATGGTGGTTTATAGGGGGTCGAGAAATTTTTCAAACATTAACAGAATGTATTAAACAAAAATGAAATTCCGACTTTTTACTTCCTTTTACAAAAAAGGAAGTATTGTATTTGCGAAAAATTTTTCACTTAATGGCAACGATAAAAGAAATTAGATAGAATAGTTGAAATGTTTTGATGGAAGGTGAATGTGGTTTCCTCGTTCGTTGTTGGTGAAAAATACTATTTTATATTTTTACGTCAATAATTGTTCAAACTTAATTAATTTTTAATTTATTTAAAATAATTTCTTTAAAAAAAACTGATATATATTATTTGATTATCCGGGAAAAGTACTCAGTCATCTGCAATTTGTACTTTTTGACGTGTTTATTTGTTATTTTACTTTTTACTTCCTTTTACAAAAAAGGAAGTATTGTATTCGCGAAAAAAATTTCACTCAAAAATCGGCATTAATTTCCATTTTACTCACCCACGAATGAATATTGAGGTTTTCTTTCCACTTGACCACACGTGGATAAGTACCTAAGAACGTACAGACACGCGAAATATCCACAATGACGATTCAAGAGTTTATTACAATGAATTTTCTCGTGACGTCAGTATGTACGTATGTATGTATATGCGGATGTGCGTATGTATGTCGCATAATTCAAGAACGGTAAGTCCTAGAAAGTTGAAGTTCGGTACGTAGATTTCTAGTGAGGTGTAGTTGTGTTCCTCCCCTTTTGGTTGAATTCGGGTGTTTCTAAAGGGGTCTTCTGCCCCTTTATGGGGAGAAATCATTGTTGATTTCGATGTAAACTCAAGTGGTGTTATAATTTGGCGGACACTTGGCGTTATATCGCCAGTCTTTTGGTCGCCAAGTTTTGTCACCAACTTGGCGACAAATTTGGCGATTTTTTAAATTTTTTTTAAAAATCTGGTTTTAATTTGGTCACTGTTGGTGATATTTAGAGAGTAAACTATTGAATCACATTAAAATTGCCAGTAATGGGGAAATGACATTAAAATGGAGTTAAAGGAATTCATGTGATGTCATCAGCTCGTTTAAAGATAACATTCGTGTTATATCTAAACCCTGAAGTACTAAAATGAAGTATAAATACTACCATGAAGTTAGTTTCTTACCGTGTTTTATCGAAACCGTGTTATGAAAATCGCAAATTTGGTACCGTGCAGTATCGAAACCGTGTTGTACAAGTACCGTGTTATACGAGGGACGCCTGTATATCATAAATATTCAATTTTAAAAGAAAAATCTTGGTGAATAATTAAAGCGATAGATGAAGAAAATCATTCTTTTCATGTTCTGAAACTTCATTTGAAATTAACATCACTGTCGCCCTAATGTGACAAAATACTTTTCTTAACACTCACAAAAATTTTATTCAGAGAAGTTTCTCTCTCTCTCTCTGTTGGAAGTTCTTCCTTCTATTACCTACTGAGCGCAAGAAAAAGTTCTGATATTAATGATTCCGCTTGTCAGTGCAATGTGTTCTTTAGCTGTATGGTGGTTTATAGGGGGTCGAGAAACTTTTCAATATTCTTTTCCCTTGCTCTTTCTCCGTGACATATTTTTCAATCTATTTCTTTTAGTCTGCTGATTTTTCCGTTCGTCCTCTACAAATGACGTATGTTCCTTCTGCTAAATTTTTATGTTTTATTATTTTTATCCTCCTTTTTGTATTCGCGAAAAAATTTTCACTCAAAAATCGGCCTTAATTTCCATTTTTCTCACCCCCGAATAAATGTTGAGTTTTTTTTTTCGACCCAAACACACGTGGATATATGCCTAGGAACCTACAGACACCCGAAATATCCATTTTGACGACCCTCGAGTTAATTACCACGAATTTTCCCGTGATGTCCGTATGTACATATGTATGTGTGTACGTGTCTATGTATCTCGCCTAACTCAAAATGGTATGTTCTAGAAAGTTGAAATTTGGTACGTAGATTCCTAGTGGGGTCTAGTTGTGCACCTTCCCTTTTGGTTGCATTCGGATGTTCCTATGGGGGTCTTTTGCACCTTTTTGGGGGGAAATCATTGTTAATTTCGATGTAAACTCAAGTGGTGTTATAATTTGGCGGACACTTGGCGATATATCGCCAGTCTTTTGGACGCCAAGTTTTGTCGCCAACTTGTCGATAAATTTGGCGATTTTTTTTAAAATTTGGTTTCAATTTGTCCACTGTTGGTGATATTTAGAGAGTAAGCAATTGAATCACATTAAAATTGCCAGTAATGGGGAAATGACATTAAATTGGAGTAAAAGGAAGTAATGTGATGCACACATCAGCTCGTTTTCAATTATGGTTCCGTAATTTCCCATACAGCCAACAATTATATAATATCAGTTCCTTTAAATTTACACTATCAAGTAGTGGAATGTGAAACAAATTAAAATAATTAAGATAATTATTTTCAAAATTAGCAAATTAAAGATTTATTTTGAATTTACAATACATAAAGAATGCATTTTGTTATAAATTTCGCTTTGAAACTTTTATCGTTTTTGGCTGTAAATTTGTAAGTTTCCAAAAATGTGGAAAATGTTTTTTTTAAGGTAAAAAGGTAAAAATAAAATGTTATTTCTACTGAATTTTTTTTTATTATTACTGAAAATGTTCTTTATTAAATGAATGAGTAAATAAAAAAGAGAGGTATAACTGAATAGCTTATTAATGAAGCAGTAAACTAATAAAAAATGATGAAGCACATTATATACGAGATAAAATAAATAAAAGAGTGGAAAAATAAGAAAGTAAGTGAACGAGTGGCTAAATAAGGGAATTAATAAATGAAAAGAAGGCAACTGAATTTAAAAATGAAGCAATACATCTGTGAATAAAAGAACGAGTAGATAAACGAAATGAGATATTTTATTTTACCGCTCGTGTACTTAACAAATTGGATTAAACATTTAAACGCTGAACATGATTAATATTAGCTAAAAAAGAAAATGAGTGATAGAATGAATAAATAGGTGAATTAATAAACGAAATGAATGTAAATGAATAAATCAATGAAAGAATACATAAGTGATTTAATCAATGAACGAATAAGTAAACGAAATAAGATATTTCAGTTTACCGCTCGTGTACTTAACAAATTGGATTAAACATTTAAACGCTAAACATGATTAATATTAGTTAAAAAAGAAAACGAGTGATATAATGATTAAATAGGTGAATTAATAAACGAAAGGAATGTAAATGAATAAATCAATGAAAGAATACATAAGTGATTTAATCAATGAACGAATAAGTAAACGAAATAAGATATTTCAGTTTACCGCTCGTGTACTTAACAAATTGGATCAAATACTTAAACGCTAAACATGATTAATATTAGTTAAAAAAGAAAATGAGTGATAGAATGATTAAATAGGTGAATTAATAAACGAAAGGAATGTAAATGAATAAATCAATGAAAGAATACATAAGTGATTTAATCAATGAACGAATAAGTAAACGAAATAAGATATTTCAGTTTACCGCTCGTGTACTTAACAAATTGGATTAAACATTTAAACGCTAAACATGATTAATATTAGTTAAAAAAGAAAACGAGTGATATAATGATTAAATAGGTGAATTAATAAACGAAAGGAATGTAAATGAATAAATCAATGAAAGAATACATAAGTGATTTAATCAATGAACGAATAAGTAAACGAAATAAGATATTTCAGTTTACCGCTCGTGTACTTAACAAATTGGATTAAACATTTAAACGCTAAACATGATTAATATTAGTTAAAAAAGAAAATGAGTGATAGAATGAATAAATAGGTGAATTAATAAACGAAAGGAATGTAAATGAATAAATCAATGAAAGAATACATAAGTGATTTAATCAATGACCGAATAAGTAAACGAAATAAGATATTTCAGTTTACCGCTCGTGTACTTAACAAATTGGATCAAATACTTAAACGCTAAACATGATTAATATTAGTTAAAAAAGAAAATGAGTGAAAGAATGAATAAATAGGTGAATTAATAAACGAAAGGAATGTAAATGAATAAATCAATGAAAGAATACATAAGTGATTTAATCAATGAACGAATAAGTAAACGAAATAAGATATTTCAGTTTACCGCTCATGTACTTAACAAATTGGATTAAATATTTAAACGCTAAACATGATTAATATCAGTTAAAAAAGAAAATGAGTGATAGAATGAATAAATAGGTGAATTAATAAACGAAAGGAATGTAAATGAATAAATCAATGAAAGAATACATAAGTGATTTAATCAATGAACGAATAAGTAAACGAAATAAGATATTTCAGTTTAGCGCTCGTGTACTTAACAAATTGGATCAAATACTTAAACGCTAAACATGATTGATATTAGTTAAAAAAGAAA
The DNA here is from genome assembly GCF_026930045.1 of Uloborus diversus. Lineage (NCBI taxonomy): Eukaryota > Metazoa > Arthropoda > Arachnida > Araneae > Uloboridae > Uloborus > Uloborus diversus. The sequence continues at coordinate 168,940,729 of NC_072736.1, read as the reverse complement.
ATGAGTGATAGAATGATTAAATAGGTGAATTAATAAACGAAATGAATGTAAATGAATAAATCAATGAAAGAATACATAAGTGATTTAATCAATGAACGAATAAGTAAACGAAATAAGATATTTCAGTTTACCGCTCATGTACTCAACAAATTGGATTAAATATTTAAACGCTAAACATGATTAATATTAGTCAAAAAATAAAATGAGTGATAGAATGAATAAATAGGTGAATTAATAAACGAAAGGAATGTAAATGAATAAATCAATGAAAGAATACATAAGTTATTTAATCAATGACCGAATAAGTAAACGAAATTAGATATTTCAGTTTACCGCTCGTGTACTTAACAAATTGGATCAAATACTTAAACGCTAAACATGATTAATATTAGCTAAAAAAAGAAAATGAGTGATAGAATGAATAAATAGGTGAATTAATAAACGAAAGGAATGTAAATGAATAAATCAATGAAAGAATACATAAGTGATTTAATCGATGAACGAATAAGTAAACGAAATAAGATATTTCAGTTTACCGCTCGTGTACTTAACAAATTGGATTAAACATTTAAACGCTAAACATGATTAATATTAGTTAAAAAAGAAAATGAGCGATAGAATGATTAAATAGGTGAATTAATAAACGAAAGGAATGTAAATGAATAAATCAATGAAAGAATACATAAGTGATTTAATCAATGAACGAATAAGTAAACGAAATAAGATATTTCAGTTTAGCGCTCGTGTACTTAACAAATTGGATTAAACATTTAAACGCTAAACATGATTAATATTAGTTAAAAAATAAAATGAGTGATAGAATGAATAAATAGGTGAATTAATAAACGAAATGAATGTAAATGAATAAATCAATGAAAGAATACATAAGTGATTTAATCAATGAACGAATAAGTAAACGAAATAAGATATTTCAGTTTACCGCTCATGTACTTAACAAATTGGATTAAATATTTAAACGCTAAACATGATTAATATTAGCTAAAAAAGAAAATGAGTGATAGAATGAATAAATAGTCGAATTAATAAACGAAATGAATGTAAATGAATAAATCAATGAAAGAATACATAAGTGATTTAATCAATGAACGAATAAGGAAACGAAATAAGATATTTCAGCTTAGCGCGCGTGTACTTAACAAATTGGATCAAATATTTAAACGCTAAACATGATTAATATTAGCTAAAAAAGAAAATGAGTGATAGAATGAATAAATAGGTGAATTAATAAACGAAATGAATGTAAATGAATAAATCAATGAAAGAATACATAAGTGATTTAATCAATGAACGAATAAGTAAACGAAATAATATATTTCAGTTTACCGCTCGTGTACTTAACAAATTGGATTAAATATTTAAACGCTAAACATGATTAATATTAGCTAAAAAAGAAAATGAGTGATAGAATGAATAAATAGGTGAATTATTAAACGAAAGGAATGTAAATCAATAAATCAATGAAAGAATACATAAGTGATTTAATCAATGAACGAATATGTAAACGAAATAAGATATTTCAGTTTACCGCTCGTGTACTTAACAAATTGGATTAAACATTTAAACGCTAAACATGATTAATACTAGCTAAAAAAGAAAATGAGTGATAGAATGAATAAATAGGTGAATTAATAAACGAAAGGAATGTAAATGAATAAATCAATGAAAGAATACATAAGTGATTTAATCAATGAACGAATAAGTAAACGAAATAAGATATTTCAGTTTAGCGCTCGTGTACTTAACAAATTGGATTAAACATTTAAACGCTAAACATGATTAATATTAGTTAAAAAAGAAAATGAGTGATAGAATGATTAAATAGGTGAATTAATAAACGAAAGGAATGTAAATGAATAAATCAATGAAAGAATACATAAGTGATTTAATCAATGAACGAATAAGTAACGAAATAAGATATTTCAGTTTACCGCTCGTGTACTTAACAAATTGGATTAAACATTTAAACGCTAAACATGATTAATATTAGTTAAAAAAGAAAACGAGTGATAGAATGATTAAATAGGTGAATTAATAAACGAAAGGAATGTAAATGAATAAATCAATGAAAGAATACATAAGTGATTTAATCAATGAACGAATAAGTAAACGAAATAAGATATTTCAGTTTAGCGCTCGTGTACTTAACAAATTGGATTAAACATTTGAACGCTAAACATGATTAATATTAGTTAAAAAATAAAATGAGTGATAGAATGAATAAATAGGTGACTTAATAAACGAAAGGAATGTAAATGAATAAATCAATGAAAGAATACATAAGTGATTTAATCAATGAACGAATAAGTAAACGAAATAAGATATTTCAGTTTACCCAACGTGTACCCGAGAAATTGGAATAATCATTTAAAGTCAAAACATGCATAATATTAACTCAATAAGGAATAAACTATGCATTAGTTGGTCTAAATTAATACTTTAAACGTCATTTACAGTAACTATCATTTCATTTTGCAAGATGGGTGGTGCTGAAAACTGAAAATATTTTACCATTTCACTTCATCTCGCTATTTCACCTTACCCCGCTATTTCACTATACCCCACATTCCCCTATTATAAACTGTATTTGCATTATTCGCCAATTTTTACATTTTTTTTCATTATTGATGTAGTTTTTTTGCTTCTCCACTGTGTTAAATTATTTGCGTAGAGGGCAGCAATGCTCCGTTCATGCATATGATGGTTACTTATTATGCAAATATTCCTTAACAAAACAAACGTTAGTGTACACTATGTTTTTATTTATTTTTTTAATTTATGCGTTTACTTTTTATTTTTATTTATTCATTTAATTATTTATTTTTGAATTTTCCAAATAAGCACTGTTGAAGTGTTAGTATTGTAGAAGTGTACATTTAGAAGCGTACCGCTACCACAAGTTTCCTTTCATGTGGTACCAAAATCAAATTATTGAGTGATATTTAAAGTAAAACCCCAGTAGTAGCCACAGTGAAATATATTTTTAAACAGTAGGTCTACAGTATTAATTGCTTCTCTTGAAACTCAATGAGCGTTTTATAGCCCAACGCTTTCTAAATCTTCCCAATTTCTAAAAACGCCAGAATTTCAATTTGTTCAATTTTTATCAATTTTTTCTCAAACCTCAAATTTGATTTAGCAGTGTCAATCCAAAATCAGAAAACTTCAGTAGTAGCCCTCTGACGTTATCCCATCCGAAGTATTTACATTACCTACTTTAAATTCAAATAACTGATAAATAAAATTGATTCAGTATGATTAGTTACATTAAGTACCAACAAAAAGATCACATTATTCTTATTCATTTCTTTCTTCAAAGTACAAAAGTAAACTTGAAGTGATCACTACTGAAGCATTGATCACTACTGGTGTTTTACCTTATTATGCCAACAAAAATGTGAACCAGAAAAAAAGAATAAGTTTGTCTTTTTATACTCTACTGTTAATATTAACATTGCGTTTCATTGCCTAAGTGTGATGAATTGTGTGTCCTCCATGAATACGTGCTACAGGGTTTTCACACTTCTCTCCGGGATTTAAAGGCATATTTAAACAAAAATATTACCACTGCAGCAACAACTTTGACTTTACTGGAGGAACTGTACAAAATTTGTTTCCCGAAATGTTCGATATGTGAACCTTTCGTACGCGGCATATACAAAGTCTAAAGTCTAATTCTTGTTCCACTCGCTGGAACATGGCACGATTGATGGTAGTAAGCGCGGTTGTAATCTTTTGGCGTAAGTCTTGTAAATCACGTGGTAATGGAACTCGGACACACGATCTTTGATATAACCACATAAAAAATCGTCCTTAGTACAATGGGTTGCCTCATCTTGTTGGGAGTTGAACGGATATTGATCGTGACAAGTTACAATGAGTGAACCAAGAATTAGGCTTTAGGCTTAATACCTGACTTATTACGAACTAGCGGTACCCGCAAGGCTTTGCCCGTAGTAGAAAATGAAAAGGTCATTTGGTTCGCCTGTATATTTACAAATAATGGGTAATGAATTTCTCGCCAATTCACTACGTTAAATGTCTCGCTCATGTTATGGTTCCACGTTATGATAATTTGGTAATTTACTCGTCCACGTTATGATAATTTGCTCAGAAAATGTTTCTTAAAATTGGAATAGAAAAAGAACAAAATCGAATTTTCGAAAAATCGCTTCTAGGTGCACACCCCCATGCTAAAAACTAATTCTGTGCCAAATTTCATGAAAATCGGCCGAACGGTCTAGGCGCTATGCGCGTCACAGAGATTCATACATCCAGACAGAGATCCAGATATCCAGACAGAGAGACTTTCAGCTTTATTATTAGTAGTGAAGAAGGGAGGAAATTTTAGTTAAACAAAACTTACAGCTTCCATATCCACTAAGTCTCTGTTCCTGCTGTATTGTTAATATGTTTGTTATAATCATCCCTCCAAACCCCGGAGGGGGGTGTTGCCCCTCTTGTACATCTCCCCCTATTTCTTTTTCTTTTTATGTCACTTAGAAACATAAACCCTGCTCTTTGCAAGGCAAAAAAGTACCTTTCAGTTGTGCTCTAGCCACATAGCATTAGTCACTATGGCAAAAAACAAACAGCATTTGAAAAAAAAAAACAAAGTTTTATGAACACTAATTTTAACCGCTCACTCTTTTAACTCAGACGCTAAAATACGCGCGAAACAATTATGATTGTGTGTTTACTTGTTGGCATTGTAGTATAAATTAATAATGTATATATTTTCTTAAAAAGACAGGAAATTGGTAATTGTCGACATTCGCCGGTAATTGTGAACACTCACTTATCAAAATCTTCGGGCAAATCACCGACTATTTCCTGTGAATCATCGGTGAGTGCTGACATTCTCCAACTTTGGAAATTCATATGAATACAGTTCGAAAATTACCCTTCTAAGCTTGAAACTCTAATAATGTGTCACTATTGATTACATATTTTTACACCACAATGCATCCATTTGTGCAGTGGTGCCCATTGAGGGGGTGCCCCCTAAGAGCAAGGGCACCCCCCTGTAATTCGCAAAGTCCCCTCCCCAAAAGCAAGAACCCCACCCCCAAATGAAAATTACCCCTAAAATATTCAATGGCGCAGTCTTCGCAATGACTCCCCCCCCCCCCCCCCGCTGGGCACCTTGATTTGTGTAAACTAACTTAATGAGTATTTTGTAACACTAAAGAGCACTAAATATATATTTTATATAATAAACTGCAACATTTTTTTTTTTAATTTGAGATTGCCACTGCTATTGCTGGAAAGCGATTTATAAAAATCGATGTTAATGTTCGAAGTTTTTTAGTTCTAACTTATTTCTACCCAACAATAAATTCCTTTTATCTGGACATCAACACTACAACCTACAACAACACATAACGAATAAAATGGTTTTATGTGTGCGTGGAGACTGCGAAAAAATGCTGTTAAAATATGTCTTTATCATGCAAAACAAGAACTAATTACTTATTCTAGTCATAAATAAAATCTAAGCAGGAAATAATTAGTAAACTCTCTGAAGAGGGAATATTATTTTTCTTCGAAATGATATTTTTATGAGCGGGAGCTCTAAAAATAGCAAAAGAAAAAAAACTTAATATTCATTAAAACACAAACTTTGTGCGAGCTTCTCTTTCAGCTTTTTTCTGTTATAATTCAGGTCTCGACAAAAGCTTTATGGGCATTGTTTTGTTTTTCCTTAAAAATACGAAATAAACGTTGTTCTAATCTGCAAAAAAAAGTGCTCTAATGCCCATGAGAGTTACAGCGATGCATAGCAATTTAGCGCGTATTTTTGTTCCAGAAAAATTATGACTAGAAGCATTAAAAACGATCTAAATGGTTTTATAGTGAATGTAAAAAAAGGTGTTTTCTATTAATCAACGCTTAGGTGAAAATGATTTTTCACACATTGCGTTTAATCTATTTCCAATCCATAATTTGACTTCAATAAATCACATTCAATTGGATAGTAGAAAAGTAATTCTAGCATGCTATATTAATCATTGTTTTTTTTTTTTTTAATGCAGAGGAAATTGGATTATAATGTGTTTTAATGCTAACTACCAAACGGCACGAACTTGAGGGTCACGGATTTGGATAAAATTCTAGACATAGGTCAATTCACACTAGCTATGAGCGCAGGTAAAGCGGTTTGACTGCATAAGCCCTAGTTTCTCTGCAACGGGGGTCAGAAGTTGATAATTTGGACCCAGGATGCAACAGAGTTTCCTTTAAAATTACCCTTTTCATCCATTTTTCTGCTACTGTACTGCAGTATGAGCCATTTGCATGCTTACCTTCGAATTAATTATGTTGGATACTAATTTTTAATAAGCGGTTCTCAAATTTAAATTGGTTACTACTTTTAATTTCAATAACTTGAATGCCAAAGTAACATAGTTACAGGATATTTATCATTTGCAGATGAAACTAATCATTTTCGTTTTATATTAATCGTGTGCTAGTAAAAAGTATTTATCGTTTGCTGATAAAAACATTTACTTTAACTGTATACTTATCGTCTGCTATCAAATATATCTCGCATTGATAAGCAAAAATGGAAGAGGAGAAAAAGCTCCGATTTATTGCATATGGCATACACATAAATAAGAAAAAAAAATACAAGTGCTTTTCGACTTTTCAAATATTTTACATAGTGCCCATAAATAAATACGTGTTCTCCCTTATACTCAATTTACTAACAAAAGATGCCAAAGGTGTTGGGAGATCGAACACAGTGTCGAAGTCTGAAATTCCAATGGAAACGCCATTGGATTTCTAGGGCCAAACTAGCAACTTTGGGCCCTTGTTGCAGTCAAACCGCTTTACCTGCGCTCATACGTAGTAGGAATGGACCTATAGTTAGAATTTTGTCAAATTCCGTGACCCTCAAGGTCGTGCCGTTTGGTCGTAAGCTATATTTTCAAATTTCAATTTGACATCCTGAAAACATCTTTTAAAATATTTAAGAGCATTATAACATTGATAGAAAAGCCATTTTTCAAATCACTTTTTGATAAATATGTAAAAATATGTGATTTTGTTTTGACACTTCGATAAAAAAAAACAGTTATAAATCGGGTATAATGTATTTCGAAACTATAAGTTAAGAAAGTCAATTCACTTTCGAAACAATGAAAGTTTTCGATGACTTACGAACCGAAAAAAAAAATTCTGGCTTTTTATATTAAACAACATTTCAACACTACTGAAATTGGATCATAATGATTTTTAACGCTAAAGTATTTTTATATTATAAGTTAACTCATTAAACGACTTTTAAAAGGATAAAAGCCCTTAGTGCCTCAAACAGTAATAAAAAATTTAGTGTTTTAATTTTGAATTAATGCTTTAAAGCTAATTAAATCAGATTGTAGAGATTTTTATTGTTAAGCTATTTTTAAATTTTAGTCTGACTTTTTCAAATCACTTTCAAAATGTGGCGGTAGTTCTTCAGGATTCAGGAAATGCCAAAACAAATCTAGCATTTTATATTGATGGATGCTTAATACTAATGAAATGTGATAAAAGTGATATTTGATGCTACGCAATTTTCGAATTTTAATTTGATTTCACCAAAATAATTCGCTAGATGAGCCAAGAGCAAAAATATTTTCCAAATAACTTTTAATGAAGAAGTAAAAATATGTGATTATGTGTTCATGAATATACATTTTTTTTTTTTTTTAATGCTAGTGTATTTCCTAGCTGTTGTTCGGTGTCACCCAAATAATTTTCTTAATAACAAAAGTTATTAAAAACGTTATTTGGTTTGTTGTTAAACAAGTTATTTAAAAGCTTCTTTGCTCTACTACTCATCGGTTAGGATTTAATAAAAAAGCAAAATAGGCGTTTCTGCCTGTATCTACTCTCTCTCTCTCATTCTTTCTTCTCTTTCTCTCTCTCATTCTTTCTTCTCTTTCTCTCTCTCATTCTTTCTTCTCTTTCTCTCTCTCATTCTTTCTTCTCTTTCTCTCTCTCATTCTTTCTTTCTCTCTTTCTCTCTCTCATTCTCTCTTTCTCTCTCTCATTCTTTCTTTCTCTCTTTCTCATTCTTTCTTTCTCTCTTTCTCATTCTTTCTTTCTCTCTTTCTCATTCTTTCTTTCTCTCTTTCTCATTCTTTCTTTCTCTCTTTCTCATTCTTTCTTTCTCTCTCATTCTTTCTTCTCTTTCTCTCTCTCTCATTCTTTCTTCTCTTTCTCTCTCTCATTCCTTCTTCTCTTTCTCTCTCATTCTTTCTTCTCTTTCTCTCTCTCATTCCTTCTTCTTTTTCTCTCTCTCTCATTCTTTCTTCTCTCTCTCTCTCTCTCTCTCTCTCTCTCTCTCTCTCTCTCTCATTCTTTCTTCTCTCTCTCATTCTTTCTTCTCTCTCTAATTCTTTCTTCTTCTATCTCTCATTCTTTCTTTTTTTTTCTCTCTCTTATTCTTTTTCGCTCTCTCTCTCTCTCTTTCACTTTCTTCTTTCTCTCATTCTGTCTCCCCTCTCTCTGGCTCTGTCTCTCTCTCTCTGTCTGTCTTTCTTTTGGGACGGATAAACATTACTACTATTTTACACGGGAAGCACCATACAATAATGCGCAAAATTTTGAAAGCAAGAATGCAAAAAAAAAATCAACACACGTTTCTGGTTTAAACAAACAAGATTTAAATTAGGCGGTTCAAAACTTTTTATGCTTAAAAATGAGTTTACTGCAACGAACGTGCTCAATATTTTTTTTTTTTTTTGTTTTTTTTTTTGTTTTTTTTCAATTTTGTGTTTTAGTTACAGTAATTGTATCTTTTATCGCAGTCTATACTTGTAAATCTGATAACAGCAGTGAGATTTTAAAAGATCATAAAATAAAATAAATATCTTCTTCATAATGCGTTTATTGCTCCTAATGAAATCTCAAAGTCACGTCAGCCGCAAAGGTTACAAGTCCATCTGAATTAACTGAAATCATATGGACTTAAAGTTGAGAGTTTTACCAGGGACAGTGCCATCAAGGCATTATTTCACGAAAAAAAAAACAGAGATATATTGCATACAATAATATGCAAAAATGTTGCATACATTTGTCTGGCTCGAACACGGCTTTGCTTTGGAAGTTCGAAAATCTTTTATGCTGAAAAAAGAGTTTTCATGTACGCAATATTTTTGAAAAAGTGAGCTTCTGTAACGTTGCTTTTATACCTTACCACAAACTACAGTTGTAAATCTGTTAACAGTTGTCAAGTTTTAGAAAATCATAAAAAGAAATAAATCTTTTGTAGTCCTGTCAGTCACCAAAATAAGAAAATCGTTTAAAAGCACAACTGAAAGCATGGGGTCTTTCAGCTCAAAGTTCTATCAGTTTGAGTGTTATCAATAAACTTTTGTAAAATCAACAATATTGAAACAGAAGCTTGAAAAAGCAAAAGTGCATTTAATTCAGCAAAGAAATTTTGATGATAATTTCTGGCTTAAATTAAAGCTTACTACCAAACGGCACGACCTTGAGAGTCACGGATTTGAGCAAAATTTTAGATATAGGTTCATTCCTGCGAAGTATGAATCCAGGTAAAGCGGTTTGACTGCATAGGCTCTAGTACGGCTGCAACGGGGGTCCAAAGTTGATAATTGGGATCCAGAAATGCAATGAAATTTCCTTTAGAATTAATATTTTTACCTATTTTTCTGCTATTGTACTGCAGTATGAGTCATTAGCAGGCACTTACTTTGAGTTAATTATGTTGTATACTAATTTTTAATAAGTGGTTCTCCAATTTAAATTGGCACTGCTTTTAATTTCAAACACTTGAATGCCAAAAAAAACATGGTAACAGGACATTTATCGTTTGCAAATGAAACTCATTATTTTTGTTTTAATATTGATTGTCTGCTAGTAAAAAGTATCGTTTGCTAATAATAACAATTAAAAAAACACTTATTTTAACTGGATATTTATCGTCTGCTATCAAAGATATTCTACAATGATAAGCAAGAAAAGGGAGAAGAGAAAAAGCTCTGATTTGTTGCATATGTCACATAAGAAAAAAAAAAGATTTTTTCGACTTTATAAGTAATTTAAATATCGCCCATTAATAAATAGATGTTTTCCCCTTCCACTCGTTGCATTAACAAAAGAGGGCGAGTGTGTTGGGAGAACGAACGTCGTGACGTTGAACTTCCAATGGAAACGCCGTTGCGTTCCTAGGACCAGACTAGAAGCTTTGGACCTATACAGTCAAACCGCTTTACCTGGGCTCATATGTAGTGGGAAGGAACCTATTTCTAGAAATTTGTCCGAAACCGTGACCCTCAAGGTCGTGCCGTTTGGTCGTTAGGTTTCCACGCTGAAAACATTGTATGCTAAAATAATATTTTCTCATAACAAGTCTAAGCAATATTTTTGAAAATGTTTCCTTTAATTACGTTCAAGTTCTCATTTACCACAACAAATATTTGTGAATTCTCTTAAGCTTAAAAAATCACGAAATAAAATAAAGCCCATGGTTTACTTCTTAATGTGTTCTTTGCCCAAGCGCATAGATGGCGACTCAGAGTCACGTCAGTCACCAAAATCACGAGTCCTTCTGACATAACTGAAAGCATCGAGTCTTTTAGCTCCGAGTTTTATCAGCGGGGGTGTCTGAGGAAAAGCGGTTATTAATGATTTCAGCTCCAAGTTCTATCAGTTTGAGTGTTATCAATAAACTTGTAAAATCAACAATATTGAAACAGAAACTTGAAAAGCAAAAGTGCATTTAATTCAGTCTAAGCAATATTTTTGGAAAAATGTTTGCTCTAATTACGTTGATTTTCTCATTTACCGCAACAAATATTTGTGAATTCTTTTAAGCTTAAAAAATCACGAAATAAAATAAAGCCCATGGTTTACTTCTTAATGTGTTCTTTGCCCAAACTCATAGATGGCGACTCAAAGTCACGTCAGTCACCAAAATCACGAGTCCGTCTGACATAACTGAAAGCATCGAGTCTTTTAGCTCCGAGTTTTATCAGCGGGGGTGTCTGAGGAAAAGCGGTTATTAATGATTTCAGCTCCAAGTTCTATCAGTTTGAGTGTTATCAATAAACTTGTAAAATCAACAATATTGAAACAGAAACTTGAAAAGCAAAAGTGCATTTAATTCAGTCTAAGCAATATTTTTGGAAAAATGTTTGCTCTAATTACGTTGATTTTCTCATTTACCGCAACAAATATTTGTGAATTCTTTTAAGCTTAAAAAATCACGAAATAAAATAAAGCCCATGGTTTACTTCTTAATGTGTTCTTTGCCCAAACTCATAGATGGCGACTCAAAGTCACGTCAGTCACCAAAATCACGAGTCCGTCTGACATAACTGAAAGCATCGAGTCTTTTAGCTCCGAGTTTTATCAGCGGGGGTGTCTGAGGAAAAGCGGTTATTAATGATTTCAGCTCCAAGTTCTATCAGTTTGAGTGTTATCAATAAACTTGTAAAATCAACAATATTGAAACAGAAACTTGAAAAGCAAAAGTGCATTTAATTCAGTCTAAGCAATATTTTTGGAAAAATGTTTGCTCTAATTACGTTGATTTTCTCATTTACCGCAACAAATATTTGTGAATTCTTTTAAGCTTAAAAAATCACGAAATAAAATAAAGCCCATGGTTTACTTCTTAATGTGTTCTTTGCCCAAACTCATAGATGGCGACTCAAAGTCACGTCAGTCACCAAAATCACGAGTCCTTCTGACATAACTGAAAGCATCGAGTCTTTTAGCTCCGAGTTTTATCAGCGGGGGTGTCTGAGGAAAAGCGGTTATTAATGATTTCAGCTCCAAGTTCTATCAGTTTGAGTGTTATCAATAAACTTGTAAAATCAACAATATTGAAACAGAAACTTGAAAAGCAAAAGTGCATTTAATTCAGTCTAAGCAATATTTTTGGAAAAATGTTTGCTCTAATTACGTTGATTTTCTCATTTACCGCAACAAATATTTGTGAATTCTTTTAAGCTTAAAAAATCACGAAATAAAATAAAGCCCATGGTTTACTTCTTAATGTGTTCTTTGCCCAAACTCATAGATGGCGACTCAAAGTCACGTCAGTCACCAAAATCACGAGTCCTTCTGACATAACTGAAAGCATCGAGTCTTTTAGCTCCGAGTTTTATCAGCGGGGGTGTCTGAGGAAAAGCGGTTATTAATGATTTCAGCTCCAAGTTCTATCAGTTTGAGTGTTATCAATAAACTTGTAAAATCAACAATATTGAAACAGAAACTTGAAAAGCAAAAGTGCATTTAATTCAGTCTAAGCAATATTTTTGGAAAAATGTTTGCTCTAATTACGTTGATTTTCTCATTTACCGCAACAAATATTTGTGAATTCTCTGAGGCTTAAAAAATCACGAAATAAAATAAAGCTCCTGTTTTACTTCTTAATGTGTTCCTTGCCCAAACGCATAGATGGCGACTCAAAGTCACGTCAGTCACCAAAATCACAAGTCCGTCTGACATAACTGAAAGCATCGAGTCTTTTAGCTCCGAGTTTTATCAGCGGGGGTGTCTGAGGAAAAGCGGTTATTAATGATTTCTCTGTCAAAGCAAGCGCCCTTCAAGCAGCTAACAGTTCGTAAGGGTCACCGAGGATTCTTCTTCCTGATATTATTGCTTCTCTTCGTTGGAATGTGGCCCACTTTTCGATCCATTTCCTTTTCTTCTAAATGCGTATATCCCCCACGGATTTCTGATCCACTAACGGTTACTTTGGGGAAATGCCTTATTTTTTTTTTTTTTTTTTTTATCTTGCCGGTGACTCGGGATTTTATTTTGCGTTCCTTTGACGAACTTCGACAAAAGAAGGATGGAATGTACGATTGGGAGGAAGGGAAAATTAATCCTTTTGTTGCGAGATATTTTTTCCCGATAGGAGAATTCGGAATTTCAGAGAAATTAAAATATTTTAACTGGCCTGCTTGTAAATAAATAAGAATCGGAGTCAACTGATTTTAGGGTAAAAGAGTATTTGTAGGAGTTGGTAGGCCTGACGAGAGGCCACGTCAGCTAAGTCGGAAATTAGGGGCCTTGGCTTGGGAGGACCCGGCAACACTGACGCAAAAAAAAAAAAAGAAAGAAAGAAAGAAAAAAAGAAAAAAAAGAAGGGAAGAAATAAAAAGGGGGCAGAAAACTCCGAATGAGAGAAAACGTAAAGATTACGTAAAATTTACTCTTTTGGTTTTTAATGCTGTGGCACTTAAAATAAAACTAATTGTTTGCTAGTAAGCAATTTTTATTCCCCCCCCCTTTTTTCCTTCTTTTTCCCTTTGCTTCTCTCCTCCTCCCTTTTTTTCTTCTTTTCCTCCTTTTCTTTTTCCCTTTTTTTGACGGCGGGATGGACCCGGTGACATAACTGACAAGGAGCGTGCCTTGGCTCTCTGCGGCCCTGGGAATTAAGAGTCGAGGATTTAAAATTTCAAGATTCGAAGTCGGAGTCGGTCACTTTCCCTCAAAGTCTGCAACTCTGCCAGTGCTTTTGGAATCGGAGTCGGACTGATTTTAGGGTAAGGGACTTGAGTCAAAAACTCCCGGAGTCAGAGTCAGAACCGGTCAGTTTTCCTCCGAATCAGCAGCCCTGGTTATTACTCACAAAAGGAAAAATAAAAGTTGCTCTCAGTTTATTACTAACAGTTGATTTTCTCAACAGTATTAATTCCTAGTAGATGGCAATGCTATATGTATTTCTGAAAATTAATCTATTTTCTGCGAGATACTTTTTCTCGATGTGGAAACTCTGAATTTCATAGAAATTAAAAATTTTTGACTTCCCTGCATGACATTGAATGAATCGTTCGAATATCACCTGTAAGGTAGCTATTATGGGTAAAGTGAAAACATTAACTGTTTTCTGTTCAGTGTTCACAATGGTTTTTACGACAAGATTAGTTACTAGCTAGTGGCATTCTCATATGTATTTTTGGCCTCATTTACGGCTTTGAAAATGGATGTGTTTTAACTGTCTGTTATTTAGTTCGAAATCAGAAGCATCCATGTTTTTTTTTTCATATTCACTTTTTTTTCTTGTGACAAATACCGAAAAAATGTCTTCCTTCCATTTCTAATGCCTTTAAAGTTCATTTTTTTTTTGTTTTAATTAAGTATTCACGTCTGGTCAAGACTTTTTTTTCTGTCTCTGTACATGATTTTTTTTCCTGCATAAATTTAACATTTCTAAGCATGGAGTTAAATGCTGTTTCAATACATATTAAAGATTAAGGTTCCTTTTTCGAAATGAACAACTTGGAAATTTGTTTCTAAAATTACAATGCCTGAAAGAACAATGCAGGATTGAAACTTTTTTTTTTCTGAAAGTAAGCATCCACCATCAAAAAATAGTGGAAACATTTTCACCATTTTTTTAATGGGGCAAAGTGAAAAATGAATATTTCTCTAGTAAGTTTTTTTTTATTATTATCAAAATTATTTTTGATTAAATAACTAAGTAAATGAAATAATTTATTAATAAATGAAGTGATAGTGAAGCAATAAACGAATAAAGTAATTCACAGATGAGAAAAAATAAATGAGAGAATAAAGCAATGAATGAATGATAAAATAAGTGATTCATTGAATAAATAATTGAACGATTAAATGAAAAAAATAATAAATGCATTTATTCATAAATGAATAAGTAATTGTTTTAATAAATGATTGAAGAAGTAGACCAAATGAAACATTTCACTTTACCACGCTTGCTTTAGATTAGACTAATCGCGCAAAACGGTTAAAATAAAAATTAAAAAAAAATTACTTTAACTGTTATATTCTGGTCGGTTATTTAAGTATTATATTTCAGAAATATATTTACATTAAAAAGAATAAAATAACAGAATTAAAAAAAATAATAATAAGCACTTTTCATAATGCACTCAAAAGGACAAAATAACTTCCCTGGGTCAAAATGGACAACATTTAAGTATTTCTGTAGTTTTTCAATTATTCCAAGGAAATGACTCCACAAAAGATGAAAAGTGCGACTCAAATCATGTAGAGAAATTCTTATCATTGTCCAACTTTCTGTCATAAATTTAAGTGTTGAAACATGCATATTTTTCTGGGAAAGTTTGGTTTGAACTGACTTGGGCCGCACTTTTCCTCGTTTGTGGAGTTATTTCCTTGGAATAATTGAAAACTACTGGAATACTTAAATATTGTCTTTTCTGACCCAGAAAAGTTTTTTGTCCTTTTGAGTGCATTATGAAAAGTGCTTATTATTACTTTTTTTTATTTCTGTTATTTTATTCTTTTTAATGTAAATGTATTTCAGAAATATAATAATTTTACTATCACGAAATATCACCTTTTTTACTTCCTTTTTACAGAAAAGGAAGTACTGTATTCGCAAAAAAAAATTGACTCAAAAATCGACCCTAATTTCCATTTTACTCACCCCCGAATGAATATTGAGTTTTTCTTTTTCGACTCGACCAGACGTGGATAAGTGCCTAAGAACGTATAGACACGCGAAATATCCGTAATGACGATTCCCGAGTTAATTACAACGAATTTTCTCGTGACGTCTGTATGTAGGTATGTATGTGCGTATGTATGTGGCATAACTCAAGAACGGTATGTCCTAGAAAGTTGAAATTTGATACGTAGACTCTTAGTGGGGTCTAGTTGTGCACCGGTCTTTTTGGTTGCATTCGGGTGTTTTTAAAGGGGTCTTTTGCCCCTTTTTGGGGGGAAATGACTTAATTTCGATGTAAAATCAAGTGGTGTTATAATTTGGCGGACACTTGGCGATATATCGCCTTTTTGGTCGCCAAGTTTTGTCGCCATCTCGGCGACAATTTTGGCGATTTTTTTTTAAAAATTTGGTTTCAATTTGTCCAATTCTGATTTCAATTCTGATTTCAGTTTGGCCATTGTTGGTGATATATTTAGAGATTAAACTATTGAATCACATTAAAATTGCCAGTAATGGGGAAATGACATTAAATTGGAGTAAAAGGAAGTCATGTGATGCACACATCAGCTCGTTTCACATAAATGCTTCATACTAAAAGGAACAAACTATATACGTGTCTAAAACTTTAAACATTCGGCGCTAAAAATTAACCATTGTAATGCTAATTTAATTAGAAACATTTAAATAGTAAAGGTTTGCGAAACTAATTCATATTTCACAACATACAAGTTAATCGTGATAAAGATCCTAATATGCGTCTTTATTTAGCCCCGTTTTTCGATTATTGGTTAGACGAGGGGGGAAATCCTAAGAAAGCGATGATAGTGGATAAGTTTCATGTTTGCTCCAGAAAAGCCTTAATTCAAAAAATTTATTACGATTACTATTAATATTGCAGTTGTAAGGCAAAAAAAAAAAAAAAATGCCTTCGGTTGGCCAAGCTGGAGATGTGCCAGAGAGGCGGCATAAACCGGTCGGGATGGAATGACACGTTAGCGGACTCATGCGCCACCTGGCGTTAAGAGAATCAAATCAAGTCAAAGGCAACAAAATTTGTAACAATGGGTGTTATATTTAAACATTTAATGGGGGAAATTACATGAAATTTGCTGTTTTTTCATTCTAACCGAAATAATAATTTTATCTTAGAATTTTAGTTTTTCAGCGTTAAGTTGTACCTTAAGATTGAGAAAATCATTTAGTGTAATCCCGAAGTCTCTAAGTGGTCTATTTGCTGAGACGTAGGGCAAAAGCATGCATCAGATTTTTCCGTGACCATCAGGCCAAATATAATAAAAGTGCTTACTAAGGTTAATGTTAAATAAATAAATACTACACTGAAGATTAATCAGCCTATGATTAAAATTTTAGTAACAAGAACTTTATCATTTTTTAATAAAAAAATATTTTTTTTTTGACTTACAACAAAATATTACAATGCAAGTATCAATTTTTGAAAATTGCTTGTAATATCATATGTTTTGGTATTCATAGTTAAGTTTTTCCTTATTGGAATAGACTACATGTATTACTAAATAGTAGAAATATCACCAAATAGGTGGCGCTAAACATTGAATATTTCACCACTTCACTTTGCCCTGCTATTTCACATTGTTTCACGTTTCCCTACTATTGATATACTTCATTACCACCATATCGTGACTCCATGACGATCGCAGAGGGTGACTACCATTATCGTTAACTAAAGCAATGTGTCATAAAACGAGAAGTCAGTATTACTGTCCATAAAAATTTTCTGAACAACCGCATGTCAGTACCAAAAATTCAGATAAAATAGTCTTATAATGTGTGATGCTAATGACGAAACGGTAATTGATACCTGTTTTGAGCTGGTAGACATTGACAGTCCGGAGAAAATGAAGTTTAAAACACACACCCCCAGACAGACACACACAGAGAGACAGATAGACGCGCATAGATTTTATGGTGTAGATTATTTCTTTTAAATGCGTTTGAAAAGGGAAAATCGACTTTAAGGATTAAAAAAAGCTTAATTAATATTTATATTTAAGTTTATTTTGAGTAAATTATCATACTCCTTTTGAGAAAAAAACAAATTCTCAATCGTTTTACTTATCGATGTTTTCATCTCTTTCAAAATAAATTATTTATTTATGTTTTATTATTATTTATTATTAATATTATTGCTTTTTGAAATGCAATTTAATAATCAAAATTGAGTTTAGCAATCAAAACCGCATATTTTATACACATATTTACGCCGCGTTTTGGTAAAACGTCAGATATTGCTTTGCAGAAAAAATAAATTTCATTCGTCTCATTCATCAGTACCTTCATTTCTTCTAAAATAAATTATTATTCACGATAAACACCAAACGTACTTTTTCAATTTCTACATCAGGAGAAACAATAAAGAGAAGTTCGCATAAATTTAGAGAAATGATTTTCGTCATACAACTGATATATGGAAAAGAAAACGCATTACCGCGGTGCATTTTAGAAAAATGAAAATCTCTCCCGGAAGTTGCGGCGATTGACATTCTAAAATGGAAAGATTCGAAAATAACTCTAAAAACACTTTCTCTGTATTCTGTTTTGCTTCAGCCTCTCTAAGAGTTCACTGTCTTATGGAAAAGATGAGCTATTTACTTTAACTTTCCTTGGAGAAATCATTTTCGAAGTTTTTTCTCATCAATAACCTTTGCAATCAGATTTTTCATAATCGAAATTTTCGGATGCAGGTATTGCGGGCGAACTTTCGGAATGATTTTTTCGGTTATGCAGTTTTTGTGAATGGAACGCATCTTAAAAGGATAGTCAGTACCCCTTATACCATCAATGTTGATTTGCACAGGTTCATGTACCTTTTTCTGAAAATCTATTAAAGATACGATAATGAAATTTTTTCTGTACCTTAAGTAGACTCTTTTCTCTATACTGAAGTAAAATTTTACAGAAAGGAAGCTTAGTGTTTATTTAAAAAATTCTAACGCGTAAGTCACTGTATTTTTTTCCAAAAATGCCATTTTGCAACACGAAATCAGCTGTATAAAAAAATATTTTTGGAATATGAGAAAAATTTTACTTCAGTATATGCAACTAGATATATTTAATAGGTGATAAAAATTTCAAATCCTAACACAATTTAGTTTCTGAGAAAAGGAACATTTAGTTTCAAAAATACCATTTCGAGATATTGCAATTTAAAGGGGAAAATCATACCTTATCAACATATGTTTACCTTTTTTTGAAGCACTTTTTAACATACTTCTAATATGAGCACGATCAAGAAATTTGTATCATTAAAAAGGTATTGAAATGGAGTTTCAAAATATATAAAAATCAAAAAATCAATTTTTTGAAAGTATTTAGGGTACTGACTCCCCTTAAGTCTTTTTAGAAATTCAAAATAGTCTAAAATTGATGTCTGCCGTACAGTCATTCTTGGTAACGTTCTTCCACAATATCGCTATTTTTAAATGTCCCGCTCATAGCCAAACCAGTTTTAAATTTTATTTGATTTTTTAAAAGAAAAAATATTTTTTTTAAAAACTCTTTATAGCAAAAATATTTTTTAACCAATGCTGATCTTTCTCTCTTTCTCTGTTATTTTTCTTTACTATTGTTAGAAGACCGTATTTTATTTTTAGATTTATTGATTTTGATAAGTTTTGAACTATGGAAACGTTACGGCCACGAGGGAACAACCTTCAGAGAATTTTTCAGCAGTTGATACGTGCTACTGTAAAAATATTGAAAGTTTGAAGCAAAAATAAAAATGAGTCAAAAATACAACATTTAACTTTCTATACGGACCCTAGGTCCCCTAACTTATATTAAGGGAAATAATTTCCACTGAAAAATAATTCCAGCACAAAAAGTTTAACATTACGACGAATGTTCACCGAGATATGAAACGCAGCGTTTTGTGACTTACCCCATTTTATACTCGCCGTCAATAACAACTTTTGAGGGAAAATATAGCGGTTAACAAGAATTTAAAATTATATTTGTACATAGAATGGTTTTTCAAACTCTTTGAGGCTTTGTAATGCGTTTTTGAGTATCATGGCATTAGCATTGAGTATCATGGCATGGTATCATGCATAAATTAGCATTTATTTTTGAATAGGAAGGAAAAATATAAATACTTTGTTTTTTTATTTCGACAAACTGCCATTCTTTTGAAAGGGTGATAAGTCCCATCTCTTCTTCTATATGGTCCCTAAAAACTTCGAACTCGAATATCTCCTTGAGTTTTGGTCACTCAATAGTAAAGTTTTTTGTGTTAGTAATGTTTTTCAGTGGAGATTACCTCCCTAAATATAAGTTAGGGGACCTAGGGCCCGCGTATAAAAAATTAAATTTTGCATTTTTTGACTCATTTTTTGTTTTTGCTTCAAACTTTCAATACCTAAACTCTGCATCTGATTTTGAACGTTTTTGCAATTGGCAGTATGCCTCTAGGACTAACGGTTGCGAAAATAGAGGCCTTGCAGGTTAAAGCGGAACACCCTGCATAAGAAGAGGGGGTTTTAATGAAAATGAGAAAAATAGCTAAATCCTTCATTTATAAAGTTTAACAACGCATGAAACAGAGCCTAATTTAATCATCTACTCATTTTTTCTATGGGAAGTTTTCTGTTTCGATCGGTGTACAATGCAAGACAAGTAAACAATGTGATTAACGGCGTTACGTGAATCTTTAATACCGAGTGTGTTACGACCACCAGCAAACAACCTCCAGTGAGTTTTTCTGCAGATGACACGTTTTAATGAAATACATCAATCGCTAATAAAAGTCTATAATTGAGCACCTTTTACCATCCTCACTGAAAGACATATCTTAAGAAGAGGATTTTTAGTATTTTTGCATGGAAATGCTAAAAAGAACTGAATCATTCATATATTTATTTAACAAAGTGACAAAACAGAGCCTAATTTAATCATCTATTCATTTTTTCTATCCGAAGCTTCCTGTTTCGATCGTTGTCCTATGAAAGACAAGTAAACAATATGATTAATGGCGTTACATGAATCTTTAATGCCGAGTGTGTTACGACCACGAGCAAACAACCTCCAGGGAATTTTTCTGCAGATGACACGTTCTTATGAAATACATCAATCACTGATAAAAGCAACATAATCAAGCACCTTTTACCCTCCTCACTGAAAGATCCATCTTAAGAAAAATATTTTAGTACTTTTGCATGGAAATGCTGAAAAGAACTGAATCATTCATATATTTATTTAACAAAGTGACAAAACAGAGCCTAATTTAATCATCTATTCATTTTTTCTATCCGAAGCTTCCTGTTTCGATCGTTGTCCAATGAAAGACAAGTAAACAATATGATTAATGGCGTTACATGAATCTTTAATGCCGAGTGTGTTACGACCACCAGCAAACAACCTCCAGGGAGTTTTTCTGCAGATGACACGTTTTAATGAAATACATCAATCATTAATAAAAGTCTATAATCGAGCACCTTTTACCATCCTTACTGAAAGACATATCTTAAGAAGAGGATTTTAGTACTTTTGCATCGAAATGCTGAAAAGAACTGAATCATTCATATATTTATTTAACAAAGTGACAAAACAGAGCCAAATTTAATCATCTATTCATTTTTTCTATCCGAAGCTTCCTGTTTCGATCGTTGTCCAATGAAAGACAAGTAAACAATATGATTAATGGCGTTACATGAATCTTTAATGCCGAGTGTGTTACGACCACCAGCAAACAACCTCCAGGGAATTTTTCTGCAGATGACACGTTCTGATGAACCACATGCAATCATTAATGAAATCTACATCAGCGAACACCCATTACCGTCCTCACCGAATGATCCATCTTAAGAGGATGATTCTTCCATGGAAATGCTGAAAGGAATTACTTCAGATTACGAGCAAGTGCATCAATAGGCAAGTCTTCCTTCATCGTCTACATCTATGATGTATCTGATCCCGAAATGTTAAGATCAGAGCTCCAATTTTATGGATGCATTCAGCCTCCTGGGATGATATTACCTAGGAGAAATTACAACTAGATTTCTCGGAAAAGATTGAATGGAAGATACGGATGTGTGTTTTTTTTTCTGATATGAATCAAACTTTCTGTGATTGATTTATTTACGAAAGAGCTTTTAATCTATGCTTGTGAGAGATTTCTTTTTCAGAGGTTTGAGTACAAGGGCTTCCAAAAGCAGAAGTTTAAAAAAAAAAAAATTGCAACCGGAGATACTTCTGTATTTAACAAAACTGTAATAATAATTCGTTGCGTTTAGTAGGATTAGTTTAATATTAAGCATTAATAAACCTCTCCTTTATTGCGTATCATTGGAAAGCATTTATGAACACTAGCATCATTAAATAATTATTTTAATATAAAGCTTTGGTGGTCCATGCATCCAGACAGTCAGAGCTACTTGGACGTCAAGGATAGTACACAATCGTCTTCGAACATTTACTTTGCATTAACTGTACACTTGAATGCATTTAAAGAAAATTAAGTACTCATTTGCAAAGAGACTTACGAATGAAATAAATTCGGTACATACTAAAAGTAATTATGCTGTACTAAACATACCGAAAAACCAGTCGGAACTTTTAGTATTATTATTTCAATACTAAGCATTAATAAACCTTTCTATATTGCAGAGCATTAGAAAGCATTTTTGGAAAATAGCATTAATAAATAATTATTTTAACATAAAACATTACTACAAAGCAATTATTTTAATGTAAAGCATTCGTTAGTGATATTTCAACAAAAAGTATTGATAAAAAATAATTTTTTTGAGAGTATTCATAAAGTGGTTCAATATAAACTAGGTTATTTTACCGATGCATTGTATTTTGTAGCAAACCACTTTTTGACGTTTCTTGTCGGTTGAAAAATTTTTGCGTATGGTTTTATTGCATTATATAGTTTATTTTCAGTTTTATTTTTTTTAACATGTATATTTTTAAATTTTAATGCAAAAATAGTCTATCAAAACAAATTAAGTAGGTGCTTTCCTGAAAAAATATCAATTGGGGCAGTGAGAAGGAAAGGGTTGCCTCCAAATGTTTATTTTTCCTCTTTTTTTTAATTATTCCACTTACATCCCTTTGCTTTTTACTTCCTCAATTGGTCTGTATTTACTCCAAAACAAAAAAACTTACTATCAAATGTAGCCATAAGTTGAAAGTAATTTAGTTTTATTATTTGCCGTTTATAAGTAGCCTCTTTGATGGACCATGCGTCTAGGCAGTCAAAGCTACTTGGACGTCAGAGATATAATAATCTTCTCCCAACATTTATTTTGCACTGGCTGCGTAAAATAATCACAAATTTGCATAGAGACTTAATTGCACGTGTTTCAGAGTTTCCAAGAATGCGTTCTGTAGTGCGAGGTAATATTTTTTCACTCAGTTCCATTTTCTCTTACTGTGAAAATGAGTGGGCTCTCAAAATTTGAAATACGATTATGAAGATTTTCATACCAATGTGAGCCCTATCTTTTTTTTTTGGAATGGAAAAGTTCCAATTTTCACTTTAATGGCAACTTTTATGTGTTCAACTTTTTAGCTATTATATACACTAAGTTTTTACCTTTTATTCAGATTATTCGCGGATTTCGCTTATCCACGGTTACCGTGCACCCTTTTCCGCGGATAATCATGAGTTTACTGTACATAATATGGCTCTAGGTGTTGGAACACGAAAAAGGATCTTACTTTGATAAATTTAGTGAGGACCCAAACATAATTTTGATAAGCTTTTAATAAGTAGGGGAGACCGGGGTTAGTTGTTACAATTTTTTCCAATATTTTTTTTAAGCTATACTATTTCAATTATTTACACGCGTGAAACTTTAAAATGCATCTAGATTGTTTAACATTCATAACATATAAAGTAAGACAAAACAACGTTAGAAGAAGCACAAATTTGTAAATTACAGCAGACACGTGTTTCGGCGTTACAGGGAACGCCTTTTTCAATGCAAAAAATAATCATGGATGAAAAGACATCAAAAGGATGTCTTTTCATCCATAAGCTCATTATTTTTTGCATTGAAAAAGGCGTTCCCTGTAACGCCGAAACACGTGTCTGCTGTAATTTACAAATTTGTGCTTCTTCTAACGTTGTTTTGTCTTACTTTACTGATCAGCACAAAGGTATTTATTTATCTTATTCATAACATATGTTTTAAAAAATGATTAGAAGCCACTACAAAATATTTGAAGTTTTTTGAATAGATTTAGATTGTCACAACTTACCCCACTACAGGGCATGTTGTTACAGTATATGGGGTTAGATGTTACATGAGATATATTTTAGTAATGAAATGAATTTTACACATTTTCTCGTTTATTCTGTTAAATTTTAAAAATTCTTAACCAAGTTAAAAATCAAAAACCTTTTGGCTTAACAAATTTACTTCATTAATGACTTATTCTAATAAACTATCATCATCATTATCATTGTCCGCGCGCGCGCGTGTGCGAATTACAATTTTTACAAGCATATAATTTATCAAACTTAGCACATCGGTCATGTGCCCATTTGTCACAATTACGACATTGAAGCCGTTTTGTTGGTTTTTTGGATTCTGAGTACGGTTGAGAGCACTCTATGCAGAATCAGTGTTCATCCTCTTCATCCGAAGGACGGGTTGTTTAAACGCACCTTTTTTGCTTTTTTTTTTTTTTTTTTTTTTTTTTTTTTTTGGCTCTGTTAGACACAATTTAGTTTTCACAGATTTTTGTTTCCCAGCTTCGGCTTGCAAAACATTTTTTACTGGTGTATCTGTTAAAGTGGCATTGACCTATGGTATCCGCTTGCGAACCGTCTTCACTTCTACACTGCCTGCAGCGTTGGAGAAAGACCTATACATTCAAACAATACATTATTTATTATTATTATAGTGTTATTATTATATTTATTCAACCATACATATTAACAATAAATTAATCATAGAATGAAAGATATCAGAATTGTTATTATTACTATCGTCATCCAACTACAGTACTTTGTATGAATTAAATCATGCAATAAAACAGATCAGAAACAATACTTACCACCACCAGCATTTTTCATCTTACTGCAGAATCTCTCTAGTATCATGAAATTCATCGGCTGCCTTTCGTAATGAGCTACCTGAAATTACTTCTTTAGCCACATCCAGGCATGTTTCTTTAGGTGTTTGGCCCCTGTCCGTCTTGTTTTTATAGTCCCCCGCCATATCACATTTAAAAAGAAAACATAATGTTAAATTAAAACTTGCATGGGACAAGTTGTTACTTGTAACAACTAACCCCAACAAAATCGTAACAACTTACCCCATACGACGCCACATTAGTTCTTGGCACATTTTACTGGTATTATATCTTTGTACAAAGCTTTTAAAATGTTAGCACTTACCTAAAAATGTAGTCTTTCACGTGGTATAGAAATAAATTCGTTATCTGCAACGGCTTCGTCAGAAATAGAAAAAAAACAGCGGAAAGAAAAATTACTTCCAGACTCAAAAAAAAAAAAAGGTTTCCTTGAACACTTTCCATGCTACTGACTGCAAGCACTCCAGTGATTGTCAGGGAATGCAGATGGGTGAATGCAATCATCTACTGCATGGAAAGTCAGTTTCTCCTGGCGGTTATTTTTTAATTCGAATGTAACAACTTACCCCGTGTAACAACTAACCCCGGTATCCCCTACAGCACAGGAACAACAGCCCACAAGAACACGAAGACAGTAAAAACACACAAGATGGATGACTAAAGTGAAAGTGGAAGTACATTCTTCCCGAACGCTAATAGCGCCACCTATTTCGTAATGAGTTAGATGCAATACTAGGAGAACATTCATGTTTGTCAACTCACCGAAGTTAAACAGAAATTATTTGAAATTTTTTTCCAGCATGGAACAATAAACGTTTATCGGTTAAATCTACTGTTCAAGTGATCTGAGGACTTTAATAGCTTTATGGAAGAAAACCTGCAGCGTCATTGAATCTCTCATGGCCGAGCCTAAGTGATTTAGGCCCCAGAAGTTTTATTTCTTCCTGTAAGTGAGGCTATAAAAGTTCCATCCAGCGACGCCACTCAGAAAATCTATTTCCCCACTCCCACGAGGAAGAACATTCAATAACAACAAATGGATGTCTGCATTATCCAGATGGGCATGTTCAGACATTCCAAGTAAAAGTTCTGAAATTAAGTATATCAAAGTTATTTTCTCTCCTTTGTCTTTTCGGGGGAGATATTAATAGTGGAAAGGGGGAACAAAAGAGACTGCCACTTAAAATCCGAACATCCGAAGGATTTCAATTAGTCTTGCTGGTCCCGTGAGACGATTGGTGACGTGTGCAAAGAAGTTTCGTTTTGCTTAAAGAAACTAAGTAGAAACTGTTTGTAATGTGGTACTTTGAGAGATATTTTGAGAATGTTTGGAAGAAAGAGCTACAATGAATTTTATCTCACACTATATAAAGGGTGTCCCAAAATTAACGCAAGATTTGATTTTGTTGCCATTTGTGCAAAATAGTGTTGGCATCTCTGAAAAAAAAAACAATTGATAGCTGAGAGGTTAGGGTAATCAAAAATGGAGCGTTATACGATACAATAACGCGCTTTCATTATTGAACAATTGTTTCAAAAATAATGAAAGTTGAGGCTGGTCAAGCAGTTACTGTTATTGGCGCTCGCTATCGCAACATGGTAATGCACGGATGGTTGTGGGCTTGCTGACATAGACCTTTGAATTCAAATAACCCCTAAGGAAGAAATTTAAAAATGTTAAATTACACGATCTAGGGTGCCAATTCTGATCACCGAAATGAGAGAGTACGCGACCAGGAAATGCCTTATGCAGTAATTGAAATGTTTAACTCTCTCTAGCTGTATGGTACAATAACATCCCATTTTTACTAACCCTGAACTCTCAACCATAGACTAATAATAAGAGTAGACCGAGCTATGGCAACCCTTTTGCTGCTCATAAACCAAATCATGTGACTGGTGGATATCCTAGCAACAGCAGGCGTTGATCGTAGCAGACGATCAACGCGAGCGAGAAATAAAATAAATAGAATTGATGAAACACGGAAGAATGATCTTTTATGGAGTCTGATTTGTAAATTTGTTATTCTAAGTTGTAAATATTTTGTTAATACAATGAGTTTTTCGTTTAGAGAGTATTGTGCATTTTCTTTATTCAATTTTAATAACTCTCTAAGGAATTAAAGATGCAAGCGCCTAAAAAGAATCGGCAAACGGTAAGATTTTTACCTACAATTTCAATTTAAGATACCGATTAGTACATTTTTGCGTTAACGCAAAACGTTTACGCCATTACGTTTACACCAACGCTGACGTAGTACTTCCGAATGAAATAAAAGTTACTGAAAACTGCGATCAAAAACTAATTACTAATGTCAAAATAATGCGTAACTAAAAGAAAAACAGTTCAATCATATCTGCACCTTGGGAAAAAAATTATAATAAAAACACATTACGTCTTAAAATACATGCCGAGTGCCAAACTATAGATAATCCTGCCATCTGGCAACCATGCCGCCAAAGTTTTCGCCGAGCCTTCCACCAGTCACATGATGTATCCATGAACCAATTTTTTCATCAGCAAGTCTGGGGAAGCTCGGTCTACTCTTATTATTAGTCTATGCTCTCAACTGTCAAATTGTTCCTTTTTCATGACTGCCAACAATTTATGGAAAAAATGGTGGCAAATTAAAATCTTGCGTTAATTTTGGGACACCCTTTAGATTATTAAATAAACCGAGCCCAAAGTTCTACAATGGGGTTTGTTTCCTTCAGTCAAAAGTACTACTTTTAGTCACTGAAGTTGATAGAATGAGCAAAAATAAATAACATGGACCCAGAAAATACATCCATTTTCCCAAAAATTATTTTTTTTTAACGTCCGATTTTGCAAACAAGGCGTGGTCTTTATGACGTCACAAGTGATATACTTTGGCACGCATTCCACTGGCGCGCTGAATGTTTACGCTTCCTGTCTACCGCATTTCCGGGTTATGATAATTCAGAAGAGAATTAAATATTGCGCTCTGCGCTGATGGCGTCAGTGAATGGCACTTCATCAATTGTGATGTCATGTGCAGAAGCGTAAAAAATGAAATTAAATCTGCACACCGATTAATTGCATTCTGTGGAATGTATTACTAGTTAAGGCGCATTAGTTAGTCTAAAATTAGATAAATATTGATTTTCGATACAAAAATTAAGAAGCTGGTATAGAGTTATAGAGCTGTACTTGAGTAAAGTCAAACCTTTTTACTTCCTTTTACAAAAAAGGAAGTATTGTATTCACGAAAAAATTTTCACCCAAAAATCGGCCTTAATTTCCATTTTGCTCACCCCCAAATGAATTTTGAGTTTTTTTTTTTTCAACCTGACCACACGTGGATATGTGCCTAGGAACGTACAGACACCCGAAATATCCATTTTGACGATCCCCGAGTTAATTACAACGAGTTTTCTCGTGACGTCTGTATGTACGTATGTATGTGCGTATGTATGTCGCATAACTCAAGAACGGAATGTCCTAGATAGTTGAAATTTGGTACATAGACTCCTAGTGGCGTCTAGTTGTGCACCTTCCTTTTTGGTTGCATTCGTATGCTTCAAAGGGGGTCTTTTGCCCCTTTTGGGGGATGGGAATCATTGTTAATTTCGATGTAAACTCAAGTGGTGTTATAATTTGGCGGACACTTGGCGATATACTGCCAGTCTTTTGATCGCCATGTTTTGTCGCCAACTTGGCAACAAATTTGGCGATTTTTTTTATTTTTTTTTTAAATCTGGTTTTAATTTGGTCACTGTTGGTGATATTTAGAGAGTAAACTATTGAATCATATTAAAACTGCCAATAATGAGAAAATGACATTAAATTGGAGTAAAAGGAAGTCATGTGATGCACACATCAGCTCGTTTAATACATATTCGGCCACTCTCCCCTTAATCACAAGGCGTCACACTTCTACTTCCCCCAATCCCTTCGCCACTCTATAGTACATAAAGCCTTCTCTATAGTACATAAGCATGTTGTTCATATCTTGAACAGGTCATATCCTACGTAAGTCAACGGTCTTGGTTTTATCTCTTTCAGCAGATATTAGCTAGAGACCGCAACGCCTCCTACAATTTATTTGAATTGCGAATTCAGGATTTAGTGCAAGGTTCATTCCACCGTCACGTGCGGGACAAAAATACGCGGAAATTTCATTAACATTTCGTCATGACACAGTTATATTTTTATTAAACAATTTTGTTATTTTTACTAATAATAAAGCTGAAAGTCTCTCTGTCCGGAGGATGTCTGTAGGATGTCTGTGACGCGCATAGCGCCTAGACCGTTCGGCAGGTTTTCATAAAATTTGGCACAAAGTTAGTATGTAGCATGGGGGTGTGCACCTCGAAGCGATTTTTCGAAAATTCGATGTGGTTCTTTTTCTATTCCAATTTTAAGAGAAAAATATCATAAGATGGACGAGTAAATTACGAAATTATCATAACGTGGAACCGTAAGATGGGTACAAGCCAACTGGCGAAAAAATTCACCATACATTATTTGTAAATATACAGGCGAACCAAAAGACCTTTTTGATTTTTCTATTACGGGCAAAGCCGTGCGGGTATCACTAGTTCAAAATAAAATTTATTCACATGCGGGACATCCAAAGTCAACTTCTGGTAACTTGCTTATGAATAAGCTAATATTTTTGCTCCATTAATACAGCATTGACGAAACAAATTGTAGATTTTGAAAGCTATGGTTCCAATGTAAAGGAAACATATCTCATTAGTTTAGAAATAATTATTTAAACCATTGAAAAAAAAATATGTACATGCCCATTTCATCGGAAATGGTGACGGTTCCTACATTTCATAAAAAAAGAAATAATTTTTGAAGAAAGTTTTTGCTTAAGAAGTCACACATGCGCTTGTGATTTCTTAAGCAACAAAATTGTGTTCATCATCCTTTTAAATTATTATTTTTTATGAAATATATGAAGTGTCACGTGCGAGACGAAATGACCGTTTTCCGTGGAATGGCCCGCATGGTCTTTTTTCGCAAGCGATTTTCAAATCTAATATATTGTTGTTGATTCTTTGGCATCGAAAGAAAATTACAATTTCGAGTTCACTGATTTTTATCCCCTAATACGGTTTATGTATTCGGGAAATTTAAGTTCAAACACGCTATATAATTAAAGGCGTGATGAATGAAATCCTTTATTGGAGGTTATTTTCATAAACAATTAAGGTAAAACACCCGTAATGGCCAGTGCTTAAGTAGTCAAATTTTCTACGTTATGATAATCAAGAAGCGAATTAAAATTGCGCTCTACGCTTGCCATCAACCCTATCGTTGCCAATACACGTGAGTAAAGATGCGAATTAAATACTTTGCTCTGTGATTGGCAACACTGAATGGCATTTCATCATTTGTGATGCCACACGACAGAAGCGTAAACAGTGAAAGCGCACCAATTTAAGTATTTTTTTTTAAATATTAAACTTAAACATATTATTTAAAAAATGATCAGATCCTATGTTTTTATGCATGCTCTTTCAGAAAAAAATCCTTTTAAAATTTTGGAAACGACTCCATTCCCTGCGTTGTACCACGGGCAAGCTTTTCCTTGTTGATTTTAAGCAAACAACACGTACCGAATAATTAGTGTGGCCAAGAAATAAATACATAAATGAAACCATAGTCAAAGGTGGCTTTCTTTGCATCTATAAGTAAAAAAAAGCACTTTTAAAGAGTTCATTATCAATGTAGACAAGTAGTGAGAGGTTGTTTTCTTTGAATTAAAACTCTGCTCGTAAAGAAAACCCTTTTACAGAAGTCATTTAACCTACGAATATCACAATAAAAACATTGCGCGACAAAAAAAAGATAAAGCTCCAAAATGTTTCTTGCAGATTCTTATGTCAGATGACCATCTAAATCCAAACTTGACCACCATTTCACCCCATGCCGGCCCCCCCCCCCTTTTTTGTGTTCCGACAAATAATAAATGTAGCAAACGTTCTTGGTGCTAAAAATGATTTGAGAATGCGACTTTCATCCATTCATCCATAAAACGATAAAACCTGATCTTAAGAACGTATCTTCCGTAGTAAAAAAAAAGTGCCACTCAAATTAGTGAAGTAAAAACTTTAAAATTTTGATTGTAGCGAGTGATTTAAAGATGTTTAAGGAAATTATGTGTTAATTTTGAAATGACTATCTCGAACTCAATATTTTTTTAGTGAAAAAAAGCATTCCTAGAGTGTTTCGATAAAACTAGACACTTAAGAAAAAACAGGAACTCCAAGAAAAAAGTCGACATTTAAACGAGTTCCACTTATCAAACAAATCGAGGAATATTGATCTTAAAGGGGTCGTTTCCAAAATTTTAAAAGTATTTTTTTCTGAAAGGACATGCTTAAAAACATAGCATCTAACCATTTTTTAAATAATTTGTTTAAATTTAATATTAAAAAAAAAAAACTTAAATCCGTGCGCTTTCATTGTTTACATTTCTTGCCGATGACATCACAAATGATGAAATGCCATTCTGTGTTGCCATTCACAGAACAAAATATTTAACTCGCATCTTTACTCACGTGTATTGGCAACGATAGGGTTGATAGCAAGCGAGAGCGCAGTCTTTAATTCGCTTCTTGATTATCATAACGTGGAAACGCGGTACAAAATGCGCCAAAAAGCATCATTTGTGACGTCATCAAGACCACGTCTTGTTTGAAAAATCGGACATTTTAAAAAATTAATTAAAAAATAACTGTTGGGAAAATGAAAAACTTTTCTGGGTCCATGTTTTTTTTTCTTTTCTTTTTTTGCTTATTCTATCATTTTCAGTGACTAAAAGTACTACTACTTTTGACTAAAGGAAACAACCCCAATGCCGTGAGTAGGTAAAGCGCCTTATTGCATATTTTTCTTTTCTTTCATCATTTTTATCACCTATTGTGCTTCAGCTCTATTGTACAACCTTGCTCATTTGGTTTTTAAAGACAATATAGAACGAAGAACGCGAAAAAAAGTGTCAAATTCCAACATTTCCCTATTGCTAGTTTAAAAATCAAAACTCAAGCTTTTTTTTTTTTTTTTTTGAGCAATCACGATTGCTTATTGCTTTTATTTGACTGTTTTGATGTGCTATCATTTTATTTTCCCGCTAGCACCCTCTGCAGCATCACCGTCGACCGGCTCCTCACGATGCTGCTCCTATAGCGAAAGCCGTCTCCAGGTTGCGTCAATATCGCATACATACACGCACGCACTAACAAACACATACACTCATATACATACACCTACACACATACACATACACACACACCTACACACAACTACCCACACACTCATGCCTGCACACAGACGCAAACACATATGCCTACACACACATACACATTCCCCCCCCCCACACACACAAACACTCATACACGCAACTACCCACACACTCATACCTGCACACAGACACAAACACACACGCCTACATACACACACACAATCGTGATTGCGAAAAACATAATTTGAATTCCAGATGTCAAAATCCAAATTAATTTTTATTTTATTTTTTTAAATCAAATATCTCAAACTCATTTCTGAAGATACTGCGCTTTAATTTCACACAGCAGTGCACTAATCATTACCAAAAGGCATAGAATAGCAATCCATAAAAATCAAAAAACAGATCTACTGATAGGGATAACCTTGAAAACCATGTTAATCTCGAAAACGATCTGGAATCGAAAAGGGATATTGTATTCCCTTCTTTCGGAAAGAAAATTCATTACAGAGTCGGATACAAAAGATCCGCACTTAAAAATGAGAACTTTTCCGGAATCTTGAATTAGGATCATTATTTTTAAGGGTGGTTTTCCGACATTTACGTGGTGTGGTAAGGATTTTTCTCCTCAATCACCAGAAAGTAGGTCAGAACACGGAATCAGACAGAGATCGGTTGAAGCAGCATTTCAGAAAAATTTCTGAGTGACAAGTTGGTGTTATAATTTGGGTAGAATAAAATGCTAGTCAAGTATAAGTTGTCCGTGTATCTTTTGAAGTGACTTTGCATTGAAAATATGAAATATCACATTGCGTTTTAACTGTTATTTTGAATTTAAATAATGATGTGGATTTGGTTTTAGATTTTAGAAATAATCACGTTTGTTATCAAAAAACTAAAAATGTACCGTCGCTTTAAAACATGATACAGATATATACTTTTAAAAATAATTAATTCCTACACGAAAGGTTACTAGTTTGAATAACCTTTGGTGTAAGTTTATGTTTTACGGTCTAGGTTAAATTTTACAGGAACTCTTTGCACACTTAATTTGATTTTCTTTTCACAGGAGTAATTCTGTAACTCAGAGCCAAACTAACCTATGTCACATAATCGCTACTGTTAAATAACTGCAACCGACTATTTTTACTTCCTTTTACAAATTAAAGGAAGTATTGTATTCGTAAAAATATTTTCACCCAAAAATCAGCCTTAATTTCCATTTTGCTCGAACCCGAATGAACATTGGGGTTTTTTTTTCAACCCCACCACAGGTAGATATACGCCTCAGAACGTATAGACAACCGAAATATCCATTTTGACGATTCCTGAGTGACGTCTGTATGTGTGTATGTGCGTATGAATCTCGCATAACTCAAAAACAGTACGTCCTAAAGTTGAAATTTGGTACGTAGACTCCAAGTGGGGTCTAGTTGTGCATCTAGTCTCTTTTTGGTTGCATTCGGGTGTTCCAAAGGGGGTCTTTTACACCTTTTTGGGTGGAAATCTTTGTTAATTTCAATGCAAACTCAAGTGGTGTTATAATTTGGCAAGCACTTGGTAATATATCGCCGAGCTTTTGGTCACCAAGTTTTGTCGCTGACAAATTTGGAGTGCTTTTTTGAGCAATCACGATTGCTTATTGTTCTCATTTGACTGTTTTGAATTCCTATCATTTTATTTTCCCGCCAGCACCCTCTGCCAGCACCACCGTCACGTCGACCGGCCTCACCTCACGATGCTGCTCCTCTTGCGAAAACCGTCTCCAGGTTGCGTTCATATCCTACACACACACACGCATACACACACACGCCTACACACACATACACACACACACACACACTCATGCCTGCACACAGACACAAACACATATGCCTACATACACACACACGAACGCCTACACACACACACGCGTACGCACACAGTGCATACACAACACGCACACACATGCATGCATACATACACACACATGCGCCCACACACATGCGCCTACACAAACACACACGCGCATTCATACACACACGCTCGTGATTGCGAAAAATATAATTTGAATTCAAGATGCCAAAAATTCAAATTAATATATATATTTTTTTTTCTTAAATCTGGTTTTAGTTTGGCTATATTTGGAGAGTTAACCATTGAATCACATTAAAAATGCCACAGTATTGGGAAAATTTATCTGTATAAAACTTTTTTTACTTCAGTTCGCAACAAACTTGGGGTAAGAATATTTAAAGTGTTTATTTGCTTACTCCAAGGCACTATTATTATTAAATTTCCTTAAAAGGAAGTCATGTGATGTTTCGTCATCCGCTTGTTTTGAATTACATTCATGGGGTTCGATGCGGAATAGCCTTCTACGTACAGTCCACTAATAATCAGAAAATCGCAATTTTTTGACTTACGTTAGTCTGACTCTGAGGTACAGAATTGAGTGGGCAAAGAGCACCTGCAAAACGATTAAAACTGGAGTGGCTAGTTTTGATACAAAGCGCCTTAAATAAACTACTTTCGCATTCAATACAGTAGGCGCCGCTTAATGTGATCACGGTTAATGTTATCATTCGCTTAATGTTATCAGAATCACGAAGTCCCGGAACACTTGTATGTTAACACACGTTAAAAAAGTCGGATATTGTAATCAGCGTCTTCGTTTATTGTTATCACTTTTTCATAAACTTTCAATTTTTTCCCCGTTTTTGTTCCTCAATTAACAGAAATGCATAGGTAAACCCTGACGAGACTAACTTTGTGTGTAGCATTATGTGGTTTTCTATAGCAGTTCAAAAATTTTCTAGGAATGAAGCTACAGAAAGTTCGCCCCCCCCCAGTGACCACAGACTCCCCTAAGAAAACTTTCTTTTGCACCTAAAAAAATTCAGTCGCTGGACATGTTGCGCGCATTAATGTAGGACCTCCATTGTTGCCATTACTTTGTAATCTGTTAAAGAATTGTGTCGAGATTGAAAACAAAGCGAAGTTAAGTTAAAATTTAAACAACAAACAAAACCATGCTGGAAAAGATGGAAAAGCTGAATGTGCTTTGAAACTAGTTTACCAATAAAGTAAGACAAAACAACGTAAGTAGAAGCACAAATTTTGTTTTGTCTTACTTTACTGTTCAGCACAAAGGTATTTATTTATCTTAGTTTACCAATGTCAGGGAAAACGGTCATATATTTTACTTCACCTATTACTATGCGATTAAAAATTGCATAATTTAGCTTTAACTTTTTATAATTCAGATATTTCCATTCTGTTGATTTAATAATTTATAATTTAAAGCTGCGTTCAGTAGAGTTATTGTGATTTTAATTTGAGGTTGCCAAAATAAATGCTCCTTAATTGGAAAAAATTCATCATTGTGTCTCCTGGATTCTTCTCGGTTATTGTTATCAGTCGGTTATTGTTATCAAGTTTTATTTGTCCCAAAGTGATCACATTAAGCTGCGCCTACTGTATTTCTTAATTGCGCCTAACCAGGAAACCAGACGAAATTGTAATAATAACAAAAAATTGAAATAAGCAGCAGTTGAAAGAGCACAGTAAAACATGTTTCTGGACGCATAAGTTACTTGATCTAGTGTCATCTTTATCGAAATATGAGGTCTTAAGGTCTCTGAAAATTTGAGGAAAATCGCCAATTTATGCGAGTTGCTATGAATAATGGAAAACATCCTTCACACGCTTTGTTGATGGATGTCACGTCACTTACAGAAAGTGAAATCGCGTGGTGCTTTCAATTTCACGCCAAACCTTTAAATACAGCCTTTAAGGGGGTCCGGAACACAAAAATCGTCAAATTTTGTAATTTTTTATTATCATTTAAAAAATTACTCCGTTTTTTCTGCTTAAAAGGACGTTTGATCGTGTCTCTATCTTTATTAGAACAAAAGATATAATTCTTTTTGTTGCCCGCACCTAACTAATGTGTATTTAACTTTAAAACTTTAAACGCGTTTTTCTCCATGATGCATTTTTTCCCCGATTTCTTGCATTCAAACTCTTATAAGTCAGAAACCAATGAAGATAAAGTAATGAAATTTGGAGCATGTCTTTTTCAAACAGTTTACTTTAATTTTTATTCGGCGTTTTTGAAAAAAAAACGTTTACTGCAAAAAATATGATTTTAAAAAAAAAGTAACTTCGAATTTTTCGACATTTTTCTTCAAATATTTTTTATTTTTTATTGAATCAATTTTTTTAAAATCGCTGAATAAAAATTAAAGCTTAGATGTTTGTGCATACTTTTTTGAAAAAAAATTGAAAATTGACCAACAATATTTTGAGTTATAGCAATTCAAAGCAACCCCATTAAAAAAATAATTAAATTTAAATAATTTTTTTTTCATATTTATGTTGTGATTTTGCTTATTAATTAGATGGTGAATCAGTGTAAAAAAATTCAAAACTCCAAAGTATATAATAAAAAAAATTTCAAAATGTGTCCCGGACCCAAATAAATTATAAAAAGAAAAGTTGATTCAACACAATCGCCTCGTGTGAACACAACTATAAGCAACAGTCAACTAGTTGACTGGCAACTTTTCGAAAAGTTAATTCAACAAACAGCCTCGTGTAAGAGGAGGCCTTAGTCCGGAATAATAGAATCATATAATGAGCTGTGTGCAATCTTTCCAACTTTTCATTTTTTGAAAATAAAAAGAATTGAAAACTTATTAAATAACTTACCTGGATGAGTGCAGACCTCTTAAATTTTTTTCCCCTTTTTTACTTCCTTTTACAAAAAAGGAAGTATTGTATTCGCGAAAAAAATTTCACCCAAAAATCGGCCTTAATTTCCATTTTCCTCACCCCCGAATAAATGTTGGGTCTTTTTTCAACCCGAACACACGTGGATAAGTGCCTAGGAACAGACACCCGAAATATTCATTTTGACGATCCCCGAGTTAATTACAACGAGTTTTCTCGTGACGTCTGTATGTACGTATGTATGTGCGTATGTGTGTATGTGTGTATGTATGTCGCATAACTAAAGAACGGAATGTCCTAAAAAATTAAAATTTGGTATGTAGACTCCTAGTGGGGTCTAGTTGTGCACCTTTCTTTTTGGTTGCATTCGGATGCTCCAAAGGGGGTCTTTTGCCCTTTTTTGGGGCAAAAAACAATCATTGTTAATTTCAATGTAAACTCAAGTGGTGTTATAATTTGGCGGACACTTGGCGATGTACCGCCCGTCTTTTGGTCGCCAAGTTTTTTCGCCAAATTGGCGACAAATTTGGCTCTGTGGAAGCAGCTGGGTATGAAAAACGCGACTTAATATCCGTTTTTTAGCGAATGAAACAATGTTTTCTTTTATCCCATAGAATATGAGGTAAGTGGTATGTCGTTTGCTTCCCCATGAAGTTGATGAGTAGGTGAGTTAATTTGCACTATATTCAATCAGTTTTAGAATGTTAAGGAACTCAACACAAACCATACTTAATCTATAGCCCGTTGCATTTGACCCGCGGAATCCTGAAACTGCGGTATGAAATCATTCAAAAAGAAAAATCATGTCAACAATTAAACTTTGCTCTGAATTTACGTACAATACAAGCATAAGTGTAGTTTACACAAAATTTTAATCTATCAAAAATTAGAAAGAATGAACAACTTAGCTGTTTCCATTTTTTGTCGAGGATGTGTCCATGAGAGAAAAATAAGGACTAGAAAGAGTAGTGTTTTTTACTGAGATTTGACATTCTGATTCTCCAAAAAATATCAGATCTAACTTCAGAGTATTTGTTTAAAGCAATAAACAGACGTTCAATAAGACAACGTTTTTTTTTTTTCCTTGCATGAAAAACTATCCTCTCTGTTTTCTTTTTCTTCAACATCAGAAGGCTCTAAACCATTCGTAGCTTAAAATTATGTTCGCAACCAATAATTAGTCAATTATTTGTCATTTTAAAATGAAAGTAAGGGAATGGGGAGTAAATTGAAATAGCAGGACAAAGTGAGCAAGTAAAATATTTTCTCTGTTTTTAGCACTACATATCTGGTAATATTTCATCTAGTAACACATGTAGTCTA
The DNA here is from genome assembly GCF_026930045.1 of Uloborus diversus. Lineage (NCBI taxonomy): Eukaryota > Metazoa > Arthropoda > Arachnida > Araneae > Uloboridae > Uloborus > Uloborus diversus. The sequence continues at coordinate 168,902,947 of NC_072736.1, read as the reverse complement.
TTCTAGTCGGGGAAAAAATGCCACTGAAAATCATAGCATATTACAAACGATTTTTAAATCTTGATACTCATGTTGTTACTTTTTTTTTGTAAGCCAAAAATTTTTTTTTGTTATTATTAAATGATACAGTTCTTGTTACTAACATTTTAAATATTAAATGAGCCCCTCTAATATTGGATGTAGTATTTATCTATTTACTATTAAAGTTTTTCATTTTAAAAGTTTCATACGATTAGTCAAGTGCATGCGCGGCAAAGTAAAATAGTTCATATATTTTACTTATATGATCATTTATCAAACCACTTATGTGTTCATTTATTAATAAATTCATTTGCATTCCTTCATTAATTAATTATTTAACAATTCACTTATTTATTTATTCTTTCTTTCAATCTGTTAATCATTCACTATTTTTTTCTCTCATTTTTACTTTCTTCTATATCTAATATATAGAAGAAAGTATTGGATTCGTGCAAATTTTCGAATTTCGAATTTTGACGGATTCGAACGTTTTGAGGTGTGCTGAGTTCATTTCGACTATTTTTGGAAAATGTCTGTCTGTCTGTGTGTGTGTGTATGTATGTATGTATGTGTGTCACGTCTGTGTGTGACCAGTTTTTTGTGGCCGCTCTACAGCAAAAACTACCGCATGAAATCGAACGAAATTTGGTACACATATGTGCCCGTATGTGAACTTGTGCCCATTGGTTTTTGGCGCGAATTCCTCCAAGGGGGGTGGAGCAATGGGACGTTTTTTGAGTTACGCGTGCTTGCTATTCCTCAGGAAGTAACTGGCGGAATCAAACAAAATTTGGTCCATATGTTGCCATTAACAGGAACAGGTGCTGATTCAATTTTGGTGTCAATAACTCAAACGGGGGTTGAGCTATAGAACGTTTTTTTGTCGTCCATTGTGACTGCTGTATCTCAAGAAATAATGAACGGAATGAAAGAAAAATTTATCGGCAAGTAGCCCTTAGTGGGTATAAGAGCTGATTTTATTTTGGTGTCAACAGCTAAAAAGGGGGTAGTGCAATCGCCCGTTCTTTTTTTCCATTGTGAGTACCCTATCTCAAGAAGTAATGCTACGTTCTGGTTGAAATTTGGAATATATGTGAATCCATACGTAAACAGGCTTTGGTTCAATTTTGACGCCAATCGCTCCAAGAGGTATTGATTTATTTTTTTTTGCGAATAAAAATAGTTTTATTAATGCAACAATAAGAAAGATAAATCGTAATAGATTGTCGTCTGCGTATTTCTCGTGATTTTAATTGTATGGAATAATCGGAAATATTATCTCAATGATTTAAAATTTTTAACTGTTGCCATCTTATGTTTGTTAACAAATAAAATATTTGTAATTAATTCAAGCAAGGCTTTTAAAATAACTTTCAATTTTCGCTCTTTGCTTTGCTTTTGCAATAATGCAGACATTGGGATGGTCGTCAAGTTTTTTCATGTGTAATTTTGTTTTTGTTGGGAATATTGCTTCCTCGTCAAGCATGGGGAGGGATCAGAAAAAAAAGAAAAATATAGAAGAAAGTTTCGTGATGGCCACAACATACTAGTTTGTCATGTACTGATTAGTTTATTCATTCATTTACTGCAGCATTACCTATTCATTTATTCATTCATATTTTTATTTACTAATTCATTTGACCAAAAATATTTTGTTTTTCACTTTGCCTCATAAAATATATTTTTCCACTTTATTTTTTCAGTAAAATTTTAAACAATGCCAGATATTCCCTTACAATAAATCGTAAAATGAACTGTGGTGTTAGGTAAAATATGTCGTGTGCACGCTTCAAAAAAAAAACACCTAGTAAATCCCTGCTTTTTCAAAAAGTATAACTGAGTATCCTCATTAAAACCCATCTGTATTTCCGTTTCATCAAATAATCCCTTTTCATTTGACAAGGAATTACGAACATATGTTCCAAAAGAAGTAGATGGGAATATCTGTAGTTCGTGTAAAAATGTAATTCAAAAGGAATCATAAGAAAGATGTAAGCAAAGCATAATGAAGGAAGCAAAATCGATTTGCTTTATCTTTCCCTAAATAGTAGTGACTGTTCCATCCTACAACTAAAATTTTTATTTGTACCGATAAAATTTACTGTAATGATATTTCTTTAAATGTAAGCTTCATTCAAACAGAAATAGTACTTTGCAATGAATGAACGTGGATAATAAATTAATTGGAATATTTTTATACAGCCTCTTTTAATGTGCATACTAATTTCATTTATGTTTCACGTCCACAGTTTCAAAACTGGCTTTTACAATGAACATCAAACCTTTTTTGGCTAGGAAATATAAAAGAGCATTTACAAGTAGATCTTTGTTTAGAAGCTCATTTTAAAGGCTTGTCCTACTCGCAAAGAAAACATTCCGACCCTTCTGCGTAAAATAAATCATAAACATTACATTTTATAAAATCATCCAAATATTTATTCACTTATCCCTGTCTGAATGAGGGTAATTCTCCCCTCTTCTTATGATCTTGAATAGCCTCCTCGCTATCAAAATTCCGTAATGTTTCGCACGTCGTTTCATTGGCTGAGTTTTTATTCTACTAATGCTGGAGATTTGACTTTCATATTTATTACGAAAACGTGCACTTCTTTCTAAAATAAGTACAGGAGGAGATGGTGAGAGAGACCTTTCCTTTTATTACTAGGGGGATGTGGGAGCTAAGATTCCTTTAAGTTCAAGCAAACTTGTCGGCCATTTTGTTTTCGAGTGGTAAATCAATATTTCATTTCAGGCGGTCATATTTTTTTTTGAGTAATCACGAATTGCTTATTGTTTTCATTTGACTGTTGAACGGCGTCCGTGCGTTTTATTCCCCCCTCCCCGCCTTCCTTGCAGCACCACCGTCGACCCCCCCCCCCCCCCCGATGCTGCTCCTCAAGCAAAAACCGTCTCCAGGTTGCGTCCATATCCTACACACACACGTACGTGGGTAGACTGTGCGACCCACACACGCCTACATAAACACACGCACACCTACACACACACATGAACGTCTACACACACGCACGTACATACACACACACACAAGAACGCCTGTACACACGCGCGCATGTGTGTACATACATGCATACACACACGAACGCCTGTACACACGCGCGCGCGTGTGTACATACATGCATACACACACAAACGAGCGCCTACATACGCACAAACAATCGTGATTGCGAAAAACATAATTTGAATTAAAGATGTCAAAAATTCAAATCTTCTTTTTATTTTCTTTTTTTCATTTGTCGACCAATATTTTAACCACACAATATAGCAAATTACTTCACCTTTGGATTATTTAAAAGAAAAAAAAACTTTTGCTGCTCTAAAATTGGTAAAAATCTGAAAAAACTTATCAAAATACGTTAGTCTGATATACGCGTCGCGCCGTACCATGTTACGCTGAACAATTTTTTTTTAATGCTTAAAAACATCATATTTTCAATCTGACAAAACTTTGGTTTTTGTCAGCCATTTTGTGTTCGGGTGGTTTTGTAAATTTCAGGAGAACCATTGTAAATTTCAGGCCATTTGTTACCATTGTAAATTTCAGGAGATTATATTTTGTTTCATTTGCTGACAAATATTTTAAGCACACAATATAGAGCAAATTACTTTACCTTTGGATTATTTAAAAAAAAAAAAAAAGAATCCCTTTTGTTGCTCTAAAATTGTTAAAAATCTGAAAAAGCATATCAAAATACTTTAGCTTGATATACGCGTCGTATGGTACAATGTTACACTGAACAAATTTTTTTAAGTGTTTAAAAACATCATATTTTTCATCTGACAAAACTTTGTTTTTTATTAGCTTTTAGTATACTTGCCCTGCCGCTGGTGGTGGGAGAAGCTTTTTATTCGTTGCGAAAAACAAAAATTCAGGATATCAAATGTAAAATTTGTTATTAATAATTTTCACAGATTTATTTCAATGCTGAACTTTAGCAAGTAAAAATTTGTGGCTTTAGGGCTTTGAAAACTATTAAATAATACAGGTTTTCCTGGTTTTCTTAGATTCACTTTGTCTGCAATAGCAATATCCGCCAGTGGGTAATCGGGAGTTTAACTCTAATCATTTGCACTAACCTTTTTTTATGGATTGTCTGTGAAGTATTGTATAATTTACAGTCAAAGATGTTTTTTTGTTATGATTGCAGACTGTACTAGTTATTATAGCTTATTAGCTGCAGAAGCTGTTAAATATTTTATTTAATTTTACTATTCTATTCTTACTGTATTTTACTATGTTTTTGTATTATAATATTACTATACTTACTGTGTGTTAATATATGTAGTTATACTTAAAGATTAATAAGTGAACCTTTAACTACAAATTATCAATACTAAAAAGTAAAATAAGTTAAATGTGCTGTGGAAAAAATCTGATTATTCAGACGAAATTGCTTATTAGTATTTAAATAAATACTTGTTTACATCAACAATAATTTTTTCCGCAAATTATACCTTTAATAAAGCATATATGTTTCAAAACGATTGTTCATCTTAAAATCATTATTGCTAGACATTGTTGCGTTAATATCGGAACAGCTTGCCCCAAGAAGGATCAAGTCGTTCCTTTCAGTATTATAAAATTAATTATTAAAAAAATGCTACGAAATACAGCTCAAAAAAAAGTCTTAACACCAAAGGGGCATATATAACTCTATTTTAATCTCAGAATAATAATTCTATAACTAAGTATTCATAACAAATTTCGAGCTTGTTTAGAAAACGCAATTTTTAACAACGCGCTCCCCTACTCAGATATAAATGGAAACAGCTAAGTTGTTCATTCTTTCTATTTTTTGATCGATTAAAATTTTGTGCAAACTACACTTAGGATTGTATCGTACGTAAGTTCAGAGCAAAGTTTAATTGTTGACATGATTTTTCTTTTTGAATGATTTCATACCGCAGTTTTAAGATTCCGCGGGTCAAATGCAACGGGCTATAGATTAAGTATGGTTTGTGTTGAGTTCCTTAACATTCTAAAACTGATTTGAATATAGTGCAAATTAACTCACCTATTTATCAACTTCATGGGGAAGCAAACGACATACCACTCACCTCATATTCTATGGGATAAAAGAAAACATTGTTTCATTCGCTAAAAACGGATATTAAGTCGAGTTTTTCATACCCAGTTGCTTCCACAGAGTGTAATCTTAAACACAATACCAAAATTTTAGATCACAATCATCAAAAGAAGGAGACGTATCTAAAGTTGAAACATTCAAACTCTGTTTCTCATTTCCCTAACTAACTTTGACACATTTTAGGAAGTATCGTCATATTAGGTGATTATACCGTAGAAAAGAGAATTTAATTACACCAAATAAAAAATTATTATTTTCAAGGTGTGTGTTTTTTCAGTTAAAACACTCCTTTTAGTCACTGAAATTAATAGAATAAACAAAAACAAATAATAATAATTAATAATAATAATAATAATAATAATAATAATAATAATAACATGAAGCCAGAAATTACTTCAATTTTCCCAACATTTATTTTTTTTTATGTGTCAGATATCTAAATGAAATAATGAAATGCTTCATCTGGTGACGTCATAAGTGAAGTTAGCCATCTTGGATCGAAGCGCGTGGTTGTCTTTTCTAGCAAGCTATCGCCTTTTGGTTATTTTTCACTGCAACCATAGCGGAATGAGAATTGTTAGTTAACTCTTTAAGACCGAGCCGGGGGGAAATTTTGCCACAGTTAAGTCCTGACTTTTTCGCCTAAGCTATTTTAGAAATGGAACCGTCCATTCTGAAGACCCCTCGTCCGCTCTTCTTCAGTTCTTCTGTTTGCTAATTGCAATAGGCGTGGTTAGCTGTCACCTTAATCACTCACGCTTCGGGCGCGTGGAGCTCTTCACCATTGCAATAATGCCTTTATCGTTTCTTCGATAGCTTTTGAACTTATGTCGAGATGCATAACAGTCATCTTGTTTTCTTTATTTTTAGAGTAGGTAAACAAAGAAAAAAAAAATTATTATAAATAAGAAAATTCCTGTTCAAGCACAAGCTTAAGATTTATCATGCAATAATTTAACTTATAAAACTAATGATAATTGATGTTCTTTTCAAATTGGAAACATTTTTCCGATTTAAATCAATTTGCACAAACTGAGAGGGAAATAGAACAAGTCGCGTGAAGGAAAAAGGTAGAATGAATAAAAAGCAACGATCTAAGTTTCCTCATTTCCCGTTCTTCCCGAAAAGCGGACATCTTCACAAGTTATGCGCTATCAATCCTTGTTATAGCATTATAGGAGTATGGAGTATAATATAGTATGGAGTATAATATAGTATATTAGCCAGAGGGGACAAGTCCATCACTGTCACTTGTCCGGTGGTCTCGCAGATGAGTTTCCTTTCATTCCTACCCATAATATTACTAATCACTTTCTTTTTTGGGATATCATATTCAGCCTGCGCCACAAAATACCTAACTTTTCTAGTAGCTTACAGTTTTGGAAGAATTTCCCACGATTTCGATTGACTAATTAAGTTTGAGCATAGCCATTATTCTTCTCCAGAAGAAATAAAT